>NW_008796114.1:1777980-1800062 GCF_000699145.1 Aptenodytes forsteri
GAAAGGAATGGGTTTGTGCCTTTTTTTTCCTTCTCTGAAGATCTGGAGAAGGGTTTGGTTTCGTTGGGGGGGTCCGCTATAAATGTAAATCTTTTTTTTCAGAGCTGGAATGTATTATGCCTAGAAGATAAAGGGCAACTGTTTCTCGTAGGAGAGACATTTTCAGCTAGCATAAAGGAGAAAAAGAGAACTCGATTTGTACTTTTAAAAGTGCCCTTTTGCTTTTCAGAGTTGTTTTTCCCTCAGAATTTTTTCATTATATTAATTAATGAATTAGAAGCTCTTTCTTGAGAGTATGTTTTCATGTATAAGGTGCCCTGGCCTTTTCTAATACACCACAAAGTAGGTATCTCTACTGCAAGATTCTGCTTTTTTCTTGGCTTTTTCCCTTGACTCTCTCAAGTCTGTGACTTGCTTTTGGGATGTGACAAGATTGGTAGAATGCTGGTGTGCAGTCCTTGAAATAGCACTGCCCAAAGTATATCTGAAGCATATGAATAGATAAGTTCCTTGAAACTGTGATGTGCGTTGTGTGTGAGAAATTGCCTGTAGGCTGTAGTCTTGCGTTCCCTTTTTTCTGCGTAAGGTTAATGGGCAAGCTCAAGTCATAGCTTATAGAGTCAAGCTTTAATTTCTTTGGTAGACTCTGTTACAACTTAAATCTGGTGTTTCGTGCATAGTATTAGATTTGTACCTATTGTTTTTCTTTCTTCTTCTCTTTTGTTTAAAAAAACCACCAAAACAAACTTCCATTTAAAGGCTAGTATTCTCACTTTCTACTACTCTGAATTAGATTTGGCCCCTTTGCTTCCTCTGCTTTCTCTTCCAGATAGGGCTGTTAAACTGCTGGGAAGAAATATTCCCTCAATTCTGAGGATGACTAAAGGAATGGATCCGAAGATAAGCAGAAGGCTTTGCATCAAACCCCAGGAAGAAAGTCAACTTCAGCCAAGAAGTAAGTTTTTGATAACGATCATGCTATGTTTCATGCCACGAAATATTTAGATGTCCAGGCTGCAATCATGTGAACAGGAATTTGGCTGACATAGATGCTAATATCCCTGATTTTGTGAGAGGGAATAATATTCTTTAGACTAAAAAACTGAGCATTAAATTTAGCAATAAAATCTTGTTTTTTAACAAAGTCAGGGGTCAATATTTCCTCTTGTGACAATAACACAGCTTTCACTTTGTAGCAGGTCACTAGTATCTTATCTGACGTGCAGTCCTACACTGAGGCTCTTCAGCTGCGCCCTAGAACTGACTGTTCAACCCCCATGTAAACTATTGATGTTTAGGAATGTCGTACAAGCTAAAATACTTTTGCATTTTTTCATAGTACAACCAGCTCCAGCTGTTCACAAAATTGAACGTGCCCTGCAGGAGAGAGTCAGTCTGAATCATTGGCTTAGTTCATGTTTAAAGGTAGAGTTGTTCAGGTAAAGCTCAGGACATGAAACATTTTTTCACTATATATGGGACAGTTATGATGCTCTAATCAGACTTCCTGTATAAAAGGTTCCCTTCACGGCCTATTGATGCTAGATAAAAGGAGCATACAGATGTGAAGCATTTTGCATATTTCTGCGGTAAAAACATAATGTAGCTGTACTGGGTAAGACCAAAGATCTCCTTAACAGTGTCATGTCTCCTGTAGTGGCCGGTAAAGGAGGTCCCTTACATTTTTGTGAAGGCTAATAGGAATGGTGGCCGATAGCAAAGATCTAAGGAAGAGTGTAGAAACAGGGCAAACATAGTGTTTCTCCCTAGACTGCTGTCCCAGGGGTGGCATCTTTGTGTTTAATCGTCCTCACTGGATTTTTCTTTCATAAATTTGCCCAGTCTTTTGAAGCTGGATGTATTTTTAGCATCCACATCCTCTGGGAAGGAATTCCTCAGCTGAAACATGCTGTGAGAAAACAAGTACAGTCTTGTATTTGTTTTTGAACCTGGTGCGTGCTATTTTCAATCTGATGTTCCTTTATTCAATACCCCTTCCAAAACAGGATCTGTTCGTTATAACCCACACTCCCAATGAATGTCACTTAAGATTCTCCTGCCCTCTGTTGTGCTGAAGGGAGCTTCAATTACTGCTTTTCCAGGCCAAAGGTCTCAGTCTATGATACTGTTTCTTATATGGTGGCCATTCCATACCTGTGGTCATCCTTACCAATTTTCTCTGCACCCGTTCTATTTCAACTGCTTCTGAGATGAGGGATCAGTATTTCACATGCTTTTCAAAATGCTGGAGTCGTGGTTTTATACAATGGCATAATAATGCTTTTGTGTTGGTTTGTGTTCCTAATCACTGCTAGTAATCACAGAATCATAGAATAGTTTGGGTTGGAAGGGACCTCTAAAGGTCATCCAGTCCAACCCCCCTGCCATGGGCAGGGACATCTTCAACTAGATCAGGTTGCTCAGAGCCCCGTCCAACCTGACCCTGAATGTTTCCAGGGATGGGGCATCCACCACCTCTCTGGGCAACCTGTTCCAGTGCTTCACCACCCTCAGCGTAAAAAATTTCTTCCTTATATCTAGTCTAAATCTACCTTCTTTTAGTTTAAAACCATTACCCCTTGTCCTGTCACTACAGGCCCTACTAAAGAGTTTGTCCCCATCTTTCTTATAAGCCCCCTTACTATTGACTATGACTATTACTGAACATTTTGCCAAAAGCTGTGAATCCCCAAGGACTTACTCCTCAGCAGTAGTGGTTAGGTTATAGTCTGTCTTCTGCATGTGAACTGGAATTGCTCCCTGTTTATATACATGGGGCTTCACTGGCAATCTCATTGACTCAGGATTCTGAAGCCCTGCAGCTCTTCACGCTTAGCCCTCTTCTTTATGCTTCTGAATAACTTCGTGTTGTCAGCAAACTGTCTATCCACCCTACTTCCTAGATAATTCATGAATCCACGAGGCAGCACAGAGCCATACAGGACACCTCCCATTATTGGGCTAGTGTTTTGTTTTGTTTCGTTTTTTTAGAAAAAGGAGGTGGGGGGTGGGAAAGCTGTCTATCTTTGCACTTTCTTTGCTAGATTTTAATGGTATGTTATGTATGGAAACCTTCCCGTATTACATTCTGAATACTTTTTTATATGGAGTTTGAAAGACTGAGCTGAAAATTAAGGGTCTAATCTTTGCCTATGGTCATCTGTTTGTTTATACCTCCAGATAAGATAAAACCTTACACTCCCTGGAAAAGTTAACATTCTGTGATGCAATGGTGTGGCATATTGGCTTTTCTGTAGCAGTTCCATTTGATTTTTTTTTTTTTAAACTAATTTAAATGTAACAGGAAAACTGTAATATCACAGCATCTTAGGAAGCTTAAATGCTGGAGCAGGTTCCGCAAATTTAGAGCTACAAATATAGAGGTCTTGGGCAAGATTTGGCTTTTCCTTACATGGCCTCAGTTTAATCCACTTTTACAGGTTTGTTAATCTGACTGTGATATACTTTTTGTTCCCTAACCAACTCCAGCAACCATACTTAAAATTCTGCATTGCTCACCCTAACTGGTTTCATTACAGCTGTGGGAATTCATCTTCTCTGACTGTTGGTTTTGGTGGGGGTTTTTTTGTTTTTCTTTGTTTGTGTGTTTGGGGTTGTGTTTTGTGGTTTGTTTTTTTTTTTTAGGTCGGACTCCTTTGAGGGTGCCTGGACACAAGCCTACAGACTGGGAGAAAAGGTTTTTGTTGTGGGCAGGCCATTTCAAAAAACCAGAGGATATACCAGAGACTGTCTCGTAAGTGCCAGTTTTGAAGCTGTAAAAGAAACATTGTCTATGCAGGAATAAGTTACTTGAACGCAACTCCAGAATAACTTTTAAATGGAATGGGTTTTCACAGCTGAAAAATCTTACACTGCTGTGTTTGGTGTATCATCTTGTAGATGAGATGACCTGAGCAATTCTGTATTGCTGAGATAATACATCCCTTTTGATTTTTTTCTGAAGGGATGACCAGCATCTGTCAGATGTTTCATTAGAAAAACATGACAAATCAGTTAATTTTTACTCTTCTCTCCCTATCAAAAAAGCTTTTTGCAAATATTAGTATGAGCTTTTTCTAGTGTTTTTCTTTATATGTCAGTCTCCCATTGTGTGAAACTTTCATCATATAGGTATAAAATAACTGAAACTCATTTAAAATATTTATTCATGAATGTCTGGAGGGCATGGGCCAACTTTCTTTACCCTTGGAATTTAAACTAACAAACAGTGGAAAGGCTCCGTAACAAAAAAAATACATATAGTCAAAATTCCCCTGTTGCTGGTGGAATCCAAATGTCAATGCTTTGCCCTGTGTGAAAAGTAGAAAATAAAACTGGATGTATGAAGATCAAACTTAACAATAACAAAAGGCAATTACTAGTTTAAAAAACATTCCTGGTAAGTATGGTTATCTTTTAAAACATGCTTGTAATGCTTTCAAATATATGTATTTATTTAAATTAAAAAGATACAGTAAATCTTTGTAAATCTTACTGCTTGGGTAAGCAAACTATGTAGCTGCCCTCTAAAGATATTCTATTTGTTTGGATGCACAGTATGGGAATTGAAAATCCACCCATGTATCTAAGTTTTTTCTAAATGTATCACAATGGATAAATATTGTTTAAAAAATTAATTCTTCAATTTTGTTTTGAATCATTTTTCTTAAAATTACATTTGAAATACATAAAGGCATAAATTATTAAATTATGTCAGTTCATATATTTTTGCATACCAAACACTTGTTGTGAGTGTTTTTAAGAAAACAGTTAGCAGAGTGATTGAAGTCATTTCAGTGGTTTATTGAAAGGACAAACCAACTTCTGATAAAAGCTGACCATTTTTGCAAGTGCATAGGGAATTCTTGTTTTTATTTAGGCAAATAGTTCAGCCAAAGCTGAGCAGACAATTGAGAACTATAAAAGCACAAAAGCTTGTTTTCCTGCTCTAAGCTGAATTAAGAGTGGGTTGTAAGGGCTTGTGATATAACTCAGTAATCTTGCAAGATGTGGTGATCAGAAGTAACTCATTTATTAAACAAATGTTCATCTTAGCCACTGAATTAAAATGCAAATTGCGTTCAGATAACTACCTTTTCCTCTGGTATTTTCTAACACATCCAAGGTACTTCAAAAATTAACTAATAAAGTTTTAAAATCCTACTTCTGTGCATTTCAGCTTGATTGCAGGCTGCGCCCAAGTTGTTCATCGCAGATTGTTAGCAAAAACAAATAACCTGGAAGCAAAATTTAACTATTAGTTTCATGCTAGATGGACACGTTCCCTATGTTCAGAAGTGTTGTACTCAGATCAATACTCTGAAACAGTGATCAAATCACTCTTGCCCTCCTCTTCAAAAACAAGAACAAAACTCTCTTCAGTTCTCGGGTCCTATGTGATTTACTATGTTGAACTATCGTGGATCCTTTGTTTTTTTTCCTCCAAGTATAAGGGTCAAAATGTGGTAAAAGATTCCATATTCGCTCATGTTTGTGTATGGTGATAATTTCCCAGTTCCATTAAATCCACTATCCATGTTAGTTTTGGGGTATAATTACCTAGTTTGATGCATTTATTCTTTCATCACATGATGCTGATGCTTTTCCAGTCATCTGTAATTTTATAATACGCCAAATTTAATCAGTAAGACTATTAGATCTCCTTGAGAAGGGAGTCAACTGCTCTAAATTCTGCAAGGAGAGTTAAATATATAGGGTATAGGTCTTTGGTTATTGTGGAAAGCACATCTAAAAGCATTATGCTTCACTGGCCCTTGCACTGGTATCTCTAATACAAACTTTACATTTGCTGTAACTGAGATGTCATTTGGAAAGAATGATCTTCAAGGGTTTAACCCAACTTACAATAAATGACTTTTTGTTTTAACTCATCACATGTCCACCTGGAAGGATACAGTGATACTCTTCTTGTGGAAGAGTTCTGGTTTTTAAAAGATAACAGTAGACTAGGCAATAGGTTTCCCAAAGGAGTGGTATAGCTACTGGTGTGGCTAGATAAGCCCCCTGAAATAAAATAAAATTTAAAAAAAAAAAAAAATTAAAGGAGTCCTCTGTCCAAAGCTGATGTTGGAAAGCTTACAAGCATCCATGCCTCCTTAGTTTCTTAGGAAAACAGATTACCTTAAGAGTATTTACTCTAGCAGGAGGGAAGTGGTAGCCACTGGTCTTTCACCAAGTCCTGTTCAGAATTTCGGAGGAGTATTACATTCAGCAGCCAGTGTGTAATCTAATAGCACTATCAAATCCTGTCGCAGAGGATCATTAGTAAATGCATCCCTCTCCTTTTCCTGTTCTCCCCATAGTGAATGTACATATTTAAATACTGCAGCCTTCCTCCTCTGCGTTGCAGTCAAGTGGTCTAGAAAGGCAGCATTGTCTCTTAACAATTAAATAACCGAAAGTTAAAAATGTTGGGTTTGTTTCCAGCTTTGAGAGGAACTCCTTTGTGACCAAGTACCTCCCAAGGTAGGTGAGGATCAGCCTTTCCCATTCTTGTAAAACCTTTTTGTGAAAAGAGCCAAGTACGGTTAGCGTTATACCAAGATTACATAGATAGCATGCCAGGAGAAATCAAACAATTAGCCAGATGGTTTATTTGGGTCTCTGATAATGAGTCTGTTCTTTTATTATTATTTCTTGAGGATTGAAACAATCAGAGCAGCAAAGACCACACTGCGTGTGAAGTTCAGCTATGTAATGATTGCCTTGACAATACTGGGATGCATAGTCATGGTGATTAAAGGGAAGCAGGTAAGCACGGATTTTTGGCTGGTAGGCGTGAATCAATCTTCACATAAACTCCTCAGTTCCTCCTATGGATTGTTAGTACTATTTTGTTTTGTTGGTTTTGGGTTTTTTTTCATTTTATCACTAAGCAAAAATTAAGTCCTCCTAGTTCCCCAGAAGTGACCCTCACTGATTAACTTCCAAGTCAGAAAAGGGTGACGTCACTGTTAGACTGCATATGCTTCCTTTAGAAGGAAAAAAAAAAAGTCTTTTTTTTTTTTCAGTGCAATACTTAATTTTAGCTTGCGCTGTTTTAACTCTTTAATTTTGCTGATGGGCTGCGAGAGTTTGAAAGGAAGGAGCACTTTCTGTTGTGAGGATCTGGTAGGCAGGTAAATGCTCCTTGGACCAATGAGGTCCATACAGTTCACTGGATGGACCTATTACAAGTGCCTCTCTACATGCTGCGACGCTCGTAGAATCAATATAATGGAAATAGCAAATGAGTATGTTTCTCCACAAACACACTTGAGAATTCTCAAGTCTTTTTAAACAGCGGGCAGATGGTCAGTAATAATTCTGTGCCCTTTAATTGCATTAGAAAATAGCCTTCCTTTAGTGTGGATGGAACAACTTTTCTCAAATTATTATTGTTTGTTGAATTGAAAAACTATTTCGTAGAAAAGCTCCCATTTCCTGTAGATGCTGAGTATCCTTCACTTGCACAGAATTTGGCAAGATGTCGAAGAAGTTCAGCCTATGGCAGAACTAGGTCTATGATTTAATTTGCATCATATGAAGTGAGGAAGTGTAAAGTTTAAGATTCCAAGTGCAGCAAAGGTTAGTCGTGACTTAATTTTATGTGTCTTTTAACACAGTTGGTGAACTATTAACTCTGTGGTATTTCTGTAAAGAAGCAAGGAGTGCTTTTTGTGTACTGAAGCCAAGCTAAAGCCTCTCAGCAGCATTAGTCTCAAAGTCAAGGAATGTGAATATAATCTGTGCAGCTTATTGTCATGTTGCTTTTGATAAAAAGCATGGTGATAACAGAAACACAGTCCGCTACATTCTTTTAAGGATGACTGGAAGCAGAAAACCCTGAGCTTAAAGCATGTACATGGGCAGAACCTTATTTGTATGCTGCCTTTCTCTGAAGCAGTTCTTCTGATGACAGTGTTCAGATCTTGTTTCTATAAGCTCCTAGTTGTTCTAGAGAAACCTTAAAACTAGTAACAGAGTCTCAACCCCAGCACTGTGAACTATTGAAGGGTCAAGTGACATTTCTACTTGTCAGCATTCCCCTATCAAAATGAAAAGGATGCAGCACTCTGAAACAAAACAGTGGAAAGGTTTTTCCCTGGCTTTAGCAGAAGAGATCAAACACTGACAATTCCCAGAGCATTTTCCTCTTACATTGGAGTAGTATGAATGCAAACTGCGGAAAGAGAGGAGGACAGCTGCTTTGGGACCCTTGTTTTCACAGCAGCTGGAATCTAATACGTTTAACTTCTGATTTGTTTCCACTACCTCTGACTTCTCAAGACCAGAGATTAGTATTAAATACTGTCCAGAAGCATAGAATACATCTGCTAGTGCCTTAACAAAAAGGCTTCATTTATTCCCAGAGAAGTAATGAGTTTAAGCCAAAATAGTCTATGGATGTTTTATTTTAACCCTCTCTCTTCCTAGCATTAAAGCTGACAGAACTGTGCCTTCGTAAGGATAGGCCAGCTATTTTGTAAACTATTGATTCAATTTTCATCTCTGTGGTCCCTTAGGTGATACTTTCTGCTCTTGCTTTGTCATTATGTTGTAGGCTGTAAAAAGGCATGAATCTCTTACAAGCATAAACTTGGAGAAGAAAGCTCAATGGAGACAGGAAGCTACTCAAAGTACATCTGCTAAACCTTAGAGGAGGAAACGGAGAGACTAAGGACTGGAGAAGAAAAGCTGATGTCCTTTTCAGCACTGGAAGGAAGATACAGTCACATCTCTCCTGTATGTTAGTTCTGTACTCTCATGTTCAAGAAAGAATGAATACATTATCCTGTAATCATTAAAACAGAAATACCTATTTTCTTTTCCTAACCACCTCTTCTTTCCTCCAAACTGTTGTCCCGTTTCACTAACCGTGAAGACAAGTGAGCAAACTGTATAGACAGAATAGTTGTTTCCATCACATCTGCTATGCACAAGACTAAGCATCTTTTAAAAGACTGCAGGAGCTGTACCTGCATTCGTGGTACCAATCATCTCCTTTATGAAGTCTTACGCTCGCTCTTACCACTTACGAGAAGATAACTGGGACACAAAAGGACAGCCTATTCGGTTTCCATTTGTACATCTATACTTGTACAAACAAAATACCTTCGCTGGGCAGTCATCCGCTATCACTGACTATTTCACGTCCCTTCAGGAAGAATGGTGCTGTATGTATTCTGTATTGTTACACGCTGCCTAAAATACTCCATACGTTGCTCTTTGTGTAAGAGAGAACAATTATTAGGGGAGTCCTCGAGTCAGGAATAATTGTATGACCTGTACTAACATCATCAAAATGATCGTAAGTTATTAGAAAGTCTGCTTACGTGTTTGAGGTCCAGTATGTTCTGGCTGCATTTAAGTAAGTGAGGATTACTTTTTGTGAAGAACTGCCTAAAAACAGAAGGGGGAGTGGTAGTGAAATGGCATTCCAGAGAACCAGTGTGATGCTGATGACAACCTAATGGTTTTTACACCAGAGCTGGTAGTGAGATGAGAGAATGTCCAAGCCAAGGGAATAGAGACAAGTGTTTTGAGGAATACCGAGCAACAGCTTCAACCTATGCTATCAGATTTACTATTTAGAGGCACGTGAGTATGAGAAAGACAATCAGGCATTCCTGCTCTCTGCTGCTGAGCTCTTTTTTCCAAACCTCATTTGGATTTATGTTTTTCCACCCTTTAAATTGTCATCTGTGCTTTCCTGATACTAGCTCACTTAAAGATCATTTGCTTCAAGTTTTAGAAGCAGCAGACCCAGTAATACCTGCAAAGAGCAACTCCCAACAGTCCCATTTCTGACATTCATCCCAGAAGAGTCACATCCTGTTCATGCTGAACAGCCTGCTGCAACTGGAGACTAGTATTTTTCCTCCTCCTTTCAGTTCATTTGGAAGGAAGTGTAGATTGGGACTGTTAGGACTGTTCGGAACTGTTACTTCCCAGGACTGCCTGCTAACTGGCCGCTGGGGACACCACAAACAGAACAGGCAGATGTGTTTGAGATTTAGTTTGTGAACTTCCTGATAGTGGGAGGCAGATTTTTTTTTTTTTTTAACTTTTTCCTATTTTTCTTGTACTACTAAAAATTAGGCCTATTGCTGAAAAACATTAAAAACCCTACTAAAAAACGCAGGGTAAATCTTGTCTTTATACCTGGAAAAGAGAAGCAGTAAGATACCTAGTACAGTCTTCTCTAGTACTTTGTCCTTTCCTCTAAAGCTAGAAAATAACTGCTGCAGTCCACCTTTTTATGAATTGCATTTCTGGGTACCACTTGTATTGATGAGATGAAACCAATCAAACAAGCTGTGCAGTCATTCCACCACAAAGCTATAAACTTCAGATGATGCCATGACCTGTTATCTGATTCTCTGTAGGACAATTATCACAAGTATGCTGTCAATCAGAGCAGGCTTCTACAGATTTGTCCACTCATTTAGCACTGAATGTAAGTCATGCTTAATTCCACTGCAGGTATGTGAACAGATCTTTCATGACAGCTCTGGTTCTTTGCCACACTAGTAAGTGCACAGGTGGGAACCAAAAAATCTTCCCAGATTGTGTGCATGTGCTCATTTATGTATTAAATGAGACCAAAAAGGAGAACATGCACTTCAGACAGTATTTCAGGTTACCATGAAGAGAAACTTGTGATTTGGTCCATGCTTTGTGATGGCAGAGCTTAAAACCATGCATCTCTCAAAAATATCCCCCTTTCAATAAGCACCTCCGAGTGCACTCTGTGAAGAGGACTGGCAGGTGCCTCATCTAGTTTTGGAAATAAAGCTACTTTACCAGCTGGATGAGTCAAAGCATTTCAAATAAAAATCTGTAAAACAGACTCATCCAGCTGGTAAAGCATTTCAAATAAAAATCTGTAAAACAACACTTGGAAAGCAACACCCCAGAGCAGCAACGGTCACCAGTTTTTCATTTTACTTAAATTTCTATAATTTTTTTGAGTTTACTCAAAAATTGAACTCTGGTCCAGTGGTTTGACAGAAGCTCCAAGTAGAAGTCCTTCCTTCTATCACTTTGGTACCTCCACCATTTCAGGATCTACCATAAAACCTGTGCATCGCTGTGCACATTTGTGTTTTCTTTCAGCTTCCACGTCAGTTCCAGAGTCTCAAATAAGAGCCTGAGCCACTGGGCTTTGTGCTGTCTCCAGCTTGCTCCCAAACATTTGCAAGTAGCTGGGTACTAGAAAAATGATATAAATCTTTCTCAGGGAGGCAATGAAAGAAACCACCTCTTTCCTGGTGTGGTGGCTTCCAAGAAAGCACTTCTAAATACAATGGTTAAAAAACAGCACACATTTCTGGCCTAAGCTGCCAATCTAGCCGACTGGAGAACTTAATACACCTTGTATCACTCAATTACCTCGTAGCTTTAGCCAACACCCTTTTAACAGTGCCTGATGGAGAAGAACATACTAAGCCCTTAGAACAGTTTTTAATTTTCTTTGTCCCCTTTGGCTTGGTCTGCACCACCATTCACATTTATTCAAAAAAGTCAAATTATCAATCCTATACTATGTGCCATATTGCTGTACCACCTGTTCCAGAGGCAAAAGGTACTTCCCAATGCAACGATCAATCTGACAACTTGAACACTGCCTCAAAAGAGCATGCAGGCTCACCATGGACATGGCCACAGCAGTACATAAAGAGGTCCTGTTTATTTTCCTACTAAGACTCAGGCATCTGAAGAAAGACCTTCATGTCTACTGGCTAAAATTGGCATGGGAAAGTACTAATGATGTGTTGTGCCAATCCCAGAAGCAAAGATATCATACGGGAAGACATGGGGAATCACTTAAAGCTGGCACAGAGGTAAAACAGCTGTTCTGGAAATCCTCGGGGAAGCACAGAGGTGCATTACCAGGAGCACTGTCACATTTAGGACTGGGTGGTGGGGTTTGGTTCTTAATAGTCTCAGCGCTGATAGTTACAGAAATGCAGGTTCAAGCACATGTAGGTTTTCCAGGGTGAGTGCCTTCCTCCCCTCTTAAGACTAAGTGAAGGGACTTTGACCACCAGTAGTTGGTTGGCATCAAGGAAGCAACACAGGAATTTAAGAACTGGCTGAAGTCCCTAGGCAGCAGTTCCCTCAAATGATTGTTTGCGTGTGTGCTGTCTTCACAGGAGCCCCAAGCACTGGTCCTGGCCTAGTGAGCTTTCAATAACCTTCTGCCCCATCATCTGTTGCATCCTCCTGAATCCAAGAGAGTGACCCTGCCTGCCACGTTCCACCCGGGAACTTTACCAATAGAAAGAATACCTCCTGTTTGCTGCCTCAACAAATATGCAACACTTAAAAGGCATTACAGGTCCGTGACAGGACGGCTAGATAACAATTCCTGGTAGTCCCACATCTTCCTTTCTCTAACGCCCAGTTTAAAATTAGACTTTGTTAAAACCTTAATGTAGTAGTTTCACCTCATTACTGATACTGCAAGAAGAACTCAGAGATTCCTGTTTCTCATTAATCTTTTCACCTTACCAGCTTGTGGGGCTTTTGGAAGGTGCTTAGATTGGATCTCCACGAGCAGACAGAAACAAATGCGTTAATTTCAATTTTCAGCATAAGGGAAGAAGAAAATACACAAGATCACTTTTCTGGCACTACACACTGTGTGGCAGAGCTAAGAGAAGAACCCAAGAACCCCAACGGCTCCCTGGCATATCCTCTACACGAGACCACGCTGCCTCCTACTTACACACAAAACAAGAACAGATCATTCAAACACACTGTGACCTTCGCAAAAGTGGAAGCTAGAGGCGTTCTCTTAGAGTTCCTGTTTGAGCAGCAGCACATCCTTCAGGAAAGCAAATACTGGTTTCAATGTTTCTAGCAGGGGACATAACCCTTATTACTCTCATGTCAGTCTGAAAAAGTGCCTCGTTTCTCATCTGAGTGGAACTTAAAACCTTTTTACAGTCATTGCTGTTCCCGATTTTTAGCATCCATTTTTAACTGCTGATAGCAACACTGAGAGGGTTCCTGTAAAAAAGAGTTTCACCAATGCCAAATATAAAGTTAATATAAATTCCCCATTTCTACCAAAGATTTCTTTTTGTACCTGTGAGCATTACACTTAGCCACACAGAATCGTGTTAGGAAGTAGTGTTCAAGCAATAACGGATAATGATCCTCATACTCTTTCAGTGGCACTTTTCCTCTGAAACAGAGTCCTTCACCTGTGGCCTGAATGTTATTTATTAGATGGGTAACGTTACACTACATGTTTGGCTCTATTAAAATGCGAATAGTTTACTTGCCCTTGGCTTACCAAGTAATTCTGATCAGTCTGTATCAGTGAGCTGTTCCTTTCATAATTCACAAGTCTGATCTCCCTTCCATACTCGTATAATTTGCAGCCTTTGTTAGAAGTAGATTTTGTTTCTTTACAACCTATCAATAAAGCTAAGTAAAGCAAGGCCAAGAACTGGCTGCTGGGAGATCCTAATGGAAATACACTCACAATTAAGCACCATTTAAAATTAAATTGAGACCTATGAGTTAGCCACATTTTAATCCATTTAATGTGTGCCACGTTGGTTTTTGTATTGTTTTAGTTTTCAGTCAAAATATTATGCAGTACCAGTCAAATGCCTTACACAGTCTAAGTATATATGACAACAATATTACCTGTGTCAACCAGGCCTGTCACTTCAAACAAACATACCAAGTTTAAAGATTTATACTTATCTGCTCTGAATTCACATATCCACAGCAAAAGTAACAAACACTGGCCAGGCTCCTTACACAGGAAGGCACACCATTCAGCTTAAATGGACTCTTTTTTAATTCACTCATTTAGAGGCAATTGTCATTATTTTCTTGGGGGGCAGGGGAGGGAAACGCCAACGCACCACATTGTTTTCACTAGCCTGGAAGAGAAAACACTTATATATATAGATATATAGATATATAGATATGTATATATATACACACATAAATATGTGTGTATATATATACACACGTGTGTGTGTATATATGTATATATACACACTAGTGTATATATACACAGAATATACATATATGAATATACAGAATATATGCACACACACTTTGCTCAGATTTGTTTACAAAATATGTAGCATTTTTATACCATCCAATAAGAGGTACATGATTTTAAACAAATCTTATAGAAATGACATGTTATTGGAAATTTACACGTAAAAAAATCCAGCACAAAAAAATCCAAAAGCTAAAACCACATAAATATGTGTATATATATACACACGTGTGTGTGTATATATGTATATATACACACTAGTGTATATATACACAGAATATACATATATGAATATACAGAATATATGCACACACACTTTGCTCAGATTTGTTTACAAAATATGTAGCATTTTTATACCATCCAATAAGAGGTACATGATTTTAAACAAATCTTATAGAAATGACATGTTATTGGAAATTTACACGTAAAAAAATCCAGCACAAAAAAATCCAAAAGCTAAAACAAGATTTTGCTACTAATCAGTGCTTCTATCACCCTTCAAGAAAAGAGAAACACAGTTATTTATATGTGATGTAAAGGCAACATTGAGGGGTTTTTTGCTTTTTTTAAATTAACCACCAAATGTAACCCCCTAAAATTACAAAGAATCAAAGTCCATTTACAGATCAAGTGCAGTAAACTAAATGTTCCTTCAGCACAAAGCAGCACTAGAGAAAATAACTGGGAGAGGGAAGGTGGAGGCCAACTGGCTTAGCTAGGGAGGCAGCAGGTGGCTTCTGCAATGGCCACACAGGTCAGAGTCTCCATCCTGAAGCACAGACAGAACTGAAGACTGTATTTAAATAATGGTCACACAGAGCTGATGTTCAGGCCTTTGCCTAGCTTCTTTCAGCAGTTTGACAAGTGATTGATATATTTTTATTATTCTGTATCCAATGGGCTGTTTTTGCTTTTGCAGTGGCTTGTCACTGACAGCAGTCATAAGGAGGATCTTGCAGACAGTTCTGCCACTGACATTTACCACAGGTACATGACACTGCAGTTATCAGCGGTGATTTTGAAATGTTTACACTGGACAAATGTGTGTTCCGAGCATCCAAAATGGCTTGAAAGAACATACGATGCAGGGGGGAGCGGACGGCCTGGAGAATCCATTGCATTTACAGAAATGGAACTGCCACTTTCAATCACGTGGCATCCCCCCAGTTGTGTGAAGAGTTTGGTGTCAATGTCAGCTGAACTCAGTGAGGAGTGGCTGGCCTTTGCATCAGATGTCTGTGATCCAAGCAGGTTGCGGAGCCAAGAACATGCTGCTAGCAGAAGGGCAGTCTACAGCTGCGGATGACAGCTGTCATGCAGTCAGCAATGCCTTATAGATGTCACCTGTAGGAACCATGCGTTCCACGCTAATTCACCTGAAGTCCCGTAAACAGCAAAAGGAAAAAATGAAATGAAAGGGCCAGGCAGATCCAGGTGTAATATAACTATCCTTTGAATGTAGTGTCATTTCAGTTGTTAAATAAGGGGCTTGACCAGGAGGACTCTATTTTATCAGGTGAGCTGGAGAGGAAGCTCTTGTCTTGTGAAAATGAAAAGGAGATCTTAGCTCCTTGTGCTAAATTTTACAAATTAAGATTTCTGTATTCAGAAGATAATTTATCAGAAGAGAAATCTGTTCAAGTCACGCTCTGTAAAAACGTAAAGAGGCAGACAGGAATTTTTCAGCCATAACTATAATACCAAGGACCAGACTCTGGAGCATGAAGTTAGGAAGGGCTTGATTTTTAAGGAAGGCCCAGCTGGATCATACTGTGCTGGCAAGCAGAAGTGAGGGTAGTTCTCCATTCTAGAAGCTGGTTTGGAAAGTCATTTCTGGGGAGGTGGTAAGAGTGACCTATTCACAGGCTCTTTTCTTGTGGATGGAGAGGAAAGACTGGGAAGGTATACAAATCTCCACAGTGGTCTGCAATCCAGCTTGGGAGCTCAGTGTTGAGAAGGGATGGGGCCAGATGTGTTCAGTATTCTTAAGAACCAGACAACGCGTCCATTGGAGCCTGTTGTTGCAGGGGATAGAGAACTTATTCCATTATTTGTAACATGTTCTATATGCCAATGACCCCAGCTGGCACATACAGCAAAGATACATTGCATGTGAAGATTTAACGCATCTCTCAGCCATCCAAAGACGCATCCAGGGAAGATTATGGGGAATTAACTCAGCTACGTTCTCAGAAAGTCTGAATGTCTCCCTGGACTGCAGGCACACGCTGCAGCAAATACATGAGAAAGGCAGCCTTATCTTGGATGCCAGGAGTGTGGGGGCTAGTGGAAGAGGGATTATTTTCCTGTAATAGGAGCAGGGAATATCTCAAAGTATAGAAAGGTGCCTCAACTCCACAAAGATGACAGTGGAGAGGTTCAGAATCTAGAGGAGAAGGGCGATTCTGGCGACCCCTTGCCAAGCAGGGGGCATCCTGCCACGGAGAGCCAAAAGTTTTCCAGATGTATGTAAGAGCATGTGCACAAGGCAAGCGAATGAGCGCAAACAGGGTTATGGAAAACATTGAGAGAATCACTCCACGGGTGGCTTGTGGCTCGACAACAGGATTGGCTAGGTAGAGGAGCACACAGCACAGGGGCACCTCAGAGCTGGAAGCCTTCCATGGGAGCCTCACACTGCTGGAAGATGTACTGTTGCTGGCTGAGATCCACCTGTGGGGCAATGCTGCTGTCTTCATCCTCTGTTCCAAAGTAGTGCTCAATCAGATCAAAGGCCTTCTGATAAATCTCTTGATTCTCATGGCTCTGCAGGAATTCAATCTTGTCCAGGCCTGCAGGGAAAAGAAGTACATAAAAGTTACAGCTCGGTGGAAGCATATGACCATGATCATTTTCAGTCTGTTGTGAACATCAAGTTCCATGACAATTCTCTCCCACCTTCAGAAAGAACAGGTCCCACTATGGAGACCCTTACCCAACTTGTACTCTCCACACCCAAGGAAAAACAGGTTGAACTACAGAGTTCCCTGTAACTGTGTGATGTGTTTCATAGTTTCTGCTGCCTCTACCCTCTCACTCAAAAAATGAAATCAACAAGCTTGAATGTGTAAAGAACAAGGCCTCAAAGACTTTTTCTGAAGAGACCTTTAGGACCATGTTTCCTGAAAGTGTGTCCACGGTGCTTTGTTTACAAGGACCATGACTACAGAATCACGTAACTGCAAGTTGGAAGAGACTTCTGGTAATCATCTAGTCCAACCTGCAGTCCAGCCCAGCACTACTACCAACACCAGATTAGGTCAGCTGTGTCTAGCCAAGTCTTCAAAACTTCCAAGGATGAAGACTCCATCATCTAATGTGTATCGTGTATATACAATGCAGTTAAACTCATGCAACCAGTTTTTGGGCAGACATTAAGCAGGTGGGCAAACTCAGGCCTTGTAGTCAGAAACAAATGAAAATAATACAGCAAGCTAAACTATCTCTGATACCTAGGAATGATGCTGTAATGAAATCCAAGTCTTAGCCACTCTAGTAAATCTCTAATATTGGGAATTGTAGTGGCTTTCTTGTCTGCTCCTTTTACTATGTATGAAAACTACAGGAAACAATTCTCTGATACTCTATAGACATTTCTGCAACACTGATAGGAAAAGGGAAGTTAAAACCTAGAATCAGACAAGAAAAAAATCCTGTTCTGATATAACTCTTCCGTGGAAGTCAAGGGAACCATGGTGCAAGAAACCATGTTCAGTGATACTATCCCTCTTCTATCCTGCTCTTGATAACCCATTTTTATTTTTCTTAATAAGTACTTGCCAATTGACAAGGAAACTAACCTTAAGAGCAGCAGTAGCTCAGAACTGGGATGAAATTATGCTGGTACATGCCAGAATCTCAGCACAGCAAAGGCAAACAAGGAAGTTGCTGCTGCTGCCATAATTCTACAGGGCAGCAGAGCGGGAAGGGAAAGGCTTGAAACCTGAGTGACAAAGCAGTGCACCTGAACTTTTGAACACTGTGGAAGGAAGATACTGAGGCTGAATGACACCCAGAGGGCTCCCTCAGGGTCAAAAGAAATTAAGAAAAGAAGATCTGTACACACTATCTCCAATCTACGTACAAAGATAATGTAAAAGATGGAGTACATTGGTAAATGGAGACTTGTCAAAGAACAGTTAATTTTCAGGTAATAGTGATGAGGAATTTAATAGAATTTGGTCTACTGAAACTCTGATCAGTTCGTGACCATTGCTTTAACCCCTGACTTCCACAGATGTTTTGCTCATACCATATGCTTCTTCAATAAGAGCACAGTAAGGATTAATGCCAGTGCCACTGCGTTTGGACTCCTGCTCTCCAAGCCTCAGGATGTTCTCCAGCCCATTCAGTGCTACTTGCACAATCTTTGAGTCCATTACTGTAAGGAGGTCGCAGAGTGGTTTGATGCATCCCAGTTCTACTAAATACCTGAAAAACACCACATGGAACCCAGTAAATTGTCTGCAAAATTATAACCGGTGAAGCCATTTAAGTACTTAGCGTGAAGGTCTAAGAACCAAAACAATCAGCTAAAATATCAACTCAACTGGAGAAACTGGAGAAATTATAGATATTAAGAATAATATAGATATGAAATAATAATTTAATTTTGTAATGTACATTTATAATTCTATAACTATAATTTATATATTACTATAAAGGGTATTGATTTGATTTAATATGTTTATAATTTTATTATTTTATACAAAATTGCATATAAGCATAATGTACCAGTATAATTTAAACAGGAAAAACAATGCCCTTGTCTGAGGGGCTGAGCTATTCCTCTCCAGACTGCTAATCCATTTTGTTACACTCTACAATGACCACTAAGAAATGAGTTTAAAAGTTGCATTTAGTTTTTTCACATAAGAGAAATGGTTCAATTAATGAAGTAAGTATTACAGCTGAAATACTTATGTGATTTCTCCCTAAAGGAATGAATGGCTCATTCACAACTCAATACAAAGACGTGGTCTCTCTGGATACAAACACTGGAATCATACAGAAACGTTTTCCAGTTTCTAGGTTATTAGTTTGATTTCTTGTACAAACACTAATTCACTCAATTGCATTGAAAGATTTGAACTATTTCATACTTGATCTGTTCAGCAGAGCCTCCAGATGTCGCATTTGTGATTGCCCAAGCAGCTTCCTTCCTTGTCCGAAACTCAGCCGTTTGCAAAATATTTATAAGAGCTGGAAAGATATGGGCATCTATGACTGTCTGCAAAAAGAAAGAACATGTCAGGGTTATAATGAAAATTAGAAGTAAATTCCTTGTCTTGAGCTGGTTAATGTCTATGCTTAGCACAACACATTAAACAATGAAACGTTAACTTATCAAGGGGCAAAAATCAGTTTTCAGCTTTACATTCAAACCCTAGATATCACCGGCGTCTGTGCTTATCCCAAAAGAATTCAAAACACGGTCAGATGGAAGTGACTGCCATATCTAATGCGTTACTTAATCATACCTTGACAGCAAAAGAATGCCATACTTCCCTTATTTTTCCAGGTAGTGAGCCACTCAGCTATTAAGTCAGTAAACCACTAAGTCATTAAGATCCCCTAAACAGAGAAAAAACTTCATAAGCCTGCGTGTCATACGACATTTCCACTGGGTGAGACAACAGAGCAAAGAGAGACAGTATTGCAAGAACTCCTCAAAACAAGCAAGCACCACTATATTCTTTCCTGGTGAAAAGACAGAGCAATGGATGGTTCGGTAGTATGGTTAACTGCTTAGCTCACCAAACTGATGTAAGTCAAATGAGTTAAATACTCAGCTCAAAGTTTCTAGTAACTTCCTCTGGAAAGAGCCTTTTGCAATAAGGCACAAATGAAACCAGTTTAGTTACGCTAAGGATCTGAAACACTTTCATAAGGATCATTCAAAGAAGCAAGAGCTTAGGATTACATTTTTAAACTACCGTTTTAGAAATATATGTCATCACAGAACTGGTAAAGGCAAATTCAAAGAAAGCCAAAGAGATCCTTCTCAAGGAGCTCCACAGAAGAAAACTAACAGATTACATACAGCAAAAAGCTATAGTCAGTTCACGGTGTGGACTGACCCAGTGAAAAAAAACAACTGTTTGATACCTCTTTTACCCTTCCTGTTTGTATGGGCATCCACACTGCATCTACTTTGTAAATCCATACCACATATCAGTTGTATCAGAAGTCCCACGAACACTGTCTCCTTTGCCACAGAATCTGCACTGCACAGCAATTTGGGGCCCTCAAGGAAAACCACTTACACTTCCATCATGCCATGTTGTATTAAATTTGTACTTTGCAAAGAATATTTGGCGAAAAGTCCTTAACTGAAATTTTTGAACATGAATGCTGGAAGTGGTAGGTCATAAACAGGAGCCAGCTATTTAAAAAACCACAAAAGAAAATATCTTCAGAAAACAGGATGGATTTTCCCCCCGACATATTTTACTGGGGAAAAAAACACTTAATGTTTAAAAATATACAAAAGCAACACACTGTAAGAGTACGTGGAACGCAAGAGCATCTGCTTCATTAAGGTTATCAGATCAAGGACCTTTTCAGCTCAAAGGGAGATATAAATAACAGGAAAGCAATAAATAAAACACAGGGTGACACAAACCTGATAGACAAGGGATAAGAGAGACACAATCACAAAGAGAGAAAGTCTCCAGTCACTAATTAATGGGCCATTAAGAAACTACAGGCACGGCTTTGCAGAGAACCAGCCTGGACTTTGTAACTGGTAAGACAGGGACATGTGGGACTGTGCAAAACTTAATAACAAATCTTTTCTTAACTATCTTACCATGTCACCTCCCTCTCTAGCCTGCATGAGTGCTGTAAAGATTAGGTGCTAGCAACTGAGACCAGCGTGAGTGAATTTGGGCCAGAAACTAAATCAGACCTCAGGAGAAACCCCTGTGTCTGTGGGGCCAGCAACTGGAGTGCGTGGGGGTCTCAGCATCAGTAGCTAGAGGGGCCATGGGCTAGGTAGCATGTTTCTGGGGTACCCAGAAAGGGTGAATTCAGGGCCAGCAACTGATGTCAGACCCTGGGTGAAGGGGCCCCTGCAACTGGAGCAGGTGAGGTCCCAGCATCAGCCAGTGGGGAAGGTTCACAGTCCATAGGGCCTGTGTGCCTGGATGCCAGCTACTCGGGGGACTGGGGTGAAGTTGAGTGAGGGTCTTGGCACCTCAGCTGGAGTGGGACTGCAGGTCACAGGACCCATGTGCCTGGGCACCAGCTCCGTGGGGTGGGAGGATTTACATTTTCCCGAAATGTGGTGGTGGGAGTGGAGGAGCACAGTATACATAATTTGCTGGCAAACTTCAAGCTGGACTAGGTGGCAAGTACGAGGCCCAGGATCCAGGCATGGACAGAAGGCCTGTGCTGATATTCAAGGGATCTGCAGTTGTGGGGATGCTTGAGACAAATGTGTGCATCTGTTTGCTAGCAAGAATCAAGCTGGACTAGCTCATGAGTAGGAGACAAGTACAGTGAGTTAAGAGAGCTCAGGATCCAGGCATGGACAGCACACGGGCAGAGAGCCCACACTGATATTCAAGAGATCTGTGAATGGATCATAGGGCACACGGGCCCTATGGACTGTGAACCTTCCCCACTGGCTGATGCTGGGACCCTCACCTGCTCCAGTTGCAGGGGCCCCTTCACCCAAGGTTTGACACCAGTTGCTGGCCCTGAATTCACCCTTTCTGGGTACCCAAGAAACATGCTGCCTAGCCCACGGCCCCTCTAGCTACTGATGCTGAGACCCCCACCCGCTCCAGTTGCTGGCCCCACAGACACAGGGGTTTCAGGAAGACCAAGCAGATGAGGCCCCTCTATAGACAGGCTGGAGCAGCCCCACGCTCACAAGCCCTGGTCCTCATGGGGGACTTTAACCACCCCGACATCTGTTGGAGGGACAACACGGCAGGGCATAAGCAATCCAAGAGGTTCCTGGAATGCGTCGATGATAACTTCCTTTTCCAAGTGATAGAGGAGCCAACGAGGAGAGGTGCTGTGCTGGACCTTGTTCTCA
>NW_008796114.1:1802169-1829257 GCF_000699145.1 Aptenodytes forsteri
AGGCTGGACGGGGCTCTGAGCAACCTGATCTAGTTGAAGATGTCCCTGCCCACGGCAGGGGGGTTGGACTAGATGGCCTTTAGAGGTCCCTTCCAACCCAAACTATTCTATGATTCTATGAATGTGCGTGTGTGCCTGGGGGTCTAGAGAGTGAGGACATGCGTGTTTTCACTAGTGAACTTCGGTCCTGATCAGCTGGAGAGGTGAAAAGGGACTTGGCAGTCTACACTTATGTTTTCTGTGAGTCCAGGTAGTGCTATATAAGGATGTTGTTGAAGTGGAAGCCCTTATAAGAACAGTGCATTAAGGGATGTTAAGTATTCTCTACCAAAAGAGCCTGATATAGATCTAGGATAGGATACGTGAGGGCATTAGTATTTTATTATTCTAGCAAAGAACAAGTCAAAAATCTCATTATCGCTTCTTTAATCCTCTCCCCAAAAGAAAACTTTTACATGAGATTTACTTCCTTAGAAAGTGTCTTCTTAAAACCAACTTCCTTAGTAAGTACTAAAATCAGAGCATGCAATGAAGTCAGCACATATTAGCTGACAGGCAGTAACATACTCTGAGCCTTCTTAATGCAAAAAAAAAAAAAGTTACCTTAAAATGTTTCAGTGTAAACTTGTAAAATAGTAGGAGAATTCCAGAACAAAGGGAACTAGCAATGGGACGGCAGCAAGTAAGAGAATCACAGAAAATTATTACTGTTTTCCTTCTGGCTCCATCAATTTTGAACTCTTTGCTTCAACGCAAAGACTGGTGGGTAAAATTACTCTTCTCAGAGTGGAGAAATGTGCATTTGAACCTTTTCAGAAGGAACTGAATCCAGATCTCGCATCTCTTCCGTGAGTGCTCTTATTTCTATTTCTCACTCTGTTGTATAAAAGGCTATGGCCACCTTGTTTACTTTCTGCTCTACAGTGAAGTTGGCTATCTTTCCCCAAGCAGAACAGGTTAAAACACCACAATGAATTGCAGCCTCTCATACGGCACTTCACTGAACGAGACTGGCTCAAGAGAAGCAGATTATCAGTCACTATATTTTTATGTTTCCTACTGCTTGACGTGCAACGTAAGTGTCGTCACCACATCACCCTAGCATGAGTCCCAGTTAAAGGTACTTAACTGTCCTGTAGTACAGCAAAGTTTTTCAACTAGCAGTCTGTTGACAGTTGAAACTCTCAGAGCTTAGATTTTTTAAAAAATACATTAACTAGGTCAGAAAATAATTTGCTTTAACATTAATATCTTCACTAGATTTCAAAAGTCCAGTTAAGCTCATCAAGGGTGGAAACAATAAAGCGTTAATACAGAGGAAGTGCTAGCAGAATCCATTATTTACACCCCATGTCTTGCAGCCTTGCCCACAGCAGTTACTCTTGAAAGCAAACTAGAATGCCTAAGGATTCCTAGCTCTATGACATTTTACATGGGAACAACAGTTACTGTGGAAACAGACCATGTTTCCCTTTCAAATAATTCCTTCTAAGTGATAAAATAGTAAACTACTGAAATAGAGTTTGTTTTTTTCTTGAAGGAAAGCAAACCTCAGGCAGAGCAAAACCCTAAAGGACTGTGGCAGGATGAGGTACCTAAAACTTCTGAGGATTTAGAAAGTGTTAATTCAAATTACTTTACTTCTTTTAGCATTACTATACTCTGCATGCCTACACATGTGGAAGTGGGTTGAAGACTAAAGTAATGTAGTGCATATAAAAATGCTCAAGATAAGCATAGCTTTCAAACAAAATGAACACAGTTAAGGGGTTTCAGTTCAATAAGAACTTTAAAATCATACGAAAGAAATAAAAAAGAAATTTAAAAAAATCAAGTTGTAAACTAAGGACTGATGTACAAACTACTGCAGATCTCACTCTTTGCCACCTGTTCAAATGTTCCACTAACCCTTGAAAAACAAAGCGCCTTGGCTATTGATGAAAATAGTGGGTAACTGCCTCATACGTGCCATAAAGTAAAGGATGTTTAAACATTCATTCTGAGCTGCTGATGCATTGTAACGCTTGTGTTTATCTACGCCCTCTAAACGTGACTGAAATTTTTCAAGCAGTGTAACAGCAGGCCAACAGGGTAACCAAAACCTAAAGAAACACTCCAAAACCTGTATCGTTTTATATGGATTTTTCCAATCCACATTACTCTTGTGCTTGCATGTAAGAACAAAACATACTAACATTCTGCTTCCAACAGCAATCAACATCAGATGCACAGGAAAGTGTAAACTCCAGTCATGTTTATTTTTCTTTTTCTCCTTTTTAAGTATTCACAGTTGCAGCAATGAGTTCCAGTTTGACTACACCTGTATGAGAAGATAAGTTCTTGTTTGTCCTAAACGCAGCACCCAGTAATTTCTGATGCCTCTTCCTTCAAGGACCTTGCTCAAAAACAAAGAACAATCCTTCCTCATTCACCTTCTCAGATGCCACTCGTGTTTCTACAGCATTCTGCCACATCTCCCTTCACTCGTCTCATAGTCTACAAAGTTGGTCCTCATACAAAATCCAGTTGACATTTTATGGTCCCTCCTTACCTCCATATCCTCTGAAGATGGATCTACATACAGGACAACATTGAAGAGTTATACTAGAACAAGAATTAGGATTCCCCTTTTGTTTTTTTTTTATCCCTTTCCTGATGATTTCTAATATTCACATTGGTTTTAGGCTGCTACTACTAGGCACTGAAGTGGTATCTTAAAAATACATTAGAAATCTCTTTTCTGCATAATAGGTAATCCAGAGCCCATCCTTTAATAGTTTAAACTATCACTGAAATTTTTGCCCAACTGCATCCATTTGCATTTGTTGGAACTGAACTCCATCTTGACTTGTAACTACAAGTCTTTCAGAAAACTGAAATTGAATTTTAATTGACATTTGAATTTTCAAATTTGAAATTGAACTCACTTGTAATTCTCAGTCCTTCAGCAAATCTGGCCCTCACTTTTGAAGTGTCAACTTTTTTGTGTTTGTTTTGTTTTGTTTTTTAAATAGATGCTATCCCTGTGCGGTGGCCATCCAAGAACGTTGCCTGTCTCTTGGAAACGTTCTATTCTTCTTATTTATTTTATTCAAGCTTCTTCACTTTATAGTATTTGATTTTTAAAGAGTGAAGCGAGAGAAAAGTGAATTTTCAGAGTTTTATTTCGTCTGCATGGATGTTGACTCTAAATACATTGTAGTCATTGTTAGGGAGCAGGTCTTCAGCAGTAGTATATTAAATTAGTATTTTGAGCTGGTCAATACCAAGTGAATTTGCTTCTCCTCCTTTGGGTTCCCACAAATAAATCACTTATGGTATGCAAAAATACACATACGCATTTAGCATGCAAGTGTTGGCATCATGTGTCTACATATGATTCATCACATAAATGTGAAAGCAACCAAGTCTTACAGCATGACTGTTTTCCTGCTCATGCAAGCTCTGTCATTACCTTTAACAAATCAAGATTACAGTCACCACCCTAGCTGGCAGCTGCAAATATAGCCCTAGTCTTATGATCTCCTCCTGGCTGGAAATTTCAGTTCATAGAGGCTTCTCAGTTACTTGTGTTCCAGTTACCTTGTTTATTGATACAATTTACAACTGCTTTTTAAATAACATAGCAAATATTTGTAAGCCAAAGCTACTTAACATGATGGCATGAGTACAACACCACTGCCATCTGAGAGTCAGGAAGGAAGCACTTCAGATCTCAGTTCTAATGGACTTCTATGTTGTTGACACAGACACCCAAGCCTACATACTCCAAACTGTATATGAAGCAAACTTCTAGCCAGTTTACACAAGGTTGCTACTGCTGTCAGGAAGAACCTGCACTATAATGAACAGCACCTTGTTGAGGTGTCTCCAGCTTTTAGGGTCTGTCATAGGAAAAAAGATAGCAATATACACTCCTGAGGTTTTCAGGCAGAATAAAGGAATTAAAGGTATTCTAGCTCTGCTGCACTCAATGTGTTATGATGTACGTGATTCACCACGTGTAGAAGCCTGAAAACAGATTTTGTACTTAAACACAAACTTAAACCTGAAAATGATTAATCTTTTGACTTTTGCTGGTCCTCAAATAAATATGACCTTGTCAGCAATGCCATATTTTGCTCTTAATTGAGACACTTTTGGAAGTCCTGCCACCACAAGCATGTGAAGATTTTAGACCACTTGTGCAAACTATGGCATAAACCAAACACACTTTATAAAGTAATTTGATACACAGTTTGCCTGTGTAAACCACAACTCTGTGTGAATCATGTCATTCCTCTTCCATGTCCCCAGCATTACTGTGGTCTTTTTGGAGAAGGGCCTCTGACAATTCTTAGCTTGTATCTTTACCCCAATTCGTAAAAACGTATTTCATTCCAGAGTTTTTAAAACTGACAGGCAACGTATCATTTGCTACACTTGCCCATGTCACATTTCAGGAAGGACTGGAAACCCTAAAGGAGGAGAAAATATGGCACAGATCCTGTTGCTACCATGCCTAGCCATACTCAGGTTTCCAGATGTTCTTGTGAGAATTTAAGACATATTAGAAAAGAATTGATAAGTTTCTTAACCTGTCAACAGGAGAGAACTCCTATGATGTCTTCACTGTCAGATATGGAAGATTGTGCCTGATGTATTGCCTTTCATAGCTTTTCAACAGGTTGCGAAGTTAGACACAGAACATTTTCTGAGGTATGTGATAGCCTTTCATACCCTTCAGAAGGGTCGACAGTCAGGATTTAGCTTCAGTTGTGCAGTTCTCCTTCTGACTCCCAGGAAGATGTAGTTCCCCTTCTCCCTGACTGGGGAAGCTATCCACTGAAGTACAGCAAAGCTGTATACAAACTAGGAAATTAACAAACAAAAACTATACTTAGTGACAATCATGACTGCATCAGGATATACACATCCAACCCAAACCTTAAAAGCAAAGAAATAAAGAGGGGAAAGACTGCTGTATTCCACCACACTTTTCTGTTGCCTAGGCACTGTTGATAACACACTCTGAAAGGCTTTCACTTCCACCTTTGGGGGGGGAAGGGGGGGGGGGAACCCAAACCACCTGTGCTTTAATATTAGCTACAAAAGAAAGTTCAGCACTTACTTTCACACATTTCATGCATGTTAACTTATATTGCCTTAACACTAGAAACAGTTTACTTGATTGTGTTTGAGTGCAAATCTAATGGTGATAGACTACTGTCTTATCTTTTAGAAATGGCAGTGAAAGCCTTTGGAGTGTGATACCAAACAGCATTGTAGGCAGTATGAAAGTGGAAATGAATAGAGAAGTCCTTCCCTCTAACTTTGTATTTCTATACTTTAGAGTGGGTGGATGGAGGGAGTGTAACCCAATGCAATCTTAAACAACACTAAATATAGCTCTGTCTGTTAATACTGGTTAAGTAAAATACCTATTAGATTTACCAAAATCTTTCATTTTCTTCTTGGTGAGCAGAAGGGATGGCTAGATTATGGCTTGAGCACTACCCAAAGTTTCCATAGTATTCTAACATCCCGACTGCTCTGGAGCAACAACCCACTAGTTAGATCAGCTGGTAACTTGCAATAATGTGGTTTACTATGCCAGGCAGACATTTAACTTTCAGGAAAAAAATTACCATGTGCCAAAATTATTCTTGTCTGATCTCTGGCTAAAGATTGTGCATGTTCAAAATCCAATCAGTATCATAGAGACTGGAATAGATCTGGCTACAGTCTATGACCTCTATAGGAGCTATCAAGCAATTTGGAGGGACTGGGAGGAAAGGAAAATAAATTATTTAGTTTAGAGCTGCATCTAGTATTTTAGAATTCCTTCTGTAAGGAAAATCAATTCTCAAGAAGTAATGTTTTAATTCATCACAATGTGAAATTAATTTAGAGAAAGAAAAAAAAAAATACCTCAACTCACAGATGAAATAGGTTCATCCATGAACTTAGTTAAATCAGATATTCTTCCCAGATGGGAATTATCCTCTGTCCTCACAGCTACTGAAAACAGACTAGGCTTTTATTCTCCATTTTACCATATGATCATCTTCAAGAAACACTTTACCAAATAGCATTTTCCAACCTCAGAAATTATTTTAAAGTGTTTTTCAGCTCAAACGTTTACAATGATTTTGACATTGAGTAGGAGTTGTCTGAAGTAATACCTCAGAGAAGGAGTTTTCTGAGAAAAGGAGATATATCAACTCTGGAGCTGAAAGGAGGTTTCATCGCACCGTGTATCTCACATGACATTCACTAGGTTGAGACTAGAAACTAAAGAATTAGAGCCTTTCTGGAATTTGTTGCACATCTGTGATGAGACTTTCCTTTCAGCATGAGATAATCATTGCAATTACACCTGCAATTGCCAATTTTACTTCCAAGAAACAGTGGCCTTGAGATCTCCGATCAAGCATGTTGTAAACATTATCCAATGTCCTTTACTTCGCAACTTTCCTCTAACAGGCCTCCTTCTGCAGTTCCAAAAATCTAAGCCTCATGATGGACATGATTTGCAATATGTCATAATTACCAGGATAATTATCTCCAGCTCAGAATCAGAAACACTATTTTTTTAATCTCATTTTTATAACTGCCAGTACAGATTGAATTGTGTATGCACTTAGGGCAGTCAGTGTTTCACTATATAGCATGTGCATGCTTGGAGTTTGAAGGCAGCTCAATTACTCTGAATGGGGCCTGAGGGATTCTTAAATGAACTATAGTTTTCACTTTTGAGAAGCTGCTTCTCACATTTTTTCCCTGGACTTGAGTAACACATCAACATGCTTCCAACCTTGTCTGTGACATATCCTAAGGCAGCTGCTTTAAGCTAGATTCTTTTAAATCTACATGTATTTTGGCGATTTGCTTGACACTGTGTTTTCTTCCTGATGCAAGAATCCTGAGAAAGAAAGCTTCTACCCGCACAACCACAACAACTATTTTTCTATGCAGATTTAAGGGGTTTTTTGTACTTCTAAAGAATCACCTGCTAGAAATAAAGGTGCAATATTAATGGCTCACAGCATTAATTTCCCTCTCCCTTCCTTCCTACCTCACCTTTCCAAGTCACAAAGCAATTCTAATCTGTTCTCAGTAGAAAGGCGGCTGATCTAAACTGGTGATAAGCCACCCCAAAACCTTTAAAAACTACTAAACACACACATGCATAGATGTACCTAACAATTTTGTTTAGCTAGATCAGGCAAATTTTGTTTTAACAAAGAGATTATTTTATCCTTACTTGTTTTCAAATAAAGATGTGACAACAGTTTAGAAGACAGAGGATTACCAAGGGTGTAGTTAAGACTTTCCACCTAAAGCCTTACTTTTACATGTCTGAGTAGCAGATATCAGGTGTAAAAGTACTGTGCAAACAAGGACAGGCACTTACTTCTTCACTTGAACACAGGATGACATGGTACAGTGAATACTTATGTAGAAGTCACAGAAGTGAATACACTATTGAAATAGCTTCTGGTGCACTAGAATTTAAGTTACCTCTAGGACTCCTTACAACTGTATCTTCAGTAGATCAAGAATATGAAAATATAGATCCTGAAGTTTTGAAAAAATGCTCTAATAACCAACTTTACTTTCTATTGCCACTTCCGGTAACGTATTTCTTTATGGAATGACTTGTACAGGTATCTGGGTTTCTCAAGCCCTTTTTTTTCTTAAGTCTGCAACATTCCTATACGATTGTGCATCCTGAAGCAACTCTCTGATAGACTTGGGAAAAAACACAAAGTTAAGACAATGTATTGGGCTGGACTGTTCCCCAGAAAATACTCTTAGACTTTCCAAGAAAAGCAGAAATGGCCTTCTAGAGAGAAAACACTGCTCCTCCCTGTTTCTAAGGAGGTAGCAGCATGGATAAAGCAGCCAAAAGATTCTTCACTGCAAGAAAAGCAAAGGCAAAAACATTTTTACCTTAGTACAAGCAGTAGTAACTACCTTCTCTGCACTGCTAATTGCACAGCAATTACAATTGCTGATGCAGGAAACAACAGTGGTACAGTTGCTGATTTTACACAGCACTTTTTGTTAGAAATTCAGCTAATCCACAGATTAACACACAAGCCACAATAAAGGCCGAATCAAAATTCTTGGAGCTCTACCAAGGTTAGATTAAGTAACTGACAAAAACCCATGATCTTCAGTGGTAAAAGTAAAATCTTGACTGAGAAAGCCAGAGCAAATACAACTGTAGGAGGTTTCCTTGCTCGCAGTTCCACTTCCATCTTAGTCACATCCTTATATCAGACAAGAAGGACCTACACAGCTTTCTACCTTTGTAAGTTTTGTTTTCCTGCTTACACGCTTCCTAACATAAGCATCTCTGAAGTTAGATGAGCATTCACTCTTAATTCCAGGAAGCTTAGCAGAGACTGAGTTATCTTCCACAGAAGTATTAACTTTATTTCCTATGCTTTCTGAGATGAAGACTTCATTCAAGGTATTAAGGCTTTACGCTGCCCCTTCAGCAGCTGAATTTCTTTGTAAGGGAGAATGTATAACCAAAAGATTGCAAGTGCCACCTGCAAAGGATATAATACACTTTTTCCTCAGGAAAAACATGCAGCCTTTTTACAATCTCCTAAAGTTTTCTGCAAAAAGAGAAGTAATTCCATCCTTTGAGTGAAGAGGGTTAACCACTTCATGCTAATTCTGATCATATAGAATGAATAATCGAGAGCCGTCAGATAGAAGACTAGCAAGTGTCAGGCTGCCTTCCAAGGAAAAGGATATGGAGGAAAGAAGTACTCCTTGGCCACTTTTGCCAATGTATTATGGGACTTGGTTTACTTTCTGTGCAAACATGCATTGTTTCTGCCTGGTTACTAATGAGTGAGACATATTTCTGATGTCTAATATTTCTGCTATTTATTTCTATTCCTCAAAGAATAGATATGCCCAACTGGACTTCCACGCATCCTCTACAATCTCTGAAAATATTCTCTGTATCCAGTGAGGGAGAACAGCATTGAGAAATATAACTTCAGAAGAATTAAATTTGATTTACATGAGGAGACTTTCATTCAACTGCCTTGATAGGAACCTTGTATATTTATCAGATAAAGCCTGGTTTCACTACAATCTGTTTTTCCATCACTTCTGAAAAAGAGAAAGAATGAGGCATTGTCCTTAAAAGCCAAGCAAAAAATTCCCCTAGTATAGCTGTTCAGAAAAAACTCCATATCCAGGGAAAACAAAATATATTTAGCAGTTTCTTCTTTATCTAGTCAAAGAAAAAAAATCTTCTCTGGGGAAGAGATGGTCAATCTCTCATTTATACCATCTGGAGACAAGTCCTGGGAATTCTTTCTGATGGCTGACGCTAACTCAGAACAAAGATGAGGTCTTTCGGAGGCCTAATTGTAAAGACTGACATACACGAATGAGACTTTCATTTGCTTCTTTGTGCTATCATGTAACATGAAGGGATTACAAAATTCGGTATAGTCAGAAAGGACGAATCCCAGCGCAACATGTTAGATATTAAACTGAACAATAATGGAGGATAAGTAGCAATTTTAGATTTGGCTAAGCACAACTGCCTGTATCAGGAATTACAAGAAAATATAAACAGGAATAAAGTCTTTTACAATGTAGGTGTCCGTATCTGGTGGTGAAATCAAGAAACATGTAAAGTTATTTGAATCTCAAAGTTTGTAGCTTACTCTTTTCATACTTGAGAATTTCTGTATCTTAGTGATTGTCAAAGGCATGAAGCAAATTATTTAAGACAAGGTTTTCTTGATCTTAGCCTCATTTTGTCATTCTCTAGCATGACCATCTCCCCCCTTATAATCTGTAGATGATTATAAAATTAAATAATTTGAATGAGAGATGACTGGGCAATTGAAATATTCTAATTACGCACAGAGCCTATAACATACTTCTGCTTATATGTAATTATATATCTGTGACTCTGTATACATACAAATATGCACTTTACACACAAAAAACAGTGTACCGCCTGATGTGTGTTTCTTCTAGCCTGCAAGACAAAGATTACTGATCATAGCTGAAAAGGTTACCTGGATTTGGGCTCTGTTTCCAGCTGTTATATTAGATATTGTCCAGCATGCTTCCTTTTTGATAGATTCTTTTGGGCTGCTTAGCAAGTGCAGTAAACTCTGCAGTGCTGAACAATTCAGAATTACCTGAATACAAAAGGAAAAAAAAAACAACAACCAAACAAACCACACCTTAGAGGAAATTTAGGATAAAGAATCACAGGAACAAGGAATACAATGTCTTCAGAATCTAAAAAGCATATCCCATCAGATGATCCCAAAAAGTTTAAAAAAAAAATCAAACAGAACAAAAACCCAGCAAGAACTAAGAAATAAATGTTTGCAGGAAAGCTAATGAGCAAAACAACTGAGTAATTCAGGTACGAGATCATGCCTTCATTATGATTTCAGTGTGGCCTGAACACAAGAAGATACTAAGCCCATTACGACCAAACAAAAATAAGATGACAGTATTTTCCTGTTGTCTTGTTTTCTGTATTTTTGTATACTTTGAAGCTCCAACTACTTCTGCTTTCCGCATCAGCTGGCACAGTGGGGCAGACTGTTGCCAGTGTTGTGGCACCCAAAATCTCACCAGACAGAACGTGACAGGCCTTCGATGGCCCTACCATGGCACACCATTCAGCATAAAATTCAGCCTAAGAGGCAGACTTGCTTTAAACAAACCAGAAAAAAACCCAAACCTCAAAGGGTATTGCACAGCTATATACAAATCCCAGACATAGCTATGTAAGAATCACCAGCAGTTCAGGACTGAACAGGAAAACTATGAAAACTACCACATGTTTTGAGGCAACTAGCATCATCAATCCTTCACTTTCAAACTTCAAAAGGAACAAGAGGAGGTGTTTGTGAATAGGTTACCACAACTAACAGAAAGATGAACTGCAGTACAACACAAGAAAAAGTCAATTCATACCTGGGTCTGGATATCATCTCCTGTGACGATGTTCCCAACAGCTCGTAAGGCAGGAGATACAACTTTGTAGTCGTTGTGCCTAAAATTACCAAGGAAAGATCTAAGTGTTAACCACCCTGAAGCATCGCCATCTTTACATCCTCAAAGAAGGAACATCCATCAGCCAGGGGAAAACTTCCCTGCTAAGCCTGACTATCTCACTATCTGAATCAAAACATTCTGATTTTAAACTACTGGTAAGTCTTTCTAGGGTTTCTAAATATTTAGGCATTTAGATATCATTCAGCAGCATAAAAATAAAATATGAGATTAAAAGAATACAAATACTTCAGAGTATAGGCATCCTTGGGAGGGAAAAAGTAGTCAGCTTTAATTATGAAACACACTTAATGTAGCACCCACAAAGGCAAAGAATGAGACAGAAGAACACAGATAGAAGCTGTGTGTTTAACCCATACAGCTATTTGATCATCTTCTGTCATCTTATGCATCCCCCCATCATCACTGTTAAATGAGGATTGGAATAGGGGAGGTGAAGTAGGGATTTTTTTTCTCAAACGAAAACACTTCTTTATAAAAAGGTACCTTAGATAATACATTCTATTTGTTAATCCAGCATCAGATTTGCTTTACTCTTAAAAGCCTTAATAGTCTTTTTTATTTACATCACTGAAAACCATTATTTCTTGTTCTTAGGTAACTGAATGCTCCACGTCCTGAAGAAATGGCTCTGAACAAGGCCAGTTTCCCTGACCCCAACTCCCACAGCTACACTTTACTGCCCAAAGTGCGCATATACTCTTCTACAGTAAGGATTTAGGAAATTATTTACATTTCAAGTCCCTGGTACTGTCAGTTCTAGTAAATTTTACTATTTCTTACATTTCTACCTTTTATATCCTTCAGCAATTTCACTGGTAGGTAATTATAACATGGACTTCAATGGCACAGAGAAAATTCCAGTATATATCATGGATTTTATAAAAATGCAGCTGTTAGGTGCAGGAAAAAAATCTCTTAAGAAATAGCAAAACTAGTACAAGAGAAGTTCCATTGTTTCTGTTACTCATGACAAATAGAGAAGACTGAACAGAGGCAGGTAAAATTAAAACTCAAATCTTGCTTTTTGGAAATTACATTTCAAGACATATCTAATTAAACTTCCTATTGCTGGAACCTTGATTTTAGGAAAAAGAGTGGATAGTACATTTGCTCAGAACAAATTTCTTACATCAGCAATTCCACAAGTCTTCTGCAGACTCCTGCATCAATCACAGCCTGGATTTTATCATTGGGGCCATCAGACAAATAAGACAAAGCCCAGCAGGCATCAGCTAATACATCTGTATCATTGACAAAGAGCAGCCAGGAAAGCACACTAAGACAAGGTGAAACCTGTAAGACATTAAGAGGAGATACATACATTGTACAGTTAAAAGGGCCAGAAGATCTATTAACATGTCAGTTAATTTTGTATGTGACATTATAGGACTAGGCACTGGCATCTCAAGGTTCAATACTCAGAAAATTTCAGACCTAGGTAGCACTTCCGTGCAGGGCTGTAGCCACACAAGTACAGAGGAGCATGTCAGCAGAAAAGCACTATGAGAATTCTTCAGCCTCTACAGTACAATGTCTGGCAACTTAAACTCATACTTGTCCGCTAAGATGTGCCGTACTTTGCACTACAGCAGCCAAGATGTACAGAGTTTTGTTCCGCTGTGGGATGGTCATCTCCAGTACAGGAACAGTAAAAAAGAGCTAGGAGGCAGCTATATTAGAACAGGCGTTGTGAATGTCTGCCCAAAGGACTAAATACATTCAAAAACTTCATCTGTAAGAAGCCCATACATTGTTTCAGAGACATCCTGAAATACTTCTACTATTTAGCTTAAGTTTCACCACCCTTACTGCTCATTTGGCTACCACCACCTCACAACGCATTTGCTTTCAAACATCTCTTACCTTGGCAAAATCTGGAGGAGGATTTTTCCCTCTGCAGAGGTTGGATAGAGCCCATACAGCATTTCGGGTCATAGTGAGACGGTTCTGTTTTGAAAGCAATCTGAAACAAACCAACAAAAAATTTTAACCTTTGCTTTTGAAAAAATGAAAGCCAGGTAACCCTGTAGGGTCAACTGCATGAATCATTAAAATAAACTCAGGCCTACATTTTAACATACACCAGGGCAAAATATGCTAGATTTTTTCTCTATAAAAATACACCCGGAGAAAAATCATGCTTGATGGCTGGATACTAACACACATGCTAGACACATGAATCCTAGTATCCCGACAAGAACAATAACCATTACACTAGAAGTGTGTTCATTTAATTGCTTAGATACTGATGTGGCAGATTAACAGCCAAAAGGTGCAGGAACTGTGACAAAACTACTCTAAGTAGAAGGATGTGCAGGTAGTTTTGGAAAGTACTCTCTTCAGTGAGCTGCATTTTTACGTCAGCCTCAGACTATCAGCCCCACTTTTACACTTTTGTATGTTAACTAGTGAAGGAGAATAAAACTTATCCTCAGAAAACATGTATAATCAGCTTTTGGGTTTCTCAAACATTCAAGACAGTCACGTATCTCGCAGCAAGCACCGTTTACAGACTTTCTATGCACACTGGCTCCAGTCCCGGCATACGAGAGCCTTGCCCACTGGGTTCTTGTTAGAACATGATTCTACAGACCACCCCAAACCAGTCTCTTCCTGCCGTTGTTAAGGGGTGGCATCCACACACCAGCTGCAGGGTTCAACTTCTACTCCGTTAGACACAGGAAGCGCAATGATGTGATGAACTGTAATACTGACACCTTCATGAGATCTGTATATCAAAACTGCCCTCTCACATTAGGACTAACACTCTGACCAAAGCTGCGCCAGCCACTGTTACACTGTGACTCCCCTTATGTGAGATCAATCTGAGCACTGACAAAGATGTCCGTGGAGTTGGTTAATTAAGTCAAACACAGTGTGAAGCCTCTAAACAAGGCATTTTCCTGACAACTTAGAAATTACCAGCCATAGTGCTCTTTGGCCTAGAAAGAATGCGGTAAGGCAAGACCTAGTTTTTCCACAACTGTAACAACTCAGTTTCTTTTTCTCATAGCCATCCCACACTGTACAATGCCTTTATGAGAGCACTGGAGAACTCCACTGCCGCAAACAGAGTTTGCAAAGGACAGAGACTGAGTAATCCTAATTTGGACATGACTAGACAAGATGGTGTCACTGTTTCAGCAGTAATATGGTCCTTCAGCAGAGGACCATCAAGATAATTAGCAGAATAGAGAAACGACACACAACGGGAGGGTTAGACTGGATTTGTTCAGCCTTAGAAGGAGACTGTGTAAGGGGAGATGTAACTGCTGCCTACAACAGTTTAACAGGTGGATACAGAAAAGAGGAAGCCAGATCCTTCTCGAAGGTGCATAGTGACAGGACAAGAGGCAACTGTCACAAGGTAAAACATAGAAAATTCTGATTCAGTATCAGAACGTTGTTTTTCACCATGCCATGGTCAAATACTGCAACAGATTGCCCCAGGTGGTTACAGAATCTACCTTTGATGTTCCAAATTTGACTGGTTAAGTACTTGAGCAATCTAATCTGATCTCACCTGCTATGAAGAAAGGCTTTGACTAGATGACCTCCCAGAGGTGCCTTTCAACTTAAATTATTCTATGACACTATAATAATCCCAGGCATCCACCCACTTTGTAGAATAAAATAGTTCCAGCTTAGCTGCTCCTAAAACACGTTTCCATTTTAGCTCCATTACAAAAGTAGTTCAGGAGCCCCCATTAAAAAGTCTGATTAGTCCACAATAAAAAAAACATTATTATTCTTCAAGGTAAAAAACGAACTTCAGTCTTACCAGACACTCAAGCAAAATTCTGGAAAATATATTAAAACAGACTTACTGCAATAAAGGGGGCAGGATATTACAGTCCAATACATAGTCTCTGCACATAGTGCTGTCTCCAGCAATGTTGCCAAGAGCCCATACTGCCTGCAATGAAAACCAGAATAATAATTGCTTTTATTCTCACAATTCAACCAGTTTAGTGTATGTATTAGAGTGGGAGATACTCTGTTCTCACTGTTAGATCCTGGACAATGTATAGAAGGGGAATGCATTCTGTTTGAGTATTACATATATACACCCAAGCTCATTATATGATTCAGGAATATTTACACACATCTAAGAGGAATATCAAAACAGCCAACATGTATGTCTCCAAAGACTTCGCAGGCAGACATAACCTTGCTCTGTCCACAATAGAAGAGATGAGCTTATCTCCTCAGGCTTATTAACATACTAATAATACACTCCTCCTGGTTGAGAGCTGGTTCAAGTCCAGATGTTCATAGCACACGTCAAGCAAGTTTGTATCTACCCAAAAATGTTTGTGAGGAACAGCCTGTATTAGTATTTCCTAAGAAGCCATAAAAGCATGCGTTGTTTACACAGTCATATTAAGAATGCTGACACCAACTAAGATGAAAATGAGAATCTATAAGCAAGATAAACCAATAATCAGAATCAAAGAGTTCAGATGGGCATTGGCATATATTCTTTAAGAGAAAACTATACAAAGACAGAACCAGTGTTGCCTATTAAGACATATGCATGGCAAAATGGAAGGTATTTTCTCCCTTGGACGTCAGTACTACTGTAACCCTTCCTTTTGAGAAGAAAAGATCTAAAATACCAGAAGATAATTAAAGAAGCATGAAATCCATCTTCTGTAATATGGTGAGAATAAAAGATTTGTTTTTGATTTATACGTTTCGTCAAGTGGTATTTTTTGATATCACTGTCCACTAGTATGAGAGCTATAACTAAAAAAAATTACAAGTAGTCTATATGAAGTATAAAAGCCATTTTTATGAATTCCATGTAATTTATAGACAATATTTTGTCACACAAGAAAGTGTATGAAACTCACATTTGCTATTTATTTCAAGTTAGCAGAGGGCTAAGTGTCATATCAAATAGATACGTGTATCTCTTATTTGCTAAGACGCATACAATGTCTACACAACCACTGGAAATACTTCCAATACCGCACATAGAGGACAATAGCAATCCTGTTTATCAGGGACAGCAGCTGAATGTCCTCCCCAAATTTCTCTTCAGTTGAAGACTATGTATTTATTTGCAGCAAAATGTGTTACAGTGCATAACTATTTCTCCAACTGAACGTACATAAGTTCCCCACACAAAATAAACATGTTTTTCTCTCCACATCTCTACTTGAAATAAATTACTCCTCTAAAAAAATTGACAGAATAAGCCAAATTTGTTACCTAAAGGAAATTCTCGGACATTCTGAAATAAACTTATTTATTCATTATCAATATAATGTCAATTCATTTGTTGCATTAGATTTCTACTATAACATGTTTTTAAATGGTGGCAAAAAGATGCTACTTTAAAAAACAGACTCCAACCACTCTAGAGGCCCAAAACCACTAGCAAATCCTGCAAAGTTAATACAGCTAAAACCACATGTATATACAAAATGTAGATACAGATGTCAGCTTGCTAGATACAAAATAAAGAGACTCCTCTGTACCAGTATTACCAATAACACCATAGATAGATCCATCGGAAGTCCCTAAACTGCAAGTTGTTAAGAGACTAGGAGACTATTCTCGGGAAGGATTAGTTTGTTTTGTTCTCCTACTGCTTTCCAGGCTTCTGCTGTGAGCCACAGTCAGAGACAGGGCACCAGGCTATACTGATCTTTGCTGTGAAACAGTACAGCCATCACTACGCAATGTCCCCCCAAAACTGATCTTCATCATGAAAACTTACTTTTCTTTCCAATTCTTATTATTTTACAACTGTTGTGACAACAGTTTGTGTGAAATAAAAGTATAACCTTGGGTCTGGCAGCCTCATGGACTCAAGACAGAGAAGGCAGCTACTGGAAAAATTTAGCTTAAGAGACAGAACGTATGCCACCTCCTGCAAAATGTCATTCATATTAGAACTGTAAGAAGCCATGCTCATTGCTCACTGCAATGCTTGTATTTCTGCAGCAATGAGAAGCCCGAGGAATGAATCAAAGATTTCAGCTGGTTCTAAATAAGCTTGTGGATCTTCTAAAAATGTTTAAGGGTGAAAAAGGTTAGAATTTGCAGTAATTTCCTTTTATTGAACACGTGGGTAACTTGGGACACAATTTCCTTGTCTGGACACCCTTACACACATTAAAACACCCCTGGAAGCCGTATTTCACTTGCCCGTGGACTTTGTTTCTGCCATTATTGCAAAAATCTATTTTTAGGGTTGACAACAGTGATAATCACTTAATCCAAGAATCCATTCTGACCCTGAATGACAGACTGGTTTTGCAACAGCAAATCCCACATCAAAAAGTCTGACCAGAGAAGTCAAATAGCATCTCTACTGCTTTCCCACTCTTGATTTTTTTATGGCAAGAGAAGTCTGGCCAAGTAGTCTGATACCACAGGACCTTGTAAGAGAGGATGTTGCAAGAATTCCTTGTAATGCTAATGACTGATACAATACAAGATGCAAAGAAATTGAAGTATCTTTAGAAAAGTACGCAAGGTTTCATTCAACAAGGTAGATGTCTTTCCTTAAGGAATTACTTCAGCTCTTCAGATAAGTGAGGAACATAAGTCAAGCTCATTTAAACTCTTCTCGTCAGACACTGCTATAAATACAAAGCTCTGTCATGGTTCCTACAGACAACATGTGAACAATGACAAGTGTGTTCAGGGTTTATTTGTCTAAATAATGTTCAATGATTTCCATTGGTTCTTTTGTGCACTCCTCAAGATGCAAATGGCTTGCCTGCCATAACATTTTGGCCTCATTCTACACATCCCAAATGTTTTTATCTTCTTTTCTGGATAGTTGCAGAGGTAAAAGGATATTTAATTCCATTAGATTTCAGAGTTTATTAAATCAAAAATATATTTGACTCTCAAAAAAATTCCATTTCAGTACTTTCCAATACCTACATCCAGACCTGAAGATGAAAAGAACCTGTAATTTGCAGATTTGTAGTCTGACTTGTTAACCAACATCTTGGTTAAAGTTGCGTGTAAACTGAAAATGCAAATGCTGCCTTGTCAGTTGACAGCATCTGTTTATATACACCTGTATAAATTTCCATGTACTGCTAATAGTGGAGTAGGGATTGTTGCACATCTCCAGTTTATTTTACTCATTATTAACCTCCAGTGTTTTTTCCAGCAGTGGACAACTTCAGTAGTCAGTAACAGTAAAGTGCAAGTTTTGTAGAGTACTGTTAAGCCATATGGTGCCTTCTGTGAATAATCCATGTGCTTTCTGGCAACCCTCCACTTTCCCCTGGGTTCTGAAGGCCATTATTTCATTAGGCCTTTGGATATTTAAACCAAGTGCTAAACCAACCACCAACAGTGTGTAGAGTCTGTGCCTCTTGGTGGAGAAGTATTATGAAGTGAGAATCAACACTTTCTCTACTTTTGGCCGCTGACTTGGGAAATGGATGTAATGCTGGGATGAGGACTGTGAAGATTAGCTTTCATACAAGTGTGATTGGGTAAGTGGACACAAGGAAGGATACCAGAAGGCCAAATTCCTAGGAGATGACTTCTAGTATGCCCCAACACAGAAAACACCTTTCTTTCAGTGGCTGGGGTGGTCATAGTTCCTTATTTCTCACATCTCATCCACCCAAACAGAGAAAGCAGCTCATACTCATGCCTCAACTGTTTTTCCTGATTTTGATTACTAAGACCTAGTTAGTAGGACTGCTGAAGTAAAAGCCAAACAGAACTTGGACACCAGACTCACAGGTCACCTTTGCCAAACAAATGATGGTTACCAAAAGGAATAACAATACAACTAGAAATGGAAAAATACTGAGGGAAAAACATGTGGGTTGCTTTAGCTGAAAACACAGATGTTCCCAAAGGAGAACACGGCAGCTGGGGATGCTCCTGCTACCGGCTGTCCAGCAGAGCACAATGACACATATCTGTCACCGTGAGATGATCTCAATCATCTCAGGGAGCGTAATGCCTTGCATGGTTTTTGAAGGAAATTCAATGTTCATCAAGGAAACCCAAGTTGACATCTGGGTTTTCAATACCTCAGCAAGGGCACTCAGGAGAGAACTGCAGCTAAGACACTGCTGAAGCTAGATCAACCTTAAGCACGTCTAAAGGGCTTTGATGGAGTCCTTCACTATAAATAATTTCAGGCTGACATATCTAAATTTCTAGATGTCTTTTGGAAGAAAAAATTGTGGTAAGTGGAAGAAGGCTAGGACATATGCCACTGACTAAATCTAAAAATCAGTACACCAAAACCAGAAATAGGCTGGGAGGGGAGGGAGATGTAGCCAAAGAGTTTTTCATAAATAATGGAGATGTAGCTTCTGTAATAAACTCCGTCTCTTTGATGGGAAAAATGGATGCCAAATGGTTTGACCACTGATCACAGGGAATAGCTGAGAAAGACTGATATACAATGCAAACAATGAAAGAGTTAAAGGATGGTAGGGTAATTAAATGTCAGCATGCTTTGCTTAATGTGAAACAGATCTTGTAAAAAGACACAAGATATAATTTCATTAAAATACATGTTGTTAAATAAACATAGTTATAAAGATTCCCTCACATTGACTTCTATAAAACCGCTGATTTAGAATCACACCAGACTCAGAAACTAGCATATGCAAAAGAAACAGTGCAACACGTTAGATTAAAATTGGCTTATAAATATGAAAAAACTGCTGAAAAAAATCACGATCAGATAGGGTAAACTGGTATCTGTTCCTGAGCCACTGCTAAGGAAAGTCTGAAATAAAAGATAAATTCAATGGTGTAAGTCTGTAAGACTTACTCTAAGACAAAAACAGTGGATAATGATTAGCCAGTAAGCCAAATTAAAGTAATATTAAATACGAATTGTTTTTTAATTTATGCTATGAAACATATACAAAATTATATTACCACTTACATTTCCTGCTACAGAATTACTATCCCACTTAGCATAATAAATGGCTTACTAAACACAGCCTTCAGTATTTCTTTTTCTCTTCATCCTTTACTATATGGTCGTAGGGCTAGGTTTTGGCCTATCTGCCCTGAACATGTAGTTATATTTTCTGTATTTTCCTGTATTTTTGTAATTTGTTGCAAAGGTAGCAGGAGTTCTTGCAAATAATAATCTTCACAGTACTACTGAGAGAGAAAATAAGAATCATCATTTTACAGGGGAGAAAATTACGGTCAAATATCTTCCAGCTTCAGAAATCCAGCCTGAGAAGCCCAGATCTGCCCAAAACACAGACCTAACTACAAAAGTCACTTGCAAAAGTGCTGAGTTGTCCTCAATTACAAAACAAAATGCAAATATTTTGCATTGAGCATTCAAAAAACACAGAACTAGTATCTACTTACTGAAAACTGATATAAGCAAACTGTCCAGCATCGGACACTAAGCAGTAGATACATTTATCTCAGAAAGCTGCAATTGCCTTAATCGTAAGAATCTCTTCCCTTTTCTCTCCTTCATTCACTACGTGTTCCAACTTTAACAAACAGGGCCACAGTGTGACAAATAAAAGCCTCCTTTACTACCCGCTGATCTGTTACCAGGGCAACAATCTGTACATACACTAAATGAGACCAGAGTCATCTGGAAAAATACTATGCAATTGTGTACTAATGCCATCCTGTAATGCAGAAGTACAATAGCTAACATTTAAGTGCCTAATGCTTTTAATTTTTGTTTTAGTAGATATTATGGTGAAGTGTTTGGGTTTTTTAAAAGCTGTCAGAAAAAACAATTTATTTCATGTTGGCCTGCCTTAAACCCAAAATCAGCTGTGAGCAGGGCTGCAATCTCTAGACCTGCAAGAAACCCACCATCAAAAGGTGTAGGTAACACTTCGCAGTGGCACATTTTCCTTCTTTAGCATAGCTTACTACAGAGCAATTCATAACTGGTATTTGAAGACTTACTGGTAATAGAGAGATCATGGATTCAGCACCTGAATTACATAGAAAAATATTTTCCAGTAGTTATAACCCACTCTGCCGGCCTGCAATCTGAACTCTAACATGTCAGCAGTTTATTAGGAGGCAGAGGGGGATGGAGACAGATAAACTACTTAACTGTGGCCCCTAAGCTCTTCTGTTAATTCACATGTCTTAAGGCTGAAGGCTGCACAACTCATTCTAAACAGGTTCGCTCTTCCCACCTGCTCTCTGAACATCAGCAGGGATGATAACAACCACCTAATAAAAAAACCAAGTTAGCTCTTGCACAGAAGATCGTTAGGACCAGAAAAATGGAGTAGCCCTTACCAGACTCAAAGCACCAATCATACTGCAGAAACAGCACTGTTATAAGTGATGGCTGAATTTGGAAAGTAATGCTAGCATTTTCAAATTCGTTTTACCCCAGAAAAAACAAACTCTAAAAAGCATCATATAGCTAAGTCTGGATGGATTTTCACGTGGGCAGAACATAGCATTTATGTGCCATTTTGGCAATCTCCCTATCACATTTCTAGTTTCTACAACAACAAAGACTCATTTCCTCAAAGAAAGCTAAAAAAAATGGACAAAAAAAATACTTATTTCCTTTAATATAATTTTCTCAAGCACCTGAATTCAATTTCTCTTAAAAAACCTTTTCCAGAATAATTCAGCCTGGGACAGACCATTGAAAATGGAAAGTTGCAGAGTAGAAGAACTAGAAAGCTATAAGCAACTGTGAAAACAAAACAAAAAAAATCTGTCTTGTGGCAAATGTTAGGCACCTTTAAGTACAGGTGGTACATTTTGAGCCAGCTATAAGAGAGAAAGGCAAGTTACACAAAGCAATCCAATGCTCATGAGTTGGGACTCCTCCAATCATGCATCTCAATACAGCCAAACGCAAGGTCAGACATCTAGGAACAGAGAAGAGAGATCACTTACAGGATGGAGAACTGAACCCTGGTAGTCAGTGATTCTGAAAAGAACAACGGATCATATTGGATAATCAGCTTAACCTGAGCTCACAGCGAGCTTCTGTGGCAGAGTCCACAAAGACATCTTGGATATTTACACACCAAAGTACCAAGTAGAAGTGAAATTGAGGTACTATCTCTGCAAACAGCATTGCTGGAAGAGTGCTACTGGAATTGTCCAGTGCCTGTAATTTCACCACCGCAAAAAGATATTGAAACAAAGAAACATTCAGAAAAGGGTCACCAAAAAACAAACCAACCACCACAGAAATACCCTCACAGTGAGAATTCAGAGCTTAATTTCATTTACTCAAGAAAAGCTTAAGCTATGGCCTGTAAGTAGCTATAAGAAAAAACAGAGAGCTTACTAATTGAGTAGACAATGAAACAAAAGCAAATACCTGGACCCAAAGCTAGTCAAATTTGTACAGTAAAGGTACATACTTTCAAGCTAGGATTGAGATTAACTGAAACTCTATTTGTTAACATGATTAATATTTCATCACCCTAAGTCTTCAAAGCAAGATTATATGTCTGAAATACATTCTCGTTCAAACACAAGTTATGGACCTCATGCGGAAATTACTGAGTCAAATGTTTGGTCTGTGCTTTACACGGATCCCTTCGGGCCTTAAAGAATATTCATCTACTCTGTAAGGAACGTAGAGAACAAACCATGATTTCCACTCATGCTTTATCTTCAGGAGAAACAAGCATGAACTTTCCATCTCTAAAGCAATTTTTTTAAACAAGGCTTCTTGAATTCCTCAATACACAGAAAAATATTAACCCATTAGAGATCAAAATGCATTACCCCATTGGCTGTGGTTAAATAAATCATTTCCAAAAAAAGAAAAATACAATACTTGCTTAGATATCTTAACACATAGTAGGTAGAAAGGAACTGTTGTGCAAAACTGCCAAACACTACGTTTCCTCTAAAGGCTTTCTTACAGGATAGCCTTGCTCCTTTCTGGGGAAGGGGAGGGAAAAAAAAAACAACCAACCAACCAACACAAACAAAACCCAACCCCACAAACCACCACACATACACACAAAAATCCCAACGCCGTTCTTAATCTTTACCTGTTCCTGTACATCTTCAAACTCTGAACTAAGCAGCTCTATGAAGATGGGGACGGCTCCTGCTTGGATCACTATTCGAGTCTGAAGGGAATTTCCCGAGGCAATATTTGTCAGCACCCATGCAGCTTCAAACTGGAAAACGAAATACAAAAAAAGTTTACTAGAAGCCTTCTGTGCCACACCAAAAATGAAGACTAAATGTCTTTAAAAGACAGAAAGAATTGGCGTAGGGAAAGCATGAGATATTACTAATTAACACAGACAATTCGCAAAGTAAGAAACAAAGAGTTAAGAGTTATTCATATCACTTGAAATCAAAATTTGCAGAAGTTCCTTATGAGAACAAGATCAGGTTTGCTGTGGCTTTTCAAATACTATTTTTTGCTATGCAATTGTATCACCTTTGGTCTGTTCTACTGCCTTTCCTTACTGGCTAAGAACCAATACACAAAAAATGCGTCTTCCCACAAGACATCTGATACCTGCATTCACTGAATCAGCAATGATATTCCTCAAGATGCACGAAGAGAGACAATATCAACATTATTTGACAAAACTTGATGGATAAAAAGCAAATAAAAGCCATTAAAAAAACCAAACAGGAAAGGAGATTAAAAAAAAAAACCCAAACCAAAAACAACTTTGAAACAGGAAAGGAGATTAAAAAAAAACCCAAACCAAAAACAACTTTGTGATCACAATCTGGTAGAACTCTGCAACTATGGCAAAGTACTCCTCTCCAACTCTGGTGATCAGTATTGCTGCCAAGAGTTATTAGCGTATGATGTTTTTATTCAAGACTTGAAGCAAAACCTGAGATCCTGAATTAACACTTCGCATCTTTTGTTTTAACTGGTTTTGTAATTTATTTTTATTTTAATCTCAACTTGCAAAAGTATTAACTTTTTAAGTTGAAATGCAAATTTTAACACTACTGATACAGACCTCAGAAGATATAGATTCTAGAAATCTAGATTTTGGTAGATTTCTGCATGTTTTTCAGTCCAAAAATTATTACACTACACTAGCAAATTTAAATCCTATCAGATACATTCAGAATCCAGAGAACAAAGAGACTGCCAAAAGTTGAATGAAAAGGCAAAATCCAACGAACAACAAAAATGGGAAGTTGTATGCTATAAATGACCGATTTTGACATTACTAATGAATTTTATTAAACTGATGTTGATCCAGCAGTATTCCAGTGAAAATCCTGACATACTTTAAAGACTAGCTATCTCTGAAGACCAGCAAGGACTTATATTTAGGATTTAATCATAAAAGCAACTCCTGCTAAGGAGACGTACAGAATCCTGAAATTTTAGGATTTTCATAAAAGCAACTCCTGCTAAGGAGACGTACAGAATCCTGAAATGGGCCTGAAATAAGAATTCAACAATTAAGCCTAGGCATGTAAGGCTTTTAATTTTTAAGTGTTATTAATTATTAAAGACTTCAGTTTTAGAAATACAATTAACCCTGCCCTCCTGACCAACTAAAGGAGAAATTATCTTCTGGTAAGATGTGATCAGAATAAGCGATTCCAAAATACATCACTGTAATACACAAAGAGTATGGGCTGCAATAAAGCAGAAACACACAATGTCAAAACTGCAAGACTCATTGTTAATGAACTAGAAGCAAAACGTTCAGGCCAGAGCTTAAGGCCAACATAAAAAGCACTTGCTTTCCTGTAATTTTACTTTCTCTGAAGTGAGTATCCAGTGTTTTGTGATACAGTATAACAGGATTATTAGTCATCTTTCAGTCACAGAGGTTTCTTACTCATATTTTAGAACTTGCCCTTTGGCTTCCTAATGGATGCCACCAGGTTGAACTATTCACAACTCACACTCATACTCTCTCCAGTCACATACCCATAATGGAGAAGAAACACCATGTATAAACAGATTAATCAAATTTAAGACCAAATAGCAGGTACTTCTTGCTCAAATCTGTTCTTCAAATATTTCTAAAATAAGTTTTGACTATGAGCTAATCATAAGATCTCCCCATCTTTTGTGGAACGAAGTTCTGTTAAACTGAGCTCTTCCCAACATCTAACTAGAATCAAGGGTGAATTAGATGATGCCCTTGTGTGAGCACCACTTAACATTTCAGATGATATAAGTTACAGAAAGGTTAGCTGAGTGACAGTTTCTCTCCTCCCACTGTGGACACCTGATGCTCCAGGATGTATAAACTAAGGAACAGCCACATGCAAATGGCAAAGGATAGAAAACCAAAACACTTTATGATAAAGTTAATTAACAGGAAGAAAACCTCATTCAAGGGATGATCTTGGTATCTGTGTGGTACTGGTTTGGGTTTGGTTTTTTTTTTTAAGATTTCTCTCTCCATCACAAAAAGATTTTGCACATGAGACAAATTTACTTGTTCACATATGGTTTAAGTGATCATGGAGAAGAGGGGAGCTTTTTTACGTCTTGAAATTGCCTGAGTAAAAAACTGGACAGAGGAATTCCAGACAAATTAGGCCTTCCTACCACTGATACCAGAAGCCCAGTTTTTACCGGATATTCTATTGACAACACAGAAGAAAAATGGAGCATAAAGTCACATAAAGTTCCCAGTCCATCAACATGGAAGAGTTTCCATATTCAATCCACCATACAAGTACCTATAGTATCTGAGCAAAAAAATACTTCAGTGTTTCCAGAATGAGTTGAAAATCCTTTCCTTCTACAGCTAGGCTAGAGAATGCCTAGAACGGCAAGCCCAAAAATCTATGTCTGTGCCAAGCAACACTTTTGGAAACACTAACAGAGTAAAAACAAATATTAAAAAGTGAAGTCAAGAGGAACTTCCTAACTGATCACAGCAAAATGTTCTACCTGCAGACCCTGAACTGCCAAGCAGGCAGACAGATTTGGCAAGATGAAGGAAAATTAACCAGTTGGAATGGAATATCAAGAGCAATGTACTCGGGTTTATATTTTCAATGTTTTGTTACAAACTCTTTAGGAGAAGCTTCGAATTTTCAACTTTGACTGATTTTTGCTCTTTCCGTGTAAAAAAATCAATACAATACATGCTACCCCAGTAAGGCCATGAGAATTTGACTCAGTCTACGATTGCTTTTGAAGTTTTTTTTAAACTGAAGATGTATCTGCATTTGATGAAGTATCCTCTACCCTTATCTTCTCTTCCTATTCAAATATGTCCTTCAAATATTAGGAGATGGTTTCCCTTTATCTGCCTGTCTTAGGCTTCCATGCTAGAGCCCTATGAGTAATAGGAGGCATTCCGTTTTTTTTATATCAGATCACTTACAAACTTTCCACTGGAGTTGCAAACCAATAAACTGGCTTAAATCCGATACATACACTTAGTTACTGTCCACAGACCCCTCAAAGGTAGCTAACAGACCTTTGGAATTTTGTGGATATCAATTTGAAAAGTAATTCCTTTAAATGATACCTGTTCTCTAATGTGTAAGAAAAAATGTATCAATTTTTTGCACATCTCCACTCACCAAAATTTGGATTGGCATTAACATGGCATTAACAAATTTCTTGTCCTATGCATTTTGAAAGAACATTGATTCTAACCTATATATTGTATTTAATGGTTACCTGTTAACATTTTTTTCTTTTACTAGGTGATTCGTTTCTTTCATTTTCTACTAGCCCAGAAGAAAGAACTCTGGCCAGAAAAAAGGACAGCTGGAAATGAGACAAAGCTCCAAGAAGCAAGTCCAAGACAAATTAACCATCATTGTAGCAGACACAATTTAGTTTTCAAAACCAAAGCAAGTAAGTTTCAAGGTTTCTATGTTTATCATTATGGATTGCAATAATAATTATAAACTTTAATTTAATCAAAAATTTAAGTAATAATTCTGAAGATTATAAACTGTCCTCAATTAATACAAAAAAAGACAAACACTAAAGTTTAGTTTAATAGCTTTTCATCTGTTGAGGTCCAAATTTCAAACTCTGTTTTTGTTACATGACAAAGTGTGAAGACCCCATCCTAGCAATCACATAACGCAACTCAGACCTCTCTCTCTCTCA
>NW_008796114.1:1829282-1847176 GCF_000699145.1 Aptenodytes forsteri
GGTCTTGCTGGAAACCCTGAAGATAAAAATAGCTTTTTTAACCTAGTGAAGGAAGAAAGGAAGTACAGCTAATTAAACAAATTACTCTTTTTTTTCCTACCTAATTTGCATCACCAAATGCCTTCATAATATAGGAAGATAGACATATTTATATTTGTATACCTGTAATGTACAGTTTTCTTTTCGTTTGAGGAACTCCACAAACCTGGCCACCACTCCTGGTGTGCTTATGACTTCATCTATTGGGGGATTTGGTTCTATTTAAAATAAAAAGCAAAGTTAGACTGCATCAAAATAATATCCAATGACATACTGACTCCTCTTTTCTGAGAGTGTGTTCTTTTTCTACAATACTGCTTTACCTTTACTAAAAGGCAATGGATTCCTATCTGTCACGATAAGACGACTCTATCTTGAATTTTGGGGTAACAAGGTAACGTGATTCAAAACACTAATGCACTCAGTAATTTAGGCAGACCAACTTCACAGCAGCTGTTCTATGAGGTCACTCTGGCATGCACGCATGCAGAGAAACTTCAGTGTATCAGCATATTTGAGCCAGAGACACTGCCTACAATATTTAAACTTACATTAAAGAGTAGACATCACATCTGCATCACTTAGTAGTTATACAGATTTCAAGAGAAGTGACTGTTACATACATCTAGCTGACATTTTGCAAAACAGAGCTTCATCCAGAAATTTCTGTATGAAACTCAATCTTTATTGCTGTCAAAGTAAAAACATATGCCAGGGACGTTTCTACATTTTTCTCCAAGTAATTTCAGCCCTTACCTTTAGAAAGAAGCTTTCGGAACTTCTGGGTGGCTGAAAGTTGCTGTTCTGGACTATTGGAGAAAATCATCTCAATCATATCAGAGGTGATGACTGCACTCTAGGATTCAGGTGGGGGAGACAGAATGAGTGAGAGAGAGCAAGAGGGAAAACAAAATCTGGGATTAGTGGTAAAAAGGTTACAACATCTGGTAAACCGGTATCAGGTTTCTCTCTTACTGAGTAAAAACCTAGATAAGACCATTATGGACAACAAATGTGTCATCATACATGTACATCTACATAAGCAGCATCATTCTTACATGTAGTCTTTCTTTTCTGGAAGCCAAAATTAAAGTTTTACTTAAGATATGGCAAGAAAATTACTCTTCAGAATCTCTCACCGGTATTCTCTCCCCTTTTTTTCTATCTCCCCTCCTCTAAAATAAATGTAAAATTGTCACCTTCAACAAAAGGTAGTTTAAATTGGAATAGCAATTACTGTTATGCAAGAACACCACTTTGATTATGCTATTGTTTAGAGTTCTGTAACATGTACATTTTGACTCATTCTCTTACACCAAAATGTATAGGACCTGTCAGTTTTAGAAGAGTTGACAAACCTAATGCTTGTCATCATAATCAAGTAAGAGTATTAAATTTTCCATAATACTGACGGTTTCCACTAATACGGCTAAATTAAATCAGCAACCTTTCTTATGCCAGGTAAAATCTGACATTCTGTTCATCACACATGTAAACCCATGTAAAGAAGCATAAGGGAAGTCAGATTTTTTCTTCCACTTCTTCTGATCTAAATCGTTAGATAAGTAGGGAGACAGATGACAGTGCTGAAAATACTTGAGCTTTGTCTGTAACAGCTAACAGCTCCAACTGTTAAGATCCTGAAATTAATGATATTTAAAATAGTAAAGTGCATAATGGTAGTATTATCTCAATTAGATAGGCTCCTTTTCTTACTTTTTACTATTAATTTCATATAAGCTTCCACACAAATAATTAAATGGTATTTAGGACTTGTCTGACGTTTAAAGACTATCTTGAAGAATAAAACAATATATTCTATTAGTGATCTACCACACTGTTTATAGGCATTTCTCTGTTTCTCAGTAATTTTCAAGGCTGGTATAACCACCAACAGAAAACAAGCCTAGCCTGATTTCTATGAAAACATCATTTGCATCCTCTGAATACAGACAAAAGTGTGAAGATCAGTGGTCAGACTTTTAAGTGAGGACTGTACTTTCCTTAAACTTCTCTGTTACAGCCTGAATCCCTTACCATTTTTCTTTCCAGGGAAAGGACTACGGTAAAGAAACAGGGAGAAAGCAGAAAAGTCTAACTTCCACTAAAAGTCTGTTTATAGATTTCTCTGTTTCTCAGTAATTTTCAAGGCTGGTATAACCACCAACAGAAAACAAGCCTAGCCTGATTTCTATGAAAACATCATTTGCATCCTCTGAATACAGACAAAAGTGTGAAGATCAGTGGTCAGACTTTTAAGTGAGGACTGTACTTTCCTTAAACTTCTCTGTTACAGCCTGAATCCCTTACCATTTTTCTTTCCAGGGAAAGGACTATGGTAAAGAAACAGGGAGAAAGCAGAAAAGTCTAACTTCCACTAAAAGTTTTTTCTGTAGGATGAAATTCCAGCTTGGAAAGGAGTTCAAGGACACATGCAGATAGATAAGCTAGGTCTAGCTGTGTTTCCAACACCCTGGCTAAAAATGGTGCCACTTGAAAGTCCGCTAACAAAGATTTCCACTGAGCCCCTTTTTACTTTGTAAACTGTAATAACACATTGCCTGGTTTGTATTTTCATGTTTCAAGTATTATGAATTCCAGATTAAAAAAACCCAACAACTCCGGGCAACAGTTGATAAAATCACCCATAATGGTAAACACCAAAACCAGGAAGTAATCAGCCTGCCTAGAACAATGACATTTTATTTAACTTTCTTGAAAACATATCCACTGAGCAACCACTCACTCTATCCATAACATTTTTCTCTCATGTAACCTGTTTCAGGGCAGTTCACCGATAGGTGTTCAAGAGCTGTCCATAAGCTCTTTGAATGCCATTTTCCACATTCTTCTGGAATTCCATTCCCCTCAAAGTCACTGCAAAACAGGCCTGCCCAGTTTCAACAAACACTGTATCCTTTCTCATCACTTACAGAAGTCATCTCCATGTTGTTCATCTGAGCCTCATGGAAGCCACCATCTGACATCACTTCCTCCTCCGCTTCTTCCTCAGCTGTTGCAACATTTCGGCGTTTAAACAACTAAAGAGAGAAAGTATTTAACGTATATTATATAGCCAATATATACACAGCATGTTGTGTTAGGCTGCAATAAAAATGCAATACAAAATTCTTACAACCTGAAAGAAGCTAGTGTACTGGCTACAGGACTCCTCCTGACAGTAAATGGAGAAAGTTTAGTCATAGAGTAAATGAAAACAGCAACGTGCTGTACTGGTTCCCAACATTTCTGAAAAATTCTCACTGATATTCCCTTCTCTTCTTCACCATCCCCCTCCATCTACAACCTATCTCTAGCTTCCAGACAATTGGTTTCTTGCAGAGGATGCTGAGGCTCAAAGACCTGAAAAATTGCTGTGTATAACAGATCATAGAATCATAGAATCATTGAGGTTGGAAAAGACCTCTAAGATCATCGAGTCCAACCGTCGACCCAACACCACCATGTCCACTAAACCATGTCCCTAAGTGCCTCATCTACTCGTCTTTTAAATACCTCCAGGGATGGGGACTCCACCACTTCCCTGGGCAGCCTGTTCCAATGTTTAACCACTCTTTCAGTAAAGAAATTTTTCCTTACATCCAATCTAAACCTCCCCTGGCGCAACTTGAGATCTTTGTAGAATGCCTGCAGAGGCTGGGATAATTGAGTTACGGTGGCAAAAAGAGGGCTTTGGAGGATGATCACATGGGATTGAAATTATACTGGGAAGAACGGAATTTGGTTGCTACCACTTAGAGAAGGTACCCAGTTTGAGATGTCATGAGGAGAGCTAGAGAGGCTACAGCTTCTCCCCTTAATGCAGCTGTCTCATTGGAAGAAACATTAGCAATGACAAGATGGCTTTGGGGGTGCTGCTAGGCCTGTTGAGTTCAGGAAGCAAGACTCCAGCATTGAGCCATGTCAGATTTGCACCACTGCAGATAGGCAAGACAGAGTCCTGACACAGACCTGCTGTTACTCATCTCCCGAGAAGATGGGGAGGAAACAGTATGTAAAACTGCTAAGTCTATAGCAACCCTAGGTCAGTGATAGGCATCCTTATGGAATGCTATTCCTTCTAAGCCACTGTATGATGTGCCCACTCAAGCTCAACAAACGTGCTCAAATACAATCTTAAACCAAAATTTATACATTGCCAAGATACGTGAAAATTCAGAGGCCTGACGTTATTTTTGTGGGGTTGTTCAGCTTAAAAAAAAAAAAACACCACACAAACAACAAACAAAACCCAAAAAAAGGGGACTTTAAACAAACTTCAATGAGCTATGTGCCAAATACATAAAAGAGAAGTACCTGTACAAGGTCTGAAATTGTAGAGCTGCAGACTCTGCTTGCAACTCCACTTCTGCTCCACTGTTAGTCCAGTTAGGACTAACAATTTTCCTTAACAGAAGGAAATACTGCCACACACTTTATTTAGCCAACCTGTGGTAATCAGGTCCAAGGCAGGTCAGAGGCACAGATAAGACAGAAAATGACTCATCGTCTTCCTAATTTAGTAATGGCTTTACAAAGTAAGACCGATGACATTCTGTGCTACCAGTAGTCTGGAAATGCTACCTGCAGATACTGAGCAAAATCAACAAGTCTTGCCACTCCCTCTCAGAACTCTCCCCTACCTTTCCTTGAAAGCATCCGGTATTGACACTGCGAAAACAGTATTAAGCAGAACAGATTACAGACTTGACCTGCCATTCCAAACACAAGCATATTACTATCTTCATTCTAACTCCAGAAACCTCAACACTGATGAAAAAGGCTTCATTATAACTTTGTTTGAAATTGAACCAATCCCTTAAAGCTTCCAGTGAACACAAGAACAAACGGAAGAACTGTTCAGTGCTACTGGTTTTTATCAGAAGATGGTTTTCATCATGTCTTGTCACTGCTGCTGTTTCCTGATTAAACCTGCAGAGCACCTGCTACTTTGCAACATGAATGAAGCAGTGAGAACTAGCAAGACACGAGCAGGTAGAGAAGCTTCATTTCCAAGCATTTTTGTCAATCATTTTGCTTACAACATATACTAAATCCACTACTTAAGGTACCAGCCTTAGAGGCATAAACATAGCATGAACTTTTGTAAATTCATAAATGAACTGAAACTTAAAAGACAGAAAACTGAGAAGAATCAGGTCAACAAATTATTTCTTCCCTCAAGAAAATCATTACTGCAACTTATAAGGACTTGGTCAGACCTTCTCCTCCTCCTATTCCAGCTGCAATGTTTCCTTCCATTTCACCCCAGCTTGCCATTCTTTGAACAGAGATTAGAGCCACCACAACTCAGGTAGCAAAAAAAAAAAGAAAAAAAACAAAACCCATAAACAAAAAGCAAAACAGGAGTTCCTCAGTCACGTTCAGTGCAAGGTCAGACAGCTTTGCTCATATCATCTTTAAGCTGCTCTGGCCAATCTTACACTTGAGTGAATGAGGAGCACTCACTAAGTTTTGTAGAGCCTGCAGAAGAGACAGTAAAGTCTGCAAGTGACTGATTTCAGACTGACTATGTATGAATTTGGCAGGGCAGGAACAACTAAGAAGGTGCTTGGGAGAAGCAAAGAGCCAGAGACAGTGCAAGACAAGACTGTTCAAGGACTGGTTATGGTTATTGCAACTCTAGTACAGTACCTGTTCCTCTCTCTTTTGCTTCCGTAGCTGAAGACCCTCTTCTTCCCGCCTGCGACGCATCTCATCAGGGTTTAGAGATTTGTTCTTGTAGCTCTTCAGTCGGAAATTCTCTTTTCCTGAGGTCGTCATGATTCCTTTACAATGCAATTAAAAAGAGAAGTCAGAAAACAATTACTCTTCAATAACACATCATTTTATATTCTGTCTCCCTCTCTTAATCTCTGTAGCCATGCGCTTCCAGCCACTGCCCTCCTATATCCTGTCACCTAACTTCCAATAACTTAGAAGGTGTAAAACAAAATTTCACAGAATCGTCACTTCTGTGTGCCAGTTCTTCACATCAGACCAACAAACTTTTATATTACTCTCTGAGGCTGCAAGGCATGAATAAATGAAATATTTTATTAAGAAAGAACTGAGATCTATAAGGCAGAGTATACAGCCTGGGCTAAAAAAAAAACCTGCACTAATAAATCTTAACATTTCTCCACACAGAGAATTAGCCAAACTAATTATATTCCCCTGTCTTCACTCAGAAGTGAAGGGGTCTTAGCTGCTTTTTAGCTTAATTCACTTTGCAAGTCAGTACAGTGGCTTTTTTGCACTCCAAATCCACATTTTAAGTTAATTCAACACAACCCTGTGTTCCTTCTATCCAGACACAGCCTACAAGAAAAATGAAATGGAGAGAGAAATTTTAGGTGAGGATGGTTTAACCACTGAAAATGCTCACTCCTGCAGAGAAAGCAGTGCTATTTTTCCCCTCCTCCCCACCCCCAGCCTCTAATCCTGCCACTGTTCATGCAGAGGGGCCTTTTTTCAGTCTATGATTTCCAAGTGGATCAGCATTTATAGCTACCCATGATGATTTTCACATGTACAATGCTGCACTTTGGAGTTACTTAGCATAAAACAATAGCTATAAAACTGTGTGGAAAGGCCACGCCCCCCTTAAATCAACGGGCTGTGGATCAGGTCTCTACTCTGAGTGCTCCATTCTGCTGCTACTTCCCTCCTTACATGCCCCCTTTAAATCCAAAAAAGGTTGGGAACCAAATTCTAAACATCTTGGTACTTCCATGCATCTTCATGCAGACGCAGAATCTCTAATACATTGTAAATATCTGCAACTCCGTAATACAAAATTTAGGAAACTATACTATATAAAAAGTTACTCCACAGGGCTTTTAAAGGTCTCTTTCAAATGCCCTAACATGTTGTATTAAATATGCTACTGTCCTGGTTTCGGCTGGGATAGAGTTAATTTTCTTCCTAGTAGCTGGTATAGTGCTCAAATTCCATAAGCACAGAATTACCAGGTGATAAATGATCTCCTGTGCACTTTTTACTTTAAAATGGAGCAACACGAGTGTATACAGACTCTCAACAGCTTAGGTTTCCTATTTAAAATACATCAAAGGTATAATCGAGTCTACTCTAAACTCTTTTTGTTTGTTAGCACAAAGTGTTTTAAGAGATTAAAAAAAAGAGGATACCCAAACACGCTTCTTGTTAGAGCCTCTTTTTAAGTTGCTGCTACTTGACAACCTTTTATAAGAATTCTGATGATCAGAACTGACTTTCACAGAAGACATTTCGGGCATCACTTCAAGCATTACTGTATTCTGCCAACTGAGATTTAAAAAACTGTTAAGAGACACAAAACTACTGTATTCAAGATCAGTCAGTCACAGATTGCACTGAATGCAACATAAAAACCTGAGCGTATAGGTAAGTAATTCAGCAGCCTAATTCTGCTGAAAAGGCTCTTCCTGAAATGGCTTTTTTTTAAAATAAAGGTCGTACAAAAAGGTAAATCTCAGAACGCCAGAAGTTCCCCACATCATTCTTACCAGCTTAGAGACCCCTTTCTTCCTGTGTTTAGGTGTCTGAGCTTAAAGTGTTCATGTTTCTTACAATATGTTTGGCAATAACATTTTCTTCCCGTTTTTAGTTTAAGTGACTACTACCTGTATATTAAACATACAAACTATTTGGGGAAGTCCTGGATTTTAACTGTAAAAAGAAGCCCGGGCTAACAAATACTCAGAGTACAAAATTTCTTTTGTTTCTAAAACATTTTGAAAGAAATATTTGGTATATTTTAGAATCAGCAAAATGAACCCGAGCACCAGATGGACAACCATGAGCTAAAAGGACACGCCTAACAGGAAAACAGCTTTGCAGCCACTCTAGCCCATCTGCCCTTGAGCATGAACACACACAGGCACACACCACAGTCCAGGTAAGATCTCAGGCCTTCCGTGACATTATTAATAATTCTCCATTTTTGTCTGGAACATGTCTTCTCAAACTCACAAGACTATATTTGCCTTTATTTGGGATTTCAGGACTTTGATAGCTCCTGTGGTCATTTCACACCTTCACTTTCAATGCCTAAAAGTTCTTAATTTAAATAAATCCTTGACAGGGAACATTTTCATTTCTTAATACTGAATTTCACCTCATTTCTATTATGTAGCTCCTCCGTATGATGTTCCAGTGTTTCTAAACATCAATGACACCATCCAACTTCATCATCAGCAAGTTTCCTTAGCATATTCTTCCTTATTGTATTTATTTACCTAGTTTCCCCTCATCTCCCAACTTGCGTATTAATTTCTTTCCATTAATTTTGCTTCTGACTTTAAGGTAATAGTTTTCATTTTCCTCTCAGAGCTCTATTAGCCCTCTCCCGTTGTACTTAACATCATCGTTTCATTTATTGAAAATACAGGCACAGGATTTACTTGAATTCTCTGACTTTACCTCAACCCCTCTACCTAACGGCTTCACAAGAATTATCTTCTATTTATTACACCCTTTACAAGCGTTAGCTGCAACTTTTGGCTATGCTCATTTCCGACTTTCAAGACAGCTCACTTTGCTGACTAACACCTTCTTCTATTTTTTGAGTAATCTGTACGCTTAAAATCCTTTCAAAATAGCGTAGTGTGTTTTACCTGGGAGTAAAGCCTTCCTACAAATTCCTACCACCAAATGACTGGGAAGACAGTTTCTTCTATTAAATGTGAAAAAAACTAAGCTCCCTTCACCACTGAGAAGTTATCAATTCAACTAGTAATGAGCTCAATAGTTTATTTCATAGTAGTCCCTCACTGGTAGTAAGTAAACAAAATCCCAACACATAGCCACATACCCATTTTATATACCTGCCTATCTAACCTGTATAACTATTAAATCCAAAGTTATTTTCTAAAAGCAGCTTTTGTAATATCCTCAATATCTCCTAAAATCAATTCTTTCTTGATCATTCTTTTACTGGTTCCCCAGCTACTGGTGAAAAATTCAATGACCACATCCAGGATTTCATGTGGCCCGCATCTACTGCTAGCATCTTTAGACCTCTTCAGTGTGAGCACACAAATTATTTTTTTAGGACTGAAAATACAACAATCCTATGTTAGTTGTTACAGTCATCCAAGGATTGTTTGCTATAAATCTCCTCTTCCATTTTTCAGGATGCAGCCTTTCCCCCAGACTAAACCACAGAGGCAAAACAACTTCAAATTGCCTCACTCATCTTCAGCAGCTTTGTTGTGGCATAACTGAAAAATCTTTCAATGGTCACTTTAAATTCACCCGTGGTAATTTCTCCATAGCAAACCCTGGATCTTCTCTGAACTATCAAAATTAATGCTACTTCGGGTGAAAATCTGTGGTGGTTGTCATGGAAATGTTCTACCCATCTTTTCTTTCCTAAAGATAGCGTAGTATTTTCCACATTTTTTTCATACTCCTGTCTACAGATAAAAACCGCTGGCGACCTGGTGAGGACTTTTCATGGTGTATACTTTGGGGTTTTGTGCAGGACCACTCAAACCCCATATGCTGCTTTCTCCTCCTCAGTTTGGCTGCCATGAAAAAATGATTTTTAGTAAAATTAAAAACACCATCTATTCCTGAATGTCTGCATTTCCCTAAGGAAATGATGATCCCCAAATTTTTCGCTGATCAAGACAAGTACCCTACCAAATGTGGATGTGTTCTAAGCACACATTTCTAGGAGAAAGGAGAAGTACTGCCTTTCTCCTTGCTCATCAAGTCAAAGAAATTCAGAGGCACTGGGAAACACAGAGTCACTTACTGTGATGACCTACCTTGTCCCAAGTAACCATCTAGATAGGAACAAAAACGAACTTGCTGCCTTCTTAAATCAGTTATCACTGTCACTAGACTTAAGGACTTTGCCAGAAGGAATGCCATGTGACTAATACTCTTGGATATTCCACACGTCAGAGGTATCCAGATGTAAAAATAAAGGCCTTACAAACCAAGGCCTGCATAATGGTATATATATAACCCAGATGACTGAGACTAAGATTACCAAATACACTGCTGCTATTAAAGACTGTCAGAGACAAACCTTCCTTCTTTGGAATTAGGGGTGGGAATAAGGAGAAAAAAAAAAAAAAAAAAAAAAAAGTATTTCAGAAGTGTAGACCTGTACAAGAAATTCTACCTTCCAATGGAAATATATCGGAAGAGGAAGACTTTTGAAAATGAGTGGACAACGAGGTTGAAGAGAAATGGTGTAAGTGACTAAAAAAGTTATCTTGAAGATCCATGATCTGACATATTACCAGTCTATGTTTCCTAACAGAGGCAGTTGTCAGAAGGAAAGGACTCACTGGAGGCATACTTGTGAGCTCTACCGTACCCTCAAACTGCTGTGTCTCCTTTAGATTGCTGCCAGAGAGACAGTGAAAAGATACGAGAGGCACTGTTGGCTCTGAAAGGACAACCCATGTCAGAAACGGCACTGTCAAGATGGAACTCCAAGCAGTGAGAGAAGCTGGAATTATTCAAGGTAAGAAATGGTTCAGCTACACTACAAAACCTTTACTTCCAAGGAGATCTTTGTTTGTTTATTGGCTCTGCCATAGGACTCTAGACCTCCTAGAGAATTAAAGTTTCCTCACAATCGTGCTTCTTGACATCATGCCAAATACCTACAGTACAGCCTGGACAGATGTTTGAGCAATTCATTGAGCTCTGATTACAGGATGGATCATCTCCTGACACTCTTAGTGACAGACTAGAAAACCTATCCAATTTAAAACTCCCCTGAAAGCAGCACTTGGTCATTCATTACTCTCATCAACACGCTCCCTACAAATCCAACGTTTTGGCCACAAATGCCTTTGGTTTTTTTCCCCATGAAGTGTAGATTTTGGAATGCCCTTCTAATTTGCTTTTTGGCAATTCTAAGGCAAGAGGTTCAGGATGCTAACAGAAGTATTTAAATCTTGTGGAAGTAAACTGTCAGCTTTCTTGGAGGTGACAGACAACGAAAGCTCTTCATCATAAAACCATGAGTAACATAGGGCGTAGAACGATAAAAACTATCACCTGGGATTAATGCTATTTCCCTGGAAAAACTTACAGAGCAACATCCTACATTTGCCATCATCCTAGAGAGATGAAAACACATCCACCAAGTCTCTACACTGTTGTCAGTGTTATCTGAGGGAAAAAAGAAAATAAAGAAAACAAGCAGACTGAATTCTCTCTTCACTGCCACCTCCTGTTGTTTGAAAAACCGGCTCAACCAGATAAACATTTTGGTGAGGCTGTATCTGCTTCTTTTGCAAAATTATTTGACAAAGCATACCGGATTACAGCAGTCTATGGGAATGCCCATCAGTACAAACACCCACATCACCTGAGGGACAGGGGTGTTACTTCCTAATTTCAAATGTCTTCAGACTCTTATAAAGCTCAGGACATCTAGAGGAAAGGATATTTAACCATCTCAACTACAAAAAGCTATTGTTCAAGCACAACACAGACGATTTCTAAAACCTTTGCTTAACTTTCTCTAGCTGTAAAATGGGATTGGGAAACAGGTCTCACAGGCACTATAAAATTAACAGTTACAGTACTTGTAAAAACCTGCAAAGTAAGTTTTGCTGATGATGTATCAAAACCTAGCACTAACAAGGAAACAAAATGATCACGTGAATTTCATTTTCTGTGGCTTGGGAAAGCTGCAGCAGCAGGCACAAGCGCTATTCACTAGCAGGAATGACAGACTGCAGTTTATGCAGAATAGCAGGGACCCACACTCGTAGGGCAACCATCACACAAAAGTGATGGAGAAGAAACAGAACCACCACTTTCTGCTATCCAAAAGGCTAGAAGATTAAAGGAGCTTCAAGTGCAACATTTGAATGTACATCTTTACATATAAGACTCGTAGCTAAACACGGATAGAACATATAGCCTTGAAACAGGGTTCAGACTTCTACAGACTTTCTGTCAAAAACTGGAAGAAGGGAACTTCTTCATGGAATTGCTGCCCATCTCCGTATCTTTCAAATCCGCTTTATTTTGCAGGCTTCCTAATCCTATTAGTCTTCTTCCATGCCCAGTAGTAGGCCTTAATTCACAATTGTTTCTGTTCTAGCACCTTTATAAACCTATGAAATAGCAAACCAAGTACTAATCCACCTCATCTATAGCAAATTTGGCATGTTCTAGTTCTAGACCACTTGGCAAGTTGGACTGGTACTTGCTTAAAAATGAGAACAATCTTAAAACTTAAGATAATTAACGCAAGGCCTGAAAAGACATAAAATTTTGCACAATATGGAACATGATATTACAGACAAATTAAAAGCCTCAATATTGACTGTTGCTCAAAAGCAAACAAAAAAAAAGGAGAAAAGAAAATAAACTGTGTTATCTGAACAATGTTGAGGATACCTGATGTCCAAGTTTGTAGGGATGTCACATTTCAACAATGTGACCTCCTCATCTTCCACAAAAGAAAAAAGGGCTGAAAAGGTGGTTAAAATAAAAATGAACAACCACCATATGAAAGGTATTTCTGCAAAATGACTAAACTTGAAGGGTCAATTGAGTATACCCCCAGGTAACATTCAGAAAGATCTTCTGTGCTTGCAAAAAATAGGTTTTTAAGAGACTTGCCTAAAATCAGGCCAACACCAGCTTGCCAGGCCCCTGATCATCCTTTTTTACACTAAAAAACACACAGAAAGAAACAAAATAAAAAAATCCAGGAAGCGTATTTCTGGTTGCAGCAAAAAAAACACTAACAGAAATAGAATTACCTGACACTTGGTGCTGTCTCAGAAACTGATCCATCACATCAGCCTGTACTACCAGTTAAGCGCACTGACAGCCACACAACTGGGCACTTAAGTCAATTTTTAAAAGTTTAAGGATTATGCTTTTTCTTTTTTTTTTTTTTTTGAAGAAACACCACTGAAGAGATTAAGTAGTAATGCATTTACAAGGTTTATTGGAAAACAGTTTTACGGGAGGTGGGGTGGGGGAGTGTCAATAAAAGATTATACACAGTATATCTAGCACTTCACTACACATTGGCTATCACAAAGATATTTCCAAGATGTTTTGAGTTCAGTTTTTTTAAAGGTCCATTTTGACCTAACGAGGCAGCAGATACAGCTTTCAAAGTTCCAGAAAGCTTTTAACTTGAGCAAGAGGGCAAAAAACCTGACTCTCAAAGCCAGGTCAACTTAAAAGGAAAACATCTTCAAATTTGTTAACTGAGACTTTCTGATTTGAGTTGCAAACACAAAATTCCTTTACTGCATTCAAAGTCATTGCAGTGCAATATATCTGTTTAAATGAAAAAAACCTCATCCTGATTTCTATAACCCCACAGTCCACAATCAACCTCAAACCAAAAAGGTCCCACAAGTCATAAAACAAAGCAGCTAGTGACAGGGAATTAAACTTTTCAGACACACAGGATAATACTAACATTAAAAAAAATAACCTCACTTTAACGTGCCCACCTACACAAAATAACAAAAGTGATTATGCCTGTGTGCCAAACTAAAACATAATCTGTTTTTCTTTTAAAGCAGAGATTCATTTGTATTTTGATTAAGATTACAGCACATCCTTCCTGCACTTACAGAATGAGCTGACCCACAATGTATTTTCTGTAAGATCATATCGAAAAACTGGACCATTTGAAAAACAACATCTCTATCATTTGACAGTCATCATCTGTCAGGAAAAAAAATCATCCTAACATTTCTAACATCCTAACATGCCCTAAACATTCTTTACAAGAGAATGAGAGTGCACCTTTCAGCATTTCTTATCATGAAAATAAGAAATCCCAGACACTTTAAAACAAATTAGGTTAAAAAGAAACTAAATTATTAATTAATTTGACTTTGTAGTTTCAAGCAACTTTTGTTTGGGGTTGTAAATGCCAGAAGGCACTGAAACCAAACCTACCTCATGCCTCCCCGATGACAATTTTGCCTTCAACAAATTTATTGGTTGCTGTGACTCAGCATTATAGAAGATATGTGTGCAAAAGCACAAAATAACAGTAGGTCAAAATTCTACTGATTTCATACTAGCTTTGGACATCAGCAACCGAAAGAGTCACATAATACTGATGTATCAGCCGCATCAAGCCAAAAACCACAAGAACTTTAAAGCCTGACGACTCTCTCTCTGCCTCCCTCATCCCATTTACACCTAGTACCCCTCCTACCAAAAGCTCTCGAATCCAACACACAGCACATGCACAAACACACCTCTTTTCCTTTCTGATCATTTTGCAATACAAAAAAAGGTAAAACAAGAAGACACAGGCAGTTAAAGAGGTTATCATGCGGAAGCTATACGAAGGAGTCCTGCATCTTTTAAGAGGCAATCTCATCCTGCTTCAGACAAAAAACACATCACAACAATCTAATACTAATCACATTATTATCTGACTTTACTTAAAGGTAAGTTGTGTTTTTTGTGCCACCAAAAGGTGGTTTGTTTGCCAAAATGACATTTTCATATATAAACAGGTGAATTTTCTTTCAAGTATAACCTTAGCACTAGGTTTGGTAGGCTTACAATGCCTTCTTTGGAGATAAATACACTCAGGATGTTTAGCCACAGGATATTTATTTCTAAAATCAGCGTATCACTTATGTATAATCTCAACTTTATGCCCAGACTGTAAAAAAAAATAAAGATCTGTGTGTGTCAAACTGGTTAGTTTCTCACAGAACATATGAATCCCTACTGCTGAGCCTGGCAAGCAGACTGAACTACCAAATAAAAATAGAAAAAGAGAAAATAATTACTCTAGATCATAAGGAAGCTTTCAGCAGCTGGTGACTAGCTAAATCTTAAGTCTTACGGCATACTCTTAAAACTCAGTCCATTACTCTCTATATACATCCAGGAATACAGTCGTATTTCTTTTAATTCTAATGCTTTTAGCTTCTGCCTCCTCATAACACTAAGCATTAATTATGTTTCAAGAAAGTATTCACTTTATCCCAATTTAAAATTTCTTCTATGTCACTGAGCTCCATTTACTCCTGTCTTACATTAATGGATTAACACAACTGATAACGCGATGTCCAATCTACCATTACTTCCTACCACTTTTTCATACCCTCTTACTACTAACTTCCTTTTTAAACCAATTCTGTTGAAAGAAAATCTACTGTCTGTCACCTGCCTTAGACTACCTCTACTTCTTATCCTTATAATGAATTATTAAGCCTGCACAACGCTTAATGCAGTTCAAGACATTCATGAGGTGGCATAATATAATTTCCAGCCCTACTGTTCTACAGATTTTATTTTTTTCAGAGGCTTTCACCAAGTGTTTTGTTTAAACTTATTTTTGCTGGTTTTCCAAAGTTTCTCTACCTTCTTCAAAATAATTTAAAAGTACTGATATTTCTACAGGCCTTGCATCCTACTGCTGGCATTTTGTACGTCGAAAACCCCACATTCATTCTTGGAAATAACATAGAGAAGTTTAATCCACTACTTGCTTGACAGACTTCAAAAACTGTAGCAGACTAAGGATGGATTTTTTTCTTCAGAGCAGAAAAAAAACTGACTTGCTATCATATCGCTGCCCCTTATCTCTGCAGTTTACATCAGCATTTTTTTTCATTAGTATTATTATATTATTTCAACAAGAACTTCCATTAGGCTTTAGCCCCTTAGTATGAAGCTGGATAATTTTCATATCAGTTCAACTTCCACTCTTGTTCTCTGAAAAAAAAGAGGTGGTCTGGTCTTTCTAACTTCTTGTTTGTCCATTACATCATTCCAGAACCTCCTGTTTAGATATTTCAGCCACTCACTACATTTCATCAAGTGAGTAATTCCTTTAATGTCTTTTATTTTTCTTGACTTGCTCCTCGCCTACTAGGCTCCCTCACACCCCTATTCCCTTTGGCCTTCAGAATTATTTAAACAAATCCATTCAATTTACCTATTTGCTGCTGCTCTTCTATTTCCCCTTATGTTTCCAATGTACATTAAAACCCTAACCCTAATTCACGTCACTTTTTTTTTTTTTAATCTGCTGTATTTTATGCTTTTTCACATAGACTTGATTTCCATTTTTCTGGAGGGCACTGTTTTACAGCCATCAACCTCTCACCTCTTGCCAGAAAGTTACATTTTCCAACCTAGCAACTTCTTTACTGTTGCCTTTAAAGGTACAGTTTCCTTTTGTTTTCTTAAGGATATGAGTTAAGCCCCCCACTTTGCCCCCTCCAGGACTTGTAAAACACTTCAGAAGAAGAATTCCACAATCTCACAGAGAAGGAGACAAACAGAAAGATATCAAAGCAAGCCTGCCAGATACAGGGCAGTCTAAAACAAAACGTACCATTCTGTTCACTTTAGCTTATTCAACAGAAGGGGGGCGGGGGAAGAGAAGAGAGCACTGTATTGAAACACTGAAGTTGAAATAAGACTATCAAACAATCTGGTTAAATAAACATTTACACTTAAAAGTCTCTATAAAGAACCTTTCAGAAACTGCTACAACGTCTGACTGTAGTACTTTTAGTTCTCATAGTGTCTTTGGTCAGTGCTGCTGACATGGGCTGTTGCTGCCTTTCCCTTTACAAAGGGACTAAACTGTGACTTCTCCAGGAACCAGCAGTCAGCTAAATATACAGGACCACATAAGCGAGCCAGGTCTGAAGACATCAACACAGAGAACGTAACATCAGGAAAAAAAAAAAAATCAATGGATGGCACACTGACAGTAAAAGGTAAACATCCCGGTACAGTGTTGGAATGAGAGATGGGATGTGACAAAGATTCTGTTTAGAAGTTTTGGGGGGAGGGGGAGAATCCTAAGCCCCCCAAACAGCCATGTTTCTTGGAAGTGAAGCATCACGGCATCTGTTTGAAAGATTATGACAAGGGAACCCATTCTGAGAAAAGCCTCTATCTCGCATGTCATCTTATGTTACCATGCTTCAAGCTACTCTTCATTTTCCCTGTGCCTATGGGTACGTCTAAAGGGTAATTAAAAGTTGCAACCACAGTTCAAGTAGAAACAAACTTGTTTTGAACGAGCTAGTTCACACGTCAATGCATGTGGTAATGCTGCAGTGAGAACAACATAATGAAGTTACAATAAAAACAAGGACAGATACACCAAAGATTAGTTTGATTCAAACTATTAATTTACACAGTGTTCTATTAACCGTTCTATTCTAACTATTAATTGCCACAGGTATATACAAAATAGCTTTAAAAAAATCTAGTTTCTAGGAATAAAGTTGCAATCCCATTTCCGATAGCCCATAGCCATATCCCAACTTTGTTAATTCTTTCGTTAACATCAAGCAGTCAGAGCAGAAAATACACCAGCGAACAAAAAAATCCAGAGAAACAGCAGTTTGAATAAAGGGACTATTAAACACAACCATTCAGCACCATTTGGGAATTCTGCAGAAACAGCAGCCCAGTATTTTCACAGCTCATGACCTATCTTTTCAGCCCAGAGTTTCAGTTTTCGTGAAACGCCCTCAAGAGGCAAAGCTTAAAATCATCATTACGTGTATTCTTGTACGAGCAATACAAATTTAAAGATTATGAATGGGCCGAGTTCCTGCTGGTTATAAGGTCTCCGGAGACATGACAATTGGAAACGGCCACCACGGCTACAGAGAACGCACAAACCCTTCGTCACATATAGGCAGTCAGAGAGAGAATGCTGTAGCCGGGATAAAGCGAGGCTATGAGGTGATGCTCGCAGGGAGAAGGTACAGCTTTTGTAAGACCGACTAAGATCACTAGGGGAAAAAAAAGCGGACAAGCTTGGAAGACCCAGGAGAAAGTTTCCCTTCCCCTCCCCCTCGAGACCCGGCACTGCCCCTCCTCACACCCCGTCCCCGTCC
>NW_008796114.1:1848348-1849321 GCF_000699145.1 Aptenodytes forsteri
GCAGCAGCCGCGAATGGCAGGGCGGTGTCAAGCGGCCGCGGGCCGTAACCTGCCGCCTGCCAGCGGTGCCGCAAGGGAGCTTCGTGGCAGGCAGCGGTAAAAGGGAGAGGGACCCCCCAGGGGCTTTTACAGCCCCTTGTAACCAAGCGAGCTGATATTTCCGCCTTAATTAATGCTCCCTGCGATGAAGGTTTCCTAGCGGTGGCCTCGGTGTCACCACAAATCACGTCACTGCAAGCGAAGCACTGCTGTCTGCTGCGCACGCTGAGGGGTGCGGGGGAGAAGCGAAGCCATTTCGCGGTTTCACGGGCGATACCGTACGGTAGTAAGACTGAACGCGGCAGAGTGGCAATAATAGATGCAGCGGTGGTCGCTGGTCGTATAGTTAGCATGAAAAGCCACAATAGCTGCTGAATTAGATGTTGAATTAGATACATAAATTAGGCTGTGTGACAAAAGCTCGTCTGCACACCCACAAAGGAGCACAGGGAGACGTCGACAGGAGGGGGAGCCCAAACAGCACCCTGCCAGGCTGCTCCCAGGCCCATCGCAGGAGCCATCAGCCCACCAAAGGCCCAGAGGAGCACAGGGGCACGATGGCAGGTGGGAACCCAAATTAAGGACTCGGAGGAAGGGACACCCTGTCCGGGCCCCTCCCAGGGCTGTCCCAGGGGAGCCTCAGCCCCAGAGCACCTTTAGGGCTGGGGGGGTCGCTGCGTTCGGGAGGTGGGACACACGATGGGATGCAGGGGAAGAGTGTTTGGGGATTGCACAGGACTCATTAGGGGATGTTTAGGGGAGGAACCAAAGGCGGGAAAGGGAGGGATCAGGGTGATTTGTGGAGGAACAAGTGTGGGAGAACAGAGGGATACGGGAATAAAAAGGGCCGGTCGCGTGTAAGTGGTTTGTGATGGTTTGTCTGGCCATGCCCTGCGCCTGATCGGCACAGCCTGTCCCGTCTTCCCACTAAACT
>NW_008796114.1:1849556-1881171 GCF_000699145.1 Aptenodytes forsteri
TTGCAGCTGGACCAGCGGGCGAGGGGGCCTGGGGGCCGGGAGGGGTCTGGGAGGGAGGAGCCGGCTGCCAGGGGGGCCGGGGGAGTCCCGTCCAGCTGCAGAAGAGGCTTCGGGACCTGGGGGCCCCTGGGGGCAAGACCACCACGGGGGAGTTGGCTACTGGGGGACCAGGGGGACTGGAGAGACTGGGATCCAGGGGCAGCTACTGGGCAGACTGCCTGAGCCCAGCTGCTGGGGAGAGCCACGTTGTACATATGTGTGTGTATGTATATATATAAAAATACACATGTATATATGTATGCATGCTCACTAGTGCACTTCCATCCTGCTCAGCCAGAGGAGGGGGTGGGATGAGGCCGCTGGTGCTGTGTTCGTGTGAGTGCTCTGTGTGGCCATCTGTGTATAGGTGTTTAACTGGTGTATATGTGTATTTGTGCATGTGCCTACTGCGAATACAAGCTCAGCCTGACCACTACTTGGACCTGGGGGCACGGAGCTGCGGTGGCAGCCTTGCCCCTCTCAGGCTACCAGATCTGGACTGATTTTCTCATATCAATAGATACGTATATTTGTATACATATCATATGTATACATATACATATATGATATACATATCATATACATAGGTATATTTCATAGGGCTTCTATATAGCACAGCATTTCTACCCATAGAATTGAGATCAGAGACGTTAAAGTAGACAGGCAACAGCTTTCTCCCAAAGCATTTGCACCAAAAAATAAATAATGGTTACACTTTTCTTTCAGAGATTTCATGTTTCTCGCACCCTACCAGTAAGCACATCTGTACTGCAGCAGGAGGTCTGGTTACAGTATTGGCTGGCATTCCTGAGATACCTTGAATCAAATTAGCACAGGTAAGGGCGACAGCAGAGATCTGCAAGTTCTCCTGCTTTTGCTGAGAGTCTGGTTTCAGATGCAGCTGAGCTAATACAATGGTGTGCTGCAGGTACAAGGATGAATTCCTGTTTCCTGTCGCCTTCGCTTTTCTGCTCCCTTCTCTCCACCACGTACGCATTTTCAGGCACAGTGAACTATGTTCATTCAGCGTACCTTGTGATACCCTGCCCTAAAAGGCCACCACAGATGATGCCTTTTTGCAGTACAGCCATCACCTGCAGGCAAAGATTTGCAAAACCTGGGGGCTTGTGTTACGTGAGGCAGCAAGGCAGAGTACCGAACAGAGTGAGGCAGGCCCAGGGCAGGCTGTTTGGGTCTGCGTGATCACTGAGCAACACATGGAAGCAGTAAAAAGCACCACCAGAGTTCAGACTGTCTGGAAACAGAGATCTAAAACCAGGCTGACATCAGGTGCCGGTAGAATTAAGACAGAAGGTAGCTTCATTTCTGACAGCAGCCGCTTGTGAAGCCCTAAGTATTTTAGTAATCTGGGTTAATTCAGCTGGAGGGAGTTTACTCCTAAACCAGTAATACAGAATTTTGAGAAGAATTTTTTACTTCATTTAAAAGTGAGGCACACAAGCAGCATGTTTTTAAACATAGTCTAAAAAGATGATGACAACACTGAAGGCTGAAGAATGACCCTGAACTGGGCGGGGTGAGGGGTGGAAGTGGACAGGGTAAACAGATCAGTGATCATGTTGTGACTGGGTGAAATTCGGGTGTAGGCATATTGCCACTGTCCCCTGTTTTCTGTAGTGCAATGGGATGACAGAAAATGGTATCACGATAGTACAGCCCTTTCTAAAAAAGGCCACGGAGCCAGACTGCTAACCATATTTAGCACTAATAAATTACGATTGGCACCAGCAAGCCTTGGTTGTCACCTACTGACATTTTGTTCAGCCCTAAAGATGAAAACACAGTTGCCTGCACTGTTTCAAACAATGAGAGTCACTGGGGACTCGCAGATAGGGAAGAAGAAAGATAAGGCAAAGCAACAAGTTCGTCATGACTTAGGATCTCAGAGCCGCCACCGCCATAGCCAGAAGATGTTGCTCTGTGTTTCTGAGGTGGTAAAAAGTGGTTGCATACAGCAGCAGGGTCACAAGAGGTGTCTTTGCAGCCAGGTGGGGTGAGCACCCACCAGGGAGAAGCAGCGCCTGCCCCATCTGCACCCCTGAACCTCACTGACATGTAGTAGTACCCGTATGTCTGTACTCACCATGAGTATGAAATGCTCATCATGAAACTCGCCATCAAACTCATCATGAAATGCTTTAATGGGTCCACGCTGATGGTAAAACGCGACTGCTCTCTTTTGCTCCTTTGCTTCCTCAGGTTTGGCTAAGGAAGGGTGACACTGGGAGCTGCACCCTTCAGGCTTCCTCCTGGTGGCTGGTGGGACCCTTTCACTGTGCAGCAAGGCAGCTGGAGCTGGGGAGCCTCCTGGGTGTCCCTGGGAGGTGGGCAGACAGATCTGCCCGGCTGCTCAGCTCTGGGCCATTCCCGCTCTCTTTCTGCCCAGCCCTGCCCAGACAGATCGGAAACCCGCCATCGCTGTCTGCACCAGCTGCTAGAGTTGGTGACGATGGCAGCCAGGGGCACGGCGACAATTCCAACAGCAGAGACCACAAACTGGTGTGGGCACCAAGGGGAGTTAAGTCGTGAAGGGCAAATCTCCGTCAGAGAGCGGCAGGGAGCTGATACAGGGCTCTGGGAAGGGTTTTGATCTTTTCCTCTCATGCAGGGGGCACGGAGTATTATTGGTCCTGCCTCTCACATCTTCTCTGTGAAGTATCACTCCAGAAGTGACAGTGTTAACAAATACAGTGGAAGAGACTGCTCTGTAAGCTGAGCTACGTGGTCACATGCACGGGTTTTATTTTTAACATCCCAAAACTACTTGATATTTCTGCCTGGGCTTGCTCCGTGTCCTCCCATTCTCTCCTCTTCCTTTGCTTGCAGTTCTCCTTTACCCACCTCACTTCAACCCAGCTGAGCACAACCAGGAGAGCAAGTGTTTGGTACACACACAGGGACTCTATGATTAAGGTAAGGCTTTGTAAATAGAGTTTGAGTCTTTATTGGTCAAACCTTATGCAATGCAATGGTTACTGTATCAAGCTATGAAAATCAAGACGTCTTCAAAACAGCCTTAGTAATTAAGATGAAGTGGAATAATCAGACACAAAAGGTCTTAAATGACACCCTAAAACAGAGGCAGCTGGTAACTGTGAACACTTCTGTGACATGCTACTCTAAAAAAAAAAACCCCTCCATAATATATTCAGTGGCTTAGCCATAGTCTGCAGCATTGTATCTGGGGTTTTAAAAAACTAAGATGCTGAGTCTAAGATGGGAGCTTCAGTAGCAGGACAGATGATAAACCAAAAATTCAATTTCTGTAATTTTCAAGAAACTCTGAGAGAAGTAAGACAAGACAGTAAGGGTCAGAGGAGAGGCAAAAGCAATCTTCTGGCAAAAATGCTAAGACTTAATATCCACTGAGTTTTGTAGATTCAAACTGCAAACTGTATGTTTGTAGGCCAGACTGAATAATAAGACGATGAAGTAAGAATCACAAGTGTTAGAGGTACTACTGTACCATTTAGAATTGTGGCTGCTTAGCAATTTTTATTCAGGAATCTTTTCTTTTTTGTTTCTATGACTTAGACGTTGACCAATAGCTCTGAAATTCTCTATGCGGGGCATCTGCCTTGGGCTGGGTTTTTTTTGTTTTGCTTAAAACCGTTCACTTGATTATCTCAAGAAGTTTTCAGAAAAGTATGTTAATGAGATTGTTTACCAGGGCATAAAATAGAACCTGAGCCCAAAGAAAAAAAACACAGTTTGGACCATTCTTTTTTTTTTTCTCAAACTGCAACTAAACAGGAACCTGTTATTTTAAAGCACTTGCTGAACTCAAACCAAAACCAAACCCGTTTCCCAGCTGTCGATGCAAAGTGAGAGTTTGTCTGACTGTGTCTCTACCAAGGACAGCACAGGGACCCCTCATATGCACGAGGGGCAGCAGAGCAGCTCCATGCCACAGCCTCCCCCTTCTCCCTGTCCTGCCTGTCTCCCACACGACTCCCCAACAATGCCCAGCACAAGACCCTGCTGCTGGGCTGCCCTCCACCATACCGCCAGCCCAGGGGACCACTTCAGCACCTGGAATTTTGGGGTGGGTTTGTTTCAGGTGAGCTACAGCTACGTTGCGCCAGGTAGGGAGGAGCAAGAAATACTGCTGATCCAGGTCTCACAGCGGGGAGTGCAGTGTGGTAACACCAGCAGTGCCCTGTGTTACCCATGCCTCACTGCTCTGAACTCTCCTCTACTTCTCCCATAACAGCACCAGCGCATTTCACTGGACAGAAATTGCACCAGCAAGTTTCGGTGCCTCTTTACTGCGTGCATGCAGCACAGATTTACCAGGCGAGGAGGAGGCCTGATGGTGTGACAGCTTCTCTTGAGCTCCACAGTCCTGCATCCCAGGTTTAGGGAGCTGAAGAGAAGCTGATGTGCTGCTGTGGGAACCTGAGCAGCACGCGTGCTCTGAAAGAAAAGCAAGGAACGTGCCTGACTGATGCACTGGACTGTGGACCTACTCCGTCCCTGTCATTTTAAAGCATTTTTTTTTCACTATAAAGCAATTCCAACCTGTTAAGTAACTCTGAACCAGTGGTTATTGCCATGAGACACCACAGGCTCAACAAGCTGATCCCCAGCTAGAAAATAGAGGGAGTAGCTCCCTAATTGTCACAGCCTTATCCTTCTATCTTTGGGCTTATCTAACAGGTCAGTTGTCTCACAGAAAACCTTTTCACTCTGCATGTCTTATACTGGGGATTTGAGGTTCACCAGAAGGATTGTCCTGGAATCAAAGTGCCCCTATAAAACCCACGTGGGCTTGTTCAAGGTCTAAGCCTCAAAGAAACTATGTCTTGCACAAGCTTGGTAGAAATTTATTAGTGTTGTTGATGAAGATTTCATCTATACCTTTTATTCTCCCTTTCCACCTACCCTGGGCTGTACCATATTCACTCCCTGACTCACTTAAAGCTCGGCTGGCAACAAGCATATGCAAGATCAGTCTGAATGGCAATTGCAGAGCAGGTGTGCCACGAAGGACAGTGACCCGCTGTGCCTAACGCCAAGGCAGTCGCTCAAGCTGTAGCTGTCCCTGCTGTGGGTGTCGAGATGTGAGGCTTGACTCACTTAGGGCTCACCGTGATTCCAGGTGGTGGCATTCTTGGGTTTGCTTTTTGTTTTGTATCGAAGGACAGGACTTTAGAAAAATTAGGCTCCCAGAATCATGTGCAAATGCGGTACGGTACGGTTTCCAATGGCATAGTGTTTTCTTCCTCAGCCTCAAGAAATAAATATACCTGTGCAGCAAAAGGAGACCCAAGCCTGATTTCTTGCTGCGGTTGTTCAGTACGTAGTGATTGAGGAAGAACGCTGCACGAAAAGAGAAGAAAATTTCTAGTTTAAGGAGACTTAGATGCTCCCCTAGAAAGTGTGATTCTACAGCTGCCTCTGCCAGGGTTTTTGTGCAGGAGGCATGCAACTGCAAGTGAAACATCAGAACCTGAGCGTCTCCATGCTTGGTGTGTATATATGTATATTTTTATTTATATAAAATACTATGTTTAATTCTATTTCTTTTCCTCTTTCTACACTTTAATTCTACATCTGCCACATAGAAGTAACAGTACCTTTTAACCTCAAGTGCACCTCTAGTACTGCAAAGATAAATTCATTATTAGTTGTGAACCCCCTCAGATACTAAGATAGTAAATATATTGAAATCCCCTGTAAGGAAATTAATAAGTCTGTATTCACCTCAGGATTTAAGTATTATGATAAAAATGAGATAAACACCACGTACTGGGTAACAAGGGTTAAAAGAAATAGAGAATATCTCCTATCTGCCCTATACAACTCACCAAAAGTATTCCCATCCCTTGAAAATATTTTTCTGTTGTAACATTATATATAACTTTAATATTCTTGGCTCCAGCATTTGGATGCAAACTTTCATGAGATTTTTTTAAGAGCTCCTTATCACATTGTAAATCTTAGAAAGACTGTTTTATGTTCATTTGCAATCTCATCTCAGAGGCACTTTTTAAGGTAATTATCTGGTGTTTCTGGTGGCCCTTTTTGATGGTTCTTTAAAATGGGAGGCATCCCTTGATTCTGTGAGAAGAGCTCAGATATGATGTATAACCTTAGTATGTCATATGATCAGTCACATATAGCAAATACCAAATAAGAAAATGCTTGTATTGTTTTGGGTCATTGACTGCAACTGAATTAAATACATATTTACTGAAAATAAATTGTAATTGGTTTATAAACTGTAAGTTATTGTCACTGAACAGATCTGCTCCAGACGCAGACATATCTGCAGTTAAAATAGAAGCTGTATATTTTTAAACCTTACTTGATTTGCTGTCATGACGGTCTAAAAATAAAGATTTACCAAAGTGGACAGTCTGCGGACTGTAATTTGCATCCTTTCTTTCCACAGTAGCTTTAACATGATTCATGTGAGCATTTCTGTTTTGATTTTTTTTCTAACCCTGCTCTTAGGAAATTTTGCAAGTTGCAGGGAAACAAGAAGTGTACAGGTTTAGAGAAATGTTTCATCACCTGACATATCTGTGTGTCACCTGCCTCTGGATGTTATGTATCAGACTTACTGAGGCAAGAATTTGAAAACTTTCTGCTCAGGGTTTTGAAAGTTGTAGTTTGTGTACTGACAATAATACCATCAACTAAACCACAGAGCTAACTAGATCATCAGTTAAAATACAGAGCTCTTGATTATCAGCATGTCAGAATAGAAGCAGCATTCAAACGCTGATAAATATCAGAAAAGTTTTCTCTCCCTTCTTCCTGTCCTCCAGCTACACAGATTTGACAGTGAGAAGAGAGGTATAGAAATAATTTGTCTGACAGAACAGCATATACAAGTTAGAGATGAGGTAAACTCGACTAAAAATGGCAGATCTGAATAATGATGAAGACTTATTCTGGATCTGAATGCTCTGATACGGTCACTTTTGATAAACAAAGCACGTGTTTTCTTTCTCTACACGTGATTCAGATGGGGTTCGTTTCAGCATACCACAGTGTGAAAGCAGGCTCCTCTCCAGAAACTTTGCAATCAGCCCTTTCTGTGTTTTTGGAGAACCGTAAGGCCTGTGCCTCAGATGTATTTTTATTTATCAATTATTTCTCTCCGAGAGTTGGTTTTGCAGTGGAAAGTATTGTTCATGCATTCATGTTTTTATTGCGGTGTAATGTACCCAGCCTTCCTCTGACCTTATGCAAGTCATAGCTGGGACTATTTTTAGAGATTATATTTGCAGCAAAATGCTACAAGAATGAGAGCAGCAAGGATGCTGCCAATGTGAAATAAATCCATCTGTATCTCCTGCTTCTCTGAGCCGCATAAAAGTAGGTGTAACTAAACAGCCTAAAGCAGGACAGATGCCACCCTAAACCACATGTATTTAACGGCTGGGTGTGGCTGGGGCCACCCTGGCCAGCACCCTGGTGTCACCTCTGTGCAGAAGCCAGTGCTTGCCAAGACAAGGCAGGGAATGTCATAATGGATCGTCACAAAATACTATTTTTCTGCATTGCTGTCTCGAGCTCTTTCCATGCAAACAAAGGTAAAGGTACTTGAGCCTTATACCTCTCAGAGTGTAAGTTTGTCCCTAGGCAAAGGGACCACAGAGGACTTGTAAAGAGTAAAGACTGCAGGACCGAGGAGGAATGGGATTCACTAAGAGATGTAAGCAGGTATTGGTCAGTGTTGGAAGTTGCAGTGGATGGAACAAAGATGTGTTGAGCGATTAATGCACATCAAATTGAAACACGAGTGTGTGGTCTTTGGTGACTGCAGGAACCCACATGCATTGCCTTTCCCAGACATCTTTCCTTCTCCTGCGTTGTTCATGACTTCCATTGCCTAGATGTGAAAGACGAGAAGTTAAAACAGTGCCTTCAAGAAAGAGAGGGGAAGCAGCTTCACATAGCACCTCTTCCCCTTGAGCCTGAGCCTACTTCCTCTGCAGCACAGCTCTCCTCAGGGCTAGGTCACTTAAGCCTGGGGTTGCAAAAACACTCACATCTAGGTAAATGACACTACTGTATTTTCTTTAACCTTAGAAAAAAACCAAAGTCTAAATTATTTTACTAATAACGTGTATTTTTTCCAAGAGCCAAATGAGAGTCTGCTGGACCTATGGTAGTTCCTACTGCATGGAAAGTGTGGTGGGAAGACTTGTCAAAAATCTTTTTCTCATTTTCACAAAAAAAAAAAAAAAACTCACCCTGGGTCCTGTTTGGAAACAGAACTACCGTTCCTCCTTATCATTAGCTTTTTCCCTTCCACAAAGATTCACAGTAGACTGAACCAAGCCGGAATGCAGCCTCTACAGCAAGGAGCAGAAAGTCAGAAGTCTGGGCTTTTCTACTTGCAGCAGCTCTTCTTTGGGCCAAGTTACTGATACCGGTTGCAGGCATCCAGGGAAGTAGCTCCAAGCAGTGACTGAGCAGCCTCTAGTTCTCTAGTCCAACAACTGTGTGTGAGGGGAAAGGACCACAGGAGGCCCTACATGTTCCCCCTAAACAGCATCTCTTACAGACATTGTTGAAGAAGACTGCTGGGCTGGGTGGACCACTGGTCTGACCCAGAATGTCATTTCTTATGTTCTCAGATTGTTTACAACAGAAGGCATGCCTCATGCTAATCACCATCTCCATTTACTTGCTGTCGGACTCTGTGCTTCTGTTTTCCCATGTTTAGGGAGAAGTAACAGCTATTGCCGGCAATTATTGCAAGGGAAGAGATACTATGAGCAAGGGCAACTGAGAACTTTTGGAAGCAGGCCTCATAAGTGCATTAGTTTTACTAACTAAACTGATTTAATTGACTTACTGGGAAAGAACAAAAAGCACAATAATGAAAGCAAAGCAGATCAGTGGTTCATTCTGACAGAAAGCTAGTAATCTGGTAGTGGTAACTTTTTATGTGAGGATCTTCATACATCATGTTCTTGTACTTCTTTTTGTTGTTGGACCTCAGGAAAATTATATGTCCTTTTTATATCAAAGGTTTTTAAGGGGAAGAGAGGAAAAATTTATATATATTTTTTGAAACCATGTTAATGTGGAAATGTGAGAACTGAAATGCAGTCTTCCTTAAGAAAACATTTAGCCTGTTTATGTAATAAAGCTGGTTGAAATTTCTGAAACATTTGTTTTGGCATCCTCAACTTGTTCTTTTAATCCAGTCTGTTTGTTGCAAAATGTTAAATTCATGGAGCTGCCTGGTGGCATCTGAATTTATGAAACAGAGACTGGTATTGTTTATTACTTGCTGCCTGGGACCTTTTTCCCTATTTTTTGGCCCCTTTGTGGTGCCACTAACACCTTCATAAACTGAACCTAAAATATGACCAACTCAGGATCACCTATTCAGTTCCGGGTAGCATTTGACACAGACTAGTACGTAGGATGAACTGAAAAAGTAGAGCGGTGATGACCGGTTTTTGTAGGATCATGCTCTAAAATAGATCCCAAAGGAACAAAAATGGATTCTTTCTCAAAGAGGCACCCTATAAAAGGCATGCTTGGGGCTGACCTCTCCCCTGCTCCATCACAGGAAGGGAGAAGCTCTGCTGAGGTTAGACCTTTGTCGCTCCCCTTCTGCCCTAACTGCACACCGTGGTGCTGAGCTAAGGATGAGATAAACCATACCTGCCCTCTTCTCCTCTTGCCTCTCTTCTCGGCATTCACTGGTGACAGCAAGGGGAAAAAAGGTGAAAGGCAGTTTGTAAAAAAAAGTGAAAGAAAATGGATTTAACTGGGTGAGTATAACCTTGCAACAAGCCCCCGCTGCACTCTGGAGCTTCTCTCCAAAACGCAGACCGAGGCATCACCTTATTCCAGGTTTTGACACTTGAAAGTAGATGTAGGAAGTAAACCTGCCTGAAGGAAAGTCCCCCGCAGCCTCTGTTCCACGACATACAGGCATCATCTAGGAGTGTAAGGGTAAATCAGGGAGTAAAGAAGGCCAGTAAGAGTAAAGAAGGCCAGGCAAATTAGCCTTCACCCAGGCTGGTTTCCACACTGGGAACTGGGATCATGATGATAATCCTCACTCTCAGCCTTGCTGGTGTAGAGCAAAGGGAGGTTCATTTGCACGACATTCATGTCTTTATGGGGGACATGACAAGACATGTAGGCCAAACGACCAGCTAATTTTTCTAGAGAGGAGAAAGAAACATCATCTTTCCTACTCAAACAGCATTGAGGAAGTGGAAAGCTCCCTCACTGTGCCTCTGGCAGTCTTGGTTTCAGCAGCTTGGTATAGATAGACCCAGTGCAAATACTGGGACAGAAAACAGCTCGCTCCCAAGCCCTGGCTGCCTCTGCTGGGCTAATGAATAAGGACCTTATCTATATCTGTGCCACTATCAGGCCACGCTGTACCATGGGTATCAGTACTGACACATGACTGTATGGAGCTGGCAGTCATTTGCCCACAACCTTATTCCTGCTAGAGGTGCATGTGAGCACCTAACGCGTAGAAACCAAGCATGGGCACGGGCGGCCTGTGGCCGTTCTTGCTCCTTCAGGCAATAACTCTTATCTTCTTGTCTTTGCTACACACAGCACCGGGCTCAGAAAGCTCCCCCTGGGCAGCACAGGCACTGTGAGAGATGTTTCAACCGGCACTGCCGCGCACCAATTGAGCCCTCCATCTCCTGCATGGTGATCAGCTGCCGCTTTCACTGCGGGGCCACCTTCCACATGTGCAAGGCAGAGGAGCACCAATTGCTCTGTCCCTTAGAGCAGGTCTCCTGCCTCAACTCAGCCTATGGCTGCCCTTTTTCCATGGCCCGCTTTAAGCTGGCGAAGCACCTCCAGGTCTGTCCAGCCAGCGTTGTCTGCTGCTCGATGGAGTGGAATCGCTGGCCAAACGTGGATTCAGACACAACCCTCCACAAGAACATTATGAAGGAGACCTTGAACGAAGAGTGTCTGGACACAGCCTTGGCGCTCAGAGACCAGAAGATACTTTTCAGGACTTTGAAAATAGCCGACTTGTTTCCAGAGTGGAGGAAAAAGGATGAAGTGGAAGAGCTAATGGACGAAGCTATAGGTGGGGAAGAAGGTGCTGTGGGAGGAGTAGCCTGTGGTTCCCAAGAGGCCGACGACCAGTTGTCCGAGCTCAGCCAACGTGAGCGTGAAGATTTGGCAAAGGACAAAGAGGGAATGGATCTGGGGAGTTACAAAACCTGGGAGAACATTTTCAGCAAAGAGCTCCTGGCTTGCAAGGTAACGGGCTCAGCGGCCAGCGCAGGACAAAAGACAGAGGAGGCTTCCAAGAAAACAGCATCAGACCCTCATGCTACCAGCTCCACAGAGAAGGCAAAGGAAGTACCTGACGGTGCAGAAGAGGCAAAAGACCAAAAGCCTGAACAAGTAACACCAAATACAGAAAGGACAGGACTGGCTCCCTGGCAAGAAGGGGTCCTGGAAAGGCTGAAGAAGGAAGTTGGTGTAGGTGATTACAACATGTATCTGGTACATCATGGGGGAATGCTCATCCGCTTTGGCCAGCTAGCTGCTTGCACACCCAAAGAAAAAGACTTTGTCTATGGGAACTTGGAAGCTCAGGAGGTGAAGACTGTTTACACCTTCAAAGTGCCAGTTAGTTACTGTGGCAAAAGAGCACGACTAGGAGATGCACTGGGCCACAAGATACCAACTTCAGACAAGTCAGTGGATACCTCAGAATTGGGAATAAACCTAGAAGAGCTACCTAAGGCAAATATAGTTAAAGCCACACTGCTGTGTGCACTGGAAAAAGAGCTGAAAGGCCATGAGATCTCCGAAGCAAGGGGTATCGATGGACTCTTCATGGATTTTCCAACGCAGACATACAGCTTCCCTCTAGAGTCCTTCTCCTCCGATGCTGTTCTAGCAGATATTCTGGACGAAAAAAGCCCACCAGAACTCCACGTGGAGCTCTACACTGAATGTGTAACCAGAAGACACAACAAAAGCAGTTCAGCTTTCACGTTCACTTGCAGTCATTTCTTCAGGAGGGATGAGTTCCCGTCCCACTTCAAGAATGTGCACGCTGATATCCAGTCATGTCTGGACGGATGGTTCCAGCATCGCTGCCCACTGGCCTACTTGGGATGTACTTTTGTCCAAAATCACTTCCGCCCTGATGGACTTAAGGCCAAGGTTATATACAGCAAGCCTCTCAAGACATTTGCTATTAAGCCAGAGGTGGACACCGTCCTTGCTGAATCAGGGAAGTGCAATTCCACAGTGGCTAATCGAGGGAGAAATAAGGACTCGCTGAGCAGCCTCCCAGTGGAAGTGCTCAAGTACATTGCTGGGTTCCTGGACAGCTTCAGTTTATCTCAGCTGTCGCAAGTGTCAGTGCTGATGAGGGACATCTGTGCCACTCTTCTTCAAGAGAGGGGAATGGTCCTGCTGGTCTGGGAGAAAAAAAGATATTCCCATGGCGGTACTTCGTGGAAAGCTCACAAAAAGGCAAGTGACTGTGACACTGGGAAAAAGACAGTCATGGGTTCTTTCCAGATAAAACACAAGCATAGCAAGGGATGCTACATATAAGCATGCAGATATGGGGAAGGTTCATGAAGTTGTGAATTTGCAGCACAATGTCTCAGGGGGGCCAGGGCTGTAAAGTACAGTACATCTAGCAAAGGTTGGAAGGTGTAAATGGACATCTTCTGACTAGCTAGAAGTCCCCACCCAAGCTTGTCTTGGGTAACCTCTTTGCATGTGCACCGTTTTTAGGCACTGGGAACTGAGAATTCCTGATATTTAAAGGATACACATGGGGTTTTGAAGAACTTGAGGTTCATACTTTTTTTGTTCTTTGCAAGCTGATCTAGGGTATGTCAAAACTAAAACATGCTTCAGAATGCCAAAAGGGTAAAGAACAAGGAGACATGGCTGTGAAAGGAGCTCAGGTGTTCACATCAACCCGCAAGGGCTTTCATGATTAGTAGTTCACAGGATTGCCAGGAGCATCTGACTCGTTGGGTTGTGGGCACCTGAGGGAGCAGCATGGGGATAGGAAGCCACCTTCTGCAAAGCTGGGCTCCCACCATTTGTGCTGGAAAACTATCATCTCCCTTATTGGCTGTTTGGGTAGTCTCAACGAAATACGTAAACGCAGCTCAGTTTAAGTCCTAGCCAAACAATAGTTATTACAGGTTTTTTCCTAGCTGATAGCCTTGCAGCTGCTCTAACATAAAACTGGTTGAAAGAATAACATGAGAGACTCCAGCATGACCAAGCAGACAAGACAGAGATCTAGGAACAAGTAATTTAGATCCAAGGAAGACTCCCAGAAATGATCTAAAGACCTGGCTTTCAAGCACACCCCTGAAGATCTCCACCTATTGATTCTTATCAAAGGGAAGCTTAGCAGTTTATGACTCTTTCTTAAGAGAAAGTACTCTTTATTAAGAGAAAAAAATGAAGCATGGTGAATTCAAAATCTGTGTAACAAAGTTTGGAGGCTGCAAGTTGAATTAGCCCAATCCAAAACAGGAATTAGCCACTGAAATAATTTACTGAAGGGTGTGGCTTCCTTCAGTAAAAGGAAGACATTCTGGCTGAGCAATCAAATAGCAATTAACTTCAGTTACTGTAGCGCAATTTCAAACCAGTAGCCTTCAATTTAAGGACTGTCTAACCCCTCTCATGTTAGCTTTCTGTACTGACCACACAGGAATCTTGTTTCCAATGCACAGACTCTGCTTAAAAACATTCTGTTTGTAATTAATCTGAATTTCTTGACTACTGTGTATAATAGCTATGATTACTTAGGACTAGGACAGGCTCAGGTAATCTTAAGTGTAGCACACCCACGTACTGTCCTTCTTCTACAGGAAAATCCTTTTTAGGGAATCTACTACAACTTTAAAAATTCATTTGATTTAATGGTATACAGCAAATATTAAAGTGACTTAATCACAGTCTTATCACTAGATGCTAGTGTATCACTAAATGATACATGGTATCACTGCAGACAGAATTGGAATATTTTAACTGCACATTTCTATTTTTTACGAGCTCGTTATCTCCTCTAGGAATAACTTTACCCTTAGATTTCCCAGGCTTGTTCTGGGGTGGGGTGAATAACAACAGCGTTGTAATGTTCATTACTTTGAAGTTGCTGATAGATGCTTTGGAAGGTCTTTATGAAGTCAGGTTCCTTTGAGATACATATCGCACAAGCATGCTGTAGTCACTCTGCTTTATAAACATCTTGGATGCAGCTATAAACATCTTGGATCATACCGTACATGCGACAGAGTTTTCTGTAGAGGTGCAGTGGTCAGGTGTTCTGGATTTCCTCATGCCCCGCACTGGATTGGCACAAAAACTGTAGAAGGATACTTTCCTGTTAGAAATGGTAGGTGATGACTAAAGCAGCAAAACCAGCAAGTATGAGGTACATAACAATACAGACCCCATTTTTACTTGTTATGCCAGCCCTGCACAATCCGATGTTCACTAGCCTGTCTGGTACGAGTAATGCACACCCACTATAAGCATACATAGATTTTTAAAATCCTGTTCTATTTTTACTAACATTCCCGTTTTCTCTCCCCAATTTCTCTTGCTGTCCCCGTACTAGATCTGGCAGTTCAGCAGCCTGTTCTCCAGAGTTAACAAATGGCAGCGGAACGATGTCGCGTGCATGTCGGAGCACCTGAAGAACTGTCCCTTCTACCAAGTGGAGCACAAGACGGACCCCGTGCTGCTGACAGGCATGTGCGAGTCTCGAGAGCAGACTCAAAAGACTTTGGTTTCTACTTTCAAGCGCAGAGTCTGAACAACCCGCTTCCCCTCTGCCACGCTCCTTTCAGGGCCCTTGAAAAGAAGATTTGGGAATTTGGGTGTAAAGATTGTTGCTTCCAACTCTCCTTTGGACGTACAAAACTGGCTTCTGCCCAGCTGCGTTTGGAACATCCTGCATCTTTTTTTTTTCCTGCACTAATTTAATTGTTAAAACTTCATCCATTGCTCACTGATATCATGTGCTTTCTGTTTATGTTTCTGTTCCTTGCTTAATACAGCATCCTGGAGAAAGCAATAAGGATCTTGTTTGAAACAGCATCTTCACAACCTTGAAGGTAGGCTGCTGCTCCTGTACCATGTCCCTGAGAGAAGCAAGAGCAGTTAATGTACCTAGCTCGACTAGGTCTGAAACACCTTAGTTTTGGCTGGTGAGCCAAGTTCTGGGAGCACAGGCAAATGCCCTCCTGCCCGTCAGACCTAGGGGTTGCTAACCTGTTCTGAGGCGTGGGCAAAAGAAAAGGAGCCCCCAAAATCAAGTGAATTAATTAGGACTCAGGAATGCACCGCACAGCCACAGACCATCGTTCAGGGCTCCGATTCAGGCAAGCGTGCCTAGTTAGCATTGATGTCAGCATTTGAGCGCAAGCCTAAAGCTGAGCTCATGGAAACATTCAAACCAAAGCAAACAAACTTGTTCTTTGTTAGAAATAACCAAGTAGCAAAAAGTTTTAGGGGTTCAATTGACTTCTTACATTTTTTGGTTAATAACTTTCTCTGTTTTATTTAAAAATCCATTAAAGCCATCAAAAAATATTTTAAGACATTCTTAGAATGCCTTACCTACTCAGTTTTGCAATTGTAAATTGCAAATTGTAATTGTAAGCAATTGTAAACAATTTGTCAAAGATTTTATTTTTTTCTGTAAAAGAGAAGGCATTCAGCAGCCCATTCAGTAACAGTATGGATAATGTTTGCTTCAGTTAAACGGGCTGGAGTATAAGAATTTTTTCTTTCTTTACAGAGCAGAAGAGTGATTAGGGTTTAGTTGATTTTTTAATAAATACACTAATTTAAAAACAATGTGCTTGTTGAGGCAACAGATGAGAGAAAGCAGGCAGGTCACCAACAGCGTCTGTCTTATGACACTATTTAAACCCCTTTCAGAGGCACTAGTTAGAAATGCCATAGTTGTGGTGGCAGGTGGGATTCCTCTGAAATGGCTGTAAACTGATTTGACAGCTTACAGCCCCTGCGCAGCCACACACGGGTTTTAAGCTCTAAGTCAGAAGTGCGAGCTCAGGACATGAGGTCTGGCTTTCATCTCACCGTCTCGGGCAGGAGGACCTTGCTGGGACGTCTGCTGGCCTGGACTGCTGCTCTCTCACACCCCTTTCTTTTTTAAGCTCATAAGTCAGAAGTGCGAGCTCAGGACATGAGGTCTGGCTTTCATCTCACCGTCTCGGGCAGGAGGACCTTGCTGGGACGTCTGCTGGCCTGGACTGCTGCTCTCCTCGCCTGGGCTGGCCAGGTGAAAACTGGCCCAGGTGGATGGACACACGCCGCACTTGCCATCCCCGGTCTCGGTGCAGATCTGGGGTGAGGCAGGCTATGCAAGAAGGAGGCCTCTCCTACCTATAAAGGTTGCTGATGAAGCTGAACTAAGTGCTTGGTAATTGAAGGCGTGAATTGCATGGTGACCGAAACCATGCTGAGTGCAGCTCGTCCTTGTCTACACTTGCAGCTTAAGTGGTCCCTATGAGATTTATAACCATACGAGGATGTTTTTCTTCTCCAGACACACACTCTCAGGAGCATATCGTCTGAGTTGTGGGGACAGTGGACTGGTCCCAGGAGCTGGAGTAGCAGCAGTTAAGATTTATTTATTTTTTAATGCTATTCTGTTTTTTGTCCCTAGAGATCCTTTCTGGGAAGTCTCATAATGCTTTACATATGAGAATAAACTTGTCTGCGCAGGTATCCTGTGGAAAACGTGACAAGTGGCATCCCAGTTTTATGCAGAGGAAACTGAAGCAAATGAACATGGGGAACCTAAGCTGAGCCAGGAGCAGTTAAAGCTGGGTGCTCTGATCCTTCATCCTGTGGCTTAAGCCACTGCATAAAACCAAACTGGCCAGCCTTTAAAGTTGCTTACAAAAACTCACCTGTCCTCAAAACATCCCATATAACATAGGTCACCCAATATTATCACTCTGTTTTACACAGGGAAGTTGACAGAAGTGAGAACATATAGCCAGACTTCCTAGACTGGCCTCTACATCAAGGCGTCATCCTTCGCATATCATGTACCTGATTTTGAAAGATGCTGAGCACCCAGCTGTAGCTGCAGACCACAGTAGCTGCAAATGCATGTCCAAAAATTGGGTGCCAGTATCTATGCTGGGTACATAAAAATGGAGCCACTTAAAATTATGGATAGTTTTGGGAGAAAAAAGAAAACAACCTTAAATGATAGGGTCTCAGAGTAAGTCAGTGTTCAAGGCTGGTATAAGAGACCATGAAAAAGTTAGTTCAACCTATGAACTGTCTCTCACCTCATCAGCCACTTAGCTGCTGTAAACTGGTGTAGATGCCCTGAAATTGTGGCTTGCGTTAAGCATGAACTGGGCTCATTTTACCTTTAGTGCCAGTGTCACCAGCACCACTGCTATTCCGCTTCTGGCCTCCTTCTGTCGATGCCAGAGGATTTTGTTCTTGTATCTTCCTGCTCCTGGAGATTGCATGACTTCAGTTCCAGCCTTATTACCACTGATCCTGCTTCTTCCCTGTGCAGGAGGTGCCGGAGTCAGACTACAGGGAGGATGCAACCTTTGCAAATGTGGTCGTTCAGGGTGCGGGTCGGAGATAGGAATGTCGCAACCTCTACCTCTTGGGATCAGGGTGTACATACAACGTCTAGGAGACTGGATCATTTTCCTTCTGGTACTGCTATAGGGTATGCTGGAGAGACACAGACTGTTAATTCAGAGAGAGAGAGACAAATTTGCCCCTGTCAATATATATGTATACTTCTGTAAACTGCAAATTTGGTTAAGTAACCTTCGGCATATACAGTAGAAGCTGAAAATCCACAGTCATCTTCAGGTTAGTCTGGTTAACCCAACCCTGCAAGAGGGGAAGCTGTACAGGGAAGTGGAGATCACCCTCATACCAGTGCATACCCACCTGGCAAATGCCAGCTGGTGGCCACTTCTTACTTTACCTTGCATTTAACACTAGCAGAGAGCTGTGGGCTGGTGTGGGATGCAGTTTAATTAATCAGAGGATGTATGCCAAGCTAGGTCAATGTTGATGGTCCTGCTCATTAGCAGAGTCAGCAGAAGCTTTGGAGAGCTGCAAGGAACCAAATTTTCCTGCTCTATTCATCTTGGTGTGGACAGCGCTGGCTTAGTTAAAAGGCAAGAGGCTTCGATTTGGGTTCAGCAAGTCCTTAGGCTCCTAGTTTAAGCTTGTAACTTAACCGATGGAAAGTTAAAACTCTTTCTAAATTTCAGCTTGAGGGATTTGATTAGAAGAAACTGGGCATTTGGTGTTTTTCAAAACAGGTCTTTTGCTGTGGCAGGGTCTGAACTGGAAAAGTGGACCCAAGTACAGCAACTGAGGTTGCTCTTGGTCCAGATCACACACTCCAGACCTTCATGGCTTTGATCCTATTTGTGCTGCCCACATGTCTTGTGCAGGGCAAGAGTAATACTCCGCACGCTCCAGGCTGATGTGTTTTGCAGTGTTTCCACTTGTTGGAAGAACGGGAACAAAAATGATGGCATCATGGAAATCAGAGAGGTCAGAGCAGGGCAAAAAGGCTCGGGACAAGAAAGCAGAAAGACGGGAAACAGGAAAGGTAACGGGTTTGGATAGAGGGTACCTGCCTGATTGTAGGTGTCATGGGGAGAGGCAAGTGGAGAAGGGTAAAAGGGCACACCAATGAAGGGAAGTGGGATGTGGAAGAAGTGATGCAGCTGCAAATGTTTTAGGAGGAAACAGTTCGGACACCAGGAGAATCAGAGTGATGTTTAGCAGAGCAGAGATATAAGGGGAATGGAGAGTTTAGTTTAGTTTATTTGGTTTCTACTGACAAAGTAAGATATTTGGATGAACCTGGTGAACTCAGTGAAATGCAGACTCTGTTTTGAATTGTAATTTATACAGTGGACCTCCCTCTGTGGCACAACCTCTGTTCTGGGTTAGAGTATTCAGCCAGCGGATTGTTGAAACATGAGCTGAGAGGCCATGGTAAAACCACGAAGAGTCACAAATTTTTATGTTCCTGTATGCTCATCATTTGCCGCCAACAACAGACTTTCTGAATAAATGCTTCTCCTTGAGGAAGGGGCTGGAACTTCCCAATCAGTGTTATAGAGTAACATGGGGCAGATGATAACTCTTAAGGGCGTAAAGGGTAGGTCACCTACCCTTGGAGGGAGAAATTACTTGCCAGGCCTCCAACTCCCAAAACTGAGTGAGCACAGATAAGGTGAAGTTTATCTGAACAGTGTTTGTTATTTTGCAAAACTCTGTAACTCCTTGTTGCTTTCTTAAGAATAAAAATTATTATGGTTTAAAAAAAATCCAGCAAAACCCAAGGCTTAGCTTGTTTTCTTAGTTTCATCACATTAATGTTTGCTTTGCTTTCAAATCAGATGTGGTAGTTCCTGTACCTTCATATTCATTATGCTCCTTTCCTCTGCTCCACTCTTCACTATAATTTTCCTGGTTGAAGACTATTATTTGTATTTATTTTCTATATTTATTTTATAGTCATTTAATTTTGACAATTATTTTTATTTTTGACCCCATCCTCTTTGCATAGCCACTTTCTCCTTCCTGGTTCAGTTATTTACTTATATGAAAAACTTCCTCTTCTTTTAAAAATCTGTTTTCCAGATTGACGTTACATTACATCTACAAATATTTGAAAAAGAGTTTTCTTTGCCGATCTCTCTCCTTAGTCTTCACCTTGTGGCTGTTCATCCAGGAACCTACAGAGGGATTTTTGCTTCTTTACTTGGGGTGCAAGTTCCACAGCCACTGTGCATCTCTCTCAGAAATTCTGGGCATCTTTCACATCCAGTTTCCTTACCGCTACAGTCCACATTAAAGAGTCTTCTTAATTCCTTAGTTTTTCATTTCTTTTGAAACAAAACCTGCATGTACAGTACAGGCCTATTCTTATTTAGCTTCCCACTTAATTTATATGTAAGGAAATTATGATCACACGCTCCAAATTTATTTTTGATGACCACCTGCTCTATGACTTAATTGCTATTTACAACTAACAAATCTTTTGCAGGTTCAGTGATGGTTTTGTGAAGGAATTTGTCATGTCATACTGAGAATTATAGACCTAAGGCCCGTTATGATCATGAGAGATTACTCTCTGGTCCATAACTCTGAACTTAGTTTTCCCCTGGCAGCATAGTTCTTACTGGGATTTATCTCTTTTAATATTAGCTCTCTCCCTACATATCCAGTTATGAACTTGAGCGGTTCACAGCTGACTCTGAGCTGCACCAGAGAAAAGCCTCTTTTAACTTTCTGAGTTTCATCTAAACAACCTATAACATCATTCATGTGATGCTAATGCACTATTTTTATCTTCCTTTCTATCAGTCCTGAACAGCAGAACATTTTAATACCAGGGATGACTGTTATTCTACCATATTTCTGCTACTTGCATCATAGCTAGTTTACACCCCATATTAGTTGCTCATATTTCTTTCCTACCAATATCTGGAAGGTAGTTACAAAGATAATGGAGCCAAAGTCTTCTCAATAGTAGCAGGCGATATAACAAAGGGCAATAGCAACAAGTTGAAGCTTGGCAGGTTCAGGCTGAACATCAGGAACAACTGTTTTGCCAGAAGGGTAATGCGGCACTGGAACAGGTACCCAGAAAGGTGGCAATACCTCCAGCCTTGGAAGGTTTCCAGACTTGGTCAGACAAAATCATGGTGACCTGATTGAGCCAGAAGTTGGATCAGAGACCTCCGGAGGTTTCCTCCCACCATCAGTTCTGATTCCACAGCATCACCTGAGATTCCCTGTAGTACACAGGCATCTGCCTCCCTGGCCTCACCTGCTTCCCTTAGCTGAACTAGATAGCCCTTTGGCTACTGGTATTGTCTGCTGCTGCTTCTCTCATCACAATTAGTACATTCTTTCCCCTTGTTGTCTAGGCCTCTGCCCATCGATACCTCCTTATCTGTCATCACATAGTTATTTAACTGGTTTTCACCTCCCTGCATAGGAAAACAGATACACAACCCTCTCCCAGCAGCTGCAGCATCACTGAATGGCTCCCTTGAACATGATACCTACACGGTAAAGTTATATTTACTAGCTAGCTTGGTAAGTTGCACAACTTTTTACCAAAGCTGTTCCTTTTAGCCAGGCTGATCCAGCATGCAATGGATTGCAGCTCTGGAGAATGGAAGAGAGTCCCAGCTTTAGCAGACACCTGGAGGGATTCGATTATGGAGAACAGACAAGAGTGGCTTACTGCTCTGCAAAACAAAGTCTATCACAACTGCTGTGTTGGAGCCTCTCTGCAGGCAGTAACCCACAACTCGTTTCACAGCCACAGCACAGGCTGCAGACCTCCCCCAGCTCCTCCGCATAAACAGCTAATGGGCAAATCTGCTGAAATACAGTTTTGGCCCCACTGGAGCTGGTATAAAAACATGTCAGAGAAAGGAGCCTTGCCTGAGCAGAGCGGTCTGTTGCATTTGCCCGGGGTGAAGGAGTTGCACAGACGCTTGTGCTCTGCTTCATTGGCTGATGGCAGTATGTGGGTACCCTCTGAGAGCACAGACAATGCCGGATAATAACATGCGGGGCCAGGGGAGCAGAGATGAGTGCATCTCAGATTGAAGGGGGATGCAGGGATTCACAGGGTGTGCTGGTGGGTGTGTGGTATTACCCTGGTGAGGCAGTGGGAGAGCTAGTCAGAGTGGCTGGCCACGTTTGACAGCTCAGGGCTCCTAAGCGTAACTTCAGCAAGAAGAATTAATATTCCTTGCGAGGCTTTTCTAAGTAGGACTGAAGTGGTGAGCGAGGATGGGATTGGGATGCAAGGGGTAAGTCTGTATCAAGAACCCGTATCTGGCCAGTGCAAGGTGCTTCTTGGGCTGGGTGTCAGGAAGTTGTACCGGAAGAGCTGGGGCTGGGGATTATCATGGTTTCCTGCAGGTGTGTATACATGATCATAGCAGGCCAGAGGAAGGCTAAGTTGTGTTACTGCAGGGCTAGCAAGACTATGAAGAGAAGAACAGGCCTGCAGAGAAGCAGCCATTTTCTCTCCGTGTGTCTGAAAGACGGGGAAAAGCAGTAGTTAAAACACCATCAGAGCTCATCCATTTCCTCTCTCGTGGCTTGATTTTTCTTCCCGTGATTTTTTTCCCATAAAGCCAGGGCTGACTTGGCGGCTGGCGGTGGCACCACACACTGCCAGGCTCGGGGGGCTGGCTCACGCCGCCACAGAGCAAACGGGCTTCCAGGCAGTTGAAGGTGGTTTTGCAGGGGGTGCAGAGGGGAAACAAAGCAGCTTCAACCTCTAAGTCTTTCACAAAGCTAAAGTCTTCTAAAAAGCAAGCGGACAGAGATGTGGCTGCTTTCAGAGGCTGCTCAGCAGGTCCAGAGGAGATGAGCTTGCACGCAGAAGCACGGTGGGAAAGGCCGATACAATATTGACTTAAAGAGGGATCCAGCAAAAGCAGCCCAGCCGCAGGTTTGGGGATGCTCCTTGAACCCAGCTGATCACGCCCCGCTTCCCTGCTGCCTCAAGTCTCCTGCGTTCGGTAAAGCAAGAGTTAACAGGTTAAAGGGTTGGGGTTTTTTTTCCCTTCTGCTTTGCCAGAGCGAAAGTGAAACGAAGGGCCGCGCTGCTGCCGGCAGTCGGGCCCGGGTCTGGTTCCCGCGAGGATTTTGGGGCCTGGAGGCGGCCGGGGAGCCCGCGGGGCGGGATGGCCGGCGGGCGGGTGCTGTGCGGGGCCCTGGTGCTGTGCGGGGCCCTGCTGGCCCTGGAGGCTGGTGAGCAGCGGGGCACCCCTTTGGCGAAGGTCAGGAAAACTAGCATCTTCCTAAAGGTTAACGCCGTTGCCAGAGGAGGGTGGCACAGGGCTAGAGGGGTCCACTGCCAGCAGGGCTGGGAGAACAACCCCAAAGTGGCAGCCAGCCCGCAGCCTCCCGATTATTTATCTCCCATCCCAGAGAAACTCATACGCTCTTCTTTGTTTGCAGTGGGGTTCACGCATTCAACCAGTTCTTTTCCCTCCCTAAAGGGCCAGCGAAAGCTCCCACACCAGCACCTCCGTTTCGCAGGGTGGACATTGCCCTGGGCTGCTCCTATGTGGGGGAAGATGTAAGAGGTTTGCTGCATGCCTCTGGCGGCTCGTCCTCCGAGCATCCTGCTACTCTCGTACTGAGGGGTATCAGCGTCAGAGATGACGGGAACTTGGATGATGTAACTGAGTACAAAGTCCCACAGGAAAATCCTGACTCCTCTTCTCCCATTGTCTTTGAAGCCTCAGGTGAGTGGGAGAGCTGGGGTGGGAGAGCTGCCCGACGGGGTTTTGGCCACTTACCTGCATCAGGCTTCTACGAGGTTTTTCTTTAACTGAGTTTAGACAATTGATTTTTGAATGGCCACTAAAGTTACACGCATGATTCCCTGAATTCGGCAATTTGGACTTTAAGAGAGGAAGATTGTGGAAGATGTTAGAATGCCCTGTTGAGGCACCTCCCTCCTACTGGGGCTATCCTAGATTGCCTATCTCTTGGGAAATACTTTGTCAAAAATAACTCAGGAATTATTCCACTATACAGTATTATTGCACCCATAAAGAGCGTTCCCATCTTCAGTCATGCGGGTGTTTCTTGCTAGCAGGAAGCATGGTGGTAAGTGGGCATGAAGCAGAGCTGTCCTGCTCAGAAGGCCAGCTGTGTGTGACTTGGCTCTCCTTACTTCACTCATGGGTGCCACCCTGCAGTCCAGCCTCTGTTCCCCTTGCTTTGCACGTAACTTTGCAAACACAGTCAAGGAAAGGTCTGAGCCCGTACTTCGCTGTGGTCTTGTTCGCTGCCTACAGTGCTTATCTGCGAGCATGTGCTTCCGTACAAGCTTATTTGAGGCCCTAAGATATTTTCAGAGAGGAAGCTGAAGGTCCAGCAGGATCCATTAGCATGGGTCCAAGCTTTCCTTCAAATGCTGTGGGTGGACTGGGCGTGGGTAAGTTCAAGCACACTACAGCCAGGCTACTGTCAGGCACTGCAGACATAGAGTTAATTTCCAGTGATGTCCGTGGAAAGTGTGTGAGTCACTAGGATGCTTACGCCCATGCTTAAGCCCATGCTATGATCAAAGGCACAGATACAGTATGTCTCTACATCCAGCCACTCCCACCTTCCTGCCACCCTTTCTTTCCTTACCTGGGATGCTTCCGTGTCCCCTTTGTTTCTGGATTCAGGCCTAAAAAGAGTAAACGTTGCAGGTCTTTCCTGGGCATATCACATACACAGCTTGCTTTCTTGAGCTAGCTAAAGGGAATCTGTTCTGTTTATACTCCTTCCCTAACAGCTTCTTTTGCCCAAAGTGAACTCTGTGCAATCTGGCAGGATAAAATACAACTGACAGATTGAGGGATGTAAGACAGCCATGACAAACCTCTCATATTCTTTGCAGGCCTTCATCTGTTTAAGCCTAGTCTGGCATTTCTGGGCTCTGAGTGACCCCAACAGCGCATGATGCTCCTCCAAAATAATGTGTCTCATCAGCTTGCACTTTCTTTCCCCTTTTGGATTCAGACAGTTAAACCTCTTCCTATATCCTCACAGCCCAGTCGGTATCCATCCCACACGCAGAGTCCATGCTGCACGCGGACTGTGATGGGGAGGAGGTGAACTGCGAGATCTCCCCATACAGCTTCCAGCGGCCTGGCAAGGGGCCCTGCCATACCTCCTGGTTCATGGCCACCCTGCAGCTCTCCGGCGGCATCAGTATTGCCCTGGTGCTCAGAGGACCCCACTGCAGCAGCTGGGAGGAGGAGCACGATGCAACACTGCACCCAAAGCTGAGGATTCCTATGAGCAAGGAGGGGACGTTGCTGACCACAGGTGACCAGGTGGCCCGGGGTGCCCCCACAGCACTGAGGGACATGAGGGGAGGGGAGCCTGCCTCCCCAAGAGTCCTATGCCCTACGTCCCACCAGGACCTGAGGGCTGCCAGGAGTTGATGCTTAGGGAAAAAGCGGTCATGCAGATTGCCCCCCACCCTGCCTCCTGTCAGGGTTTCCCATGCCCCAGCCCCTGAAGATGACAAGCACCTTCAAGACCATGATGTGCACTTGGTGTCTGCCTGTCTCCCTGCCCTGCTAACCCCACTGGGCTGGCTTCCTCCAGCTCTTCAGTTCATATGACCCCGGGGGCATCACATAGGGCACCTGTGCCTCCTCCTCCTCCGGGTGGGGAGTTGACTGCCAGCCCTTCCACCAGCCCTTCCCACCCGAGGGTGCCTTCTTTAACCAAATCTGTTTAACTCTCTGCTTGCCTGTGCCCTTCTTTCTGTTTCTAGTTGAATTTCAATCGTCATCATGCAACACTTCCCTGCACACGCATCTTGGCAGCTCAGTCACCCTTGACTGCCGCTTTGCCTTGGCTCCCAGCTCCTCACTTTCCTCCCTGGAGTGGAGGAGGCAGCACCAAGGCAGTGGCCGTAGCCTTTTCTGGTACCAGGTGGGGAGCACAGGCCCAGCAGCGGAGCCAAAAGTCCACGTGGATGTGGTGGAGCTGCTGGGGACTGGAGACGCGTCGCTTAGCCTGCAAGGAGTGAGCGTGGGAGACGAAGGGACGTACATCTGTTTGGTGTCCACTCTACTGCACCAGGCACAGCACATCATCCAGCTGCATGTGGCCGGTGAGGAAGGGAAATGCCTGGTGGCAACAGGAGACCCATGTCCCCAGGCACTGAAACTTTGCCCTGCACCCTTATCCCATCGCTCCCAACAGTCATTGTCACAGGCAGCTTGTCTTCTCTCCCTTGTGGACAGGGACTTTTGTACTCTGCTAACAATAAGTCAATTCCCTCTTTATCTCTTCCAGAGCCTCCAAGAGTTCATGTCATTCCAGCAGTGGTGTCATTTGAGAGAGATGTGACAACTACTCTGACCTGCAGCATTGCTGGCTATTACCCCCTGGACGTCTCGGTGAGCTGGACACAGAAGACTCCTGAGGATGACGCAGAAATCCCCCTCTCAAACGCACGTTTCTCCAGCCACCGGCAAAGCCAAGATGGCACCTACAGCATCACCTCCTACCTCAGCATCAGCTCAGCCACAGCACGGGCACCAGCCACCTACAGCTGCCATGTTTCACACGTGGCCCTGGCAGAGCCCATCTCTGTGAGCGCCCATCTTAAGGCACCAGGTAGGTGTCAGAGGCAGAGGGGTGAGTTCTTCATCCTGCCCAGACCTCCTCCCACCTCATCTACCCGCCACAGGGATCAAAACCTCTGAGTGACACCACATCTGCCTGTTTCTTCATGCTTTCCTTCTGGTGTCCTCTCATACCCATCCTCTCTATCCTCCTCTTCCCTTTCCCTTTCACTTCCTCAGCTTTTATTTCACTCCCTGAAGCTTTTGGGGAGCAAGTATCTCATTTCCTTCAGGGGAAAAGAGATTTTATGACCAAAAGTGGAGCAACAGAGCAAAAGTTTGTAGCACGTGGGCTGGACCCCACTGGGCAGGTACAAGAAAACAGCCATGCCCCAAGTAGTTAGACGCCAGTTTATTGCTATAGTTCTCGAGCAGCATCAGTCTCCAGCTGAACAAGAACTATAGCAAAAAATCCATCTCCCCATTGGAGCTGTTGGGGTTCTCACTCTCCCTGCTGATGGGAGATTGCTCCTGTGTCTCCTGACCCAGCAAGGAAAAGCAAGCAATACTGCAGTTTAACAAGTTACAACACATCAGTCCAGCCAGTATAACTGGCCCTGGGTCTGTGTAGCTTTAGCTCACGTGTGTCGTGTCACATCTGTGTACCTGACAAGAGCATGCACGCTGGGGGAGCTCGTTTAACTGTAACAACTCGCTGGCTGTTCAGCCACTCCAGCCAACCTAACATCACTGATCCTCCTCTTCCTTTGCAGAGCAAACGGGATCGGAAGGACTGGTGGGGGGTTTCATTGCTACCGTCATTTTCATCGTTGTCCTCTTCATTGTGCTCAGGAGAAGAGCAGGTAGGAGTTTAAAATGTTGAGCCACTTCCCTTGTGGGCGAGATGCAGCAAGGAGCATCTTCCTCTCCCCTGCACTCCCGCTCAGGAGAGATGGAGGTCAGGATATCCCAGGATCCTGGAGGGAGAGGTGGGGAGCGGATGAGCTGGAGACTCATTTCTGGTGGAAGGCAGCGTGAGGTGATGTTTTGCACCACTTTGGTTTTCCTGCATCTTCTTTTTTTCTCTCTCCTTTTCAGCTAAACCAAAGTCTGAGCAACTTCTAAGGGCTTCAGAATAGAGGAAACCCTTGTGTCACCCACCTGCAGTCCTTTGTCTCCGGTCCTTTGACACATCCTACTCAGGAGAGCCAGTCCTGTCCAAATATTAACAGAGCTATTACTCGGTATGGGAGGGGTAGGGCTGCCCTTGGTGGAGGAGCCGAGTGACCGTTCAGAGGTGGACTCACAGAAAAACGTCTATGTCTTGGGAGGGCAACATCGATAGCCTCAGCTCTTCGCTCGGATGCTGCATTACAGGCAACATGCATTCATTTTTAGAAATGCCTCTTCTCTGGTTTCAGGGAAAATTAAATTGTATATAGATGAGTGTTTGTATGACTGTATATATGTATGTGTACATGTTGTAAGCAGGTATACAATATTTACACATGTATGTAGGTATGTATCTGTAGATGTATATAGGTACATTTGGTTAATGTCTATGAGGCAGGTGTTTAAGATATTTATGTATGTATGTGTTTTAACTGAAGTTGGGCAAATATGTAGGCAAAATTGATACTTCAAAATGGTAAATCCTCAGAGGAAGTTATGGGTTAAACTTATCGCAAATCAAGCAATCGGAAAAATATGACTCTCCAGGAGAAAGCTACAATAAAATTTTTAATAGAAATTTCACTGCTAGAAGTTTACAAGGTGGAGAAAACCTGTGGTTCTGTAGTTGTGAAAAAGACAGGCACAATTAAATGATTTTCCTACCTAACAGGGAATTTGAAGGTAACACTTAGAAATCTTGAATATAACCAACAGGGGGGAAAAAAGCAGAAGGAAAGTGTGGATGGAAAGGAGGTATATGGTACACAATAAAAGTAAGAATTTATGAAGCATACAAGGTGATAAGGAGTGTTCAAAATAATCTGGAAAAACTGGATTGCTGCAAGTGGTAACGGCACTTGGAAGGAGTTTTTTCAAAATACGTTGAAAACCAAGAAATGCTAGCAACGGCCTAGGCTCTTGCTGGGTGGATATAGGTAAAACTGTTGATTGATAGAGAAGATTTTTGATGGAGGTTTTTTGATACAGAGAAGATAGTTGTTTGTATACAGAAAGAAACAGAATTCTGTATTCATACTACATGAGGATGGTAAACAACTTCCTAATCTATTTGCAAACTAAGGAAGGTTTTAACAGCATCTATTAAGAGTGAGTATTTTCAGATCAGAAAGTTTGCATCTCAGAATCATAAAAGATTTGGCTGAGGAGGCACCTGGCCCAATGGAGTTTGGTATTTAAAAATCCTGGCATACTAGAGAAATCCCAAGGTCTTGGAAGAGCATGTTGGGCCAGTGTTCACAGAGAGAAAGCGAGAAGACACCGACTGTTAGATGGTTCCGTAGTAATAATCATAGGTAAGAGAGTGTGAGGTTATTGCAAGTTAGCTAACAAAGGCTTCAACAATGAAAATAACAATAATTTAGTACGTTAAAAAAAAAAAATAGTTGTGAGAAACAAACCTGACTTCATTCTTTGAAGAAATATTATTTGGTTGATAAAAGCATTGGTGCAGATTTAACAAACCAAGAAATTTGTAAATTCTGAAGAAAAAATAATAGTGTACGTATACATCATAATTTGCATTATATGGATTAATTACTAGCTAACAGACAAATTGCAAAAACTCATTGTCCAAAAAGAAGCAGCTATCACTGCTGAAAGCATGTGCTTCTCTGCAAGAACTGTGCTGTTTAATATTTGCATCAGGAGATAACAATTGTAAAAAATATTGTTGACAAAATTTGCAAATGGCAAGATCAGTAGCTAAAGCGGAGGGAGTCCTTCAGATCAACACAAGCCACCTGGCCAGCTGAGCATACTCAAACAAGATAAGATGCTCAGTAATGCCAGTGGAGTCACTTCAGGTACTGGACCACCACGCTGTCTCAATGCTGTTGATCCATGAATCCCTATCAGCTGCCTGACCTGTGGGAACACCTAAGAGTGACCACGGGCAGAATGTAACTGCTGGTGGAAGCAGCTTTTGCTTGTATCATTTCCTCTTCATTTTTGATGCGTTGCCAATAAGTAAGTATTTTTAGTTCCAATGGTTGTCTTCTGTCTGTGCATCTCCCACACCGCTCTGTGGAGTCAGGCCTACTGCGTGGCTCCATGGCCGGTGAACAGGCAGGCTGAGCCCCACACAGAGGGGTAAACCACCTGGGACTCGGGAAGGGGAGCTCCAAGGGACCCGTGGTGTCAATACGGGTCAATGTCCCCTCACTCCCAGAGGCTGCTACTGTGGAGCAGGACTCACAGAAGATTTTTGTACTGCCTGCTGTATTCAGAGACACCCCCAGATAATCGGTGGGAGTGTGATAGCTGGCTCCTGTGCAGCCAGGGAGGAAGGACAAGGTGCCAAGAGCAGGAACCTCATTGGCAACCACTGGAGAAGTCACTGTCCCCTGCGACTGACAACGCCGAGTCGGAAGCCCAGCAAAGCCTGAAGCTGCAACGCCCATCGGCAGTGCAGACGCCCACATGGTTTTTTAATATGTCAAAAGCTTGGAGGTGGTCCAGAGCAAAATGACAGGACCAATTAGGAAGGTCAGAAAACGCCTTACAGGGGGCACTTTGAGACATTGCTCTGGTCTTACTAAACCAGTATCTCTCAATTACACCACAGAAAATACAGAGTACTGGTGGCACCGTAACCTGCAGAGAAAGGCACAGTGAGAATCAACAGCTGCAAGTTATATTTAGGCATGTTCAGAGTAGAATAAGACATAATATACTCAACGATGAGGATGATTGTCCTAACCATCTGTCAATAAAAATGGTAGACTATCTCTCAAAGTCTCCAAATAAAGGCCATGTTAATTTTTTCAAGCTGTCCTTTAATAATAATTTTTTAAAAAGTTTATGGCATCAGTTGAAAGAGACACTGGGTAAAATTCCAAGGCCTGTGTTACACATGAAGTGAGAGCTGGTGGTTTGTCTGCCTTTTTGACCCATAAACTGATATAAAGGAAAGAAAAAAATAAGGGAGAGATGCAAGAAATGCGTTAGGAGTGGCTGTATTCCTCATAAGGAGAAATATACCATGGCACTTGATTTTATCCGACTGCCTGCTCTCTGATGCTCCCCACTAGACTTGCTATGGGGAGTCCACAATTACTGAGTCCCTGAAGGTCTCAAGCTCAATTTAAACCACAAAAACAAGTAAAGCATATAACCTAAAGTAGAAAAAGTAATTCTTACTGATAAACAAAGTGACGTGTTTAACAACGTTCCTTATATTTTAAATATAAAACACTTATTACAGAAAATAGCACTAAGAGACTGAAAGTTCATCAAAGATAAACTTGATTGCATTGTAAAGACATGTATAAATAATATTATACGTTCTGCATCTCTGGGAGAGAGCCACGCTGCCTTCCAAGGTCAAACGTGCTGTGGCCAAGTGCCACATGGCAGCAATGCCTGGCCACGTGAATTGAGAGCAGTCTAACTACATTGGTTTAGATGCACTTTATGAACATAGCTGAAGCTCAGCTGGTACGTGCCTCAAAGAGAACATGCATTAACTAGAAGAGACAGTGAAGTGCCTAATGCACTTCAAAGCTAAAACCCCTCTCCCATAGTCCACCAGGCAACGATGGACAGTAACTCGTTCAAGCCTAGCATACAACAGGAAACCAATTTCCACACTGATCATAGAAAAGATACCAAACTTTCCAACATCTCCCCCATCTTGGTCAATGAACTGCAAGGAATCACTGCAACCCGCTTGGTAGGGGTGGGCCAGGACAAAGCATCAGGGCCAGCATTCATGCTCTCCCACTGTGCATTTCTTCCAGATCAGAAGCTTGAAGCAGCAAGCTCCGTTGCAAGAGCTTGTCATCACAGTCCTCCATTGGATGGGCACAGTGAGCAGCAGGGGATTCACACCTGTACACAGTAAGATGACTCCTACATGGCTGCAGCTTCTTGAAAGCCCACGGACATCAGGTAGTTCTCAATAGCTGGATACCTCTTTTCATAGAGAAGGTCATCTCACAGCTATAATGGCTGCTTCTCCTCCCTAGCACTGCCTGCAGGAACACTGCCCCTGGGCTTTTCTCTGTGAAGAGTACGAAATGCTGATCAAAGACACGTCCTCACTTAGCACTGTGCGTTTGCTTTTCTTAGTAACAGCAATCTTCTGCATTGATCACTTTCTCTGGCCTATCCTTCATCTGGACTTCACTGACAGGAGCAATGACAAGCTACAATGGGTAATGGATCTTCTGTAATATTCCGCACTCTCCCCCTCTCACAAAAAAAAAAAAAAAAAAAAAAAAAAAAAAAAAAAG
>NW_008796114.1:1881206-1890915 GCF_000699145.1 Aptenodytes forsteri
CCCCCCCAAAAAAAAAAAAAAAAAAAAGAAAAGAAAAAAAGGGAAAAGAAAAAAGGGAAAAAGGGAAAAAGGGAAAAAGGGAAAGGATTGGGCTCTTCTTTTCCCAAAGCTCTGTTACAACCACCCCCTAACTTGTGTCCCAGACAAAAGCATGGGACACATGCTTCACTCCACAGCCTATGTGTCATGCTAAATCAGTCCAGCTCCTACCCACTGCAAAAACATGCTTTTCCTCCCAGGTCAGCTGAAAATTCAGCTTCTCCTAGCACACAGAATGGTGGGTTCCCATGCATCTCCTTCAATGAATGATGAGCAGATGCTGAAAAATGGCAGATGCCCCCTTGGGATGAAAAATTATCTGAGAAGCTCAAAAAGCACATCTGGAGTGGAGAGGGTTGATTTCAGCCTCCAGGACCAGCAGTAGTTGCCAGCAGTTCCTGGTGAGGAGAGACAGCAGAGGAATGAGGACCTTCCCCACCCATGTCCCCAGGTAGATGCAATGGTTGCAGCATTGGGAGGTCCTTCTCTCATACTCTGCCTGTACAGCCCCTGAATCAGGAGAGGAGAAAGGAGAGGGCCACCACCAGCAACTTCATTTCTGGTGCTGACACAAACACACCCCTCTGTCACTGCTGCTGTCCCCTTCACCAGCAGCTGGGTCAAAGTGCCCGGACCACAATACCCCTTACATCCTACAGCAAGAGCTGACAACTCTGCAGGTCCCAGCTGGCTCCAATGCTACCAGGCAGCATTCATCCAAGCATGCATCCAAATCTTCAGGAGATGGACAACAGCACACACCACCCTTAGGCTGGCAGATGATAGTATGGATTTCACAGCCCACTGGGGACACAAGCATCATGGAGTGGTGTGCCAGGCTCAGGCCTTCTTCTAGTTCCTTCAGACCCTCTTAGACTCTAACTGTATTTCCCTCTCACCTTTTTATTCATGCTATCTTCATCTGAAGCCCAAAGAAGTCCCAGAACCTCTTCCACCACCTGCCCCTGGCCAAACTGGCCACCTGCAGCTCCAGGAGGAGGATGTTTGATTGCAGGGGTGTTCCTGGTGATTGCACAGCCTTGTGCTGTTACAACTCTATGCAGAGGACCACGGGGCAACATCCACCACCTGGCACCCTCAGATGCCTTCAGGAAGCAGTGGGTACTGTTGCAGATGCTGTGCTCTGTGACCCCTCTTAAGTTTCTGGTTTATGTTTTCACCTTATCCTCTCCCCCTCTTCGCTCATTCCTCACCATAAAGCATTTGATTTCTCCCTGATTTCTCTCCCTCTAGCCTCCTCCTCTTTCCTTCTCAGGGAAAGCTCAAGATGAACAGGGCAAACGTACCATACTTCTCATTGATACTCTTCCAGTCTTCAAACATTTTCAGGTCAGGGACTTCCTGACTGGATGTGGTTTCTGTGGTTTATTCACCCTCTGTAGATTTCTTTTCCATGAAGCTGTCCATTCTCCCCTTGAGCCGATATAAAGTCTTTATAAATTGGCATCACATTCACCACTTTCTCCTCCTCAGGTACCACAGTGGCAGTAAGCATGGGTTACACACTGCTCGGAGCAGTTCAGCTATTTTATTCTTGAGTTCCTTTAAGACTCTTGGACAAATGCCATTGCTCCCAGCAAGTTGTTACTGTTCGCATTCTCAGTGTGTTGAACAGCCTTTTCCACAGCCGCTTCAGTTTCAGACATGTTCATTGGTGAACCCCACCCTGCTGAAGAATGGGTTCTGCCATGATGACCTCGTCACTCAACACAACACAGATGCAGAGATTTCTGCAATGGCCTTATCTCCCCTATGCACTCCTCTCATAGCCCTATCACCAATTTGCCCTTCAGAACATCTGCCAGGTTCCTGATACGTTTCAAGAAAGATCTAACGTTAGTTTTGATTCCTTTTGCTAGTAGTTCCTTGAAGCTTTGTTTGACCTGACTTACTGTCTTTCTACACACAATGTGCCAAAGTTTATATCCTTCTCTTCTTTTCCCATTTGTAGACAACTTCAGCTTTTTTTGATAGATGCTTTTTGTGTCTTCCCTTACCCCACTGAACAATGGTTTCTGTATCCCACATGAAAGGTGTTCAGCCCATTTTTCTAGAGGGGATGAGTTAGTATGCCCAGTTAGTATGCCATGAGCGTGCCCAGTTAGTAAGGATGGCAAAGGGTGACAGAGAGTGAATTCAGGTGATGAAGATGAAAATATAAAAGGGGTGGCACTTTTGGACAGACAGAAGAAAACAGTTGTGGTAGGTGTTGGTGCAGGCCATCAATGCCAAGCAAGAGGTCAAAATGACAAAGGTTGCCAACGCAGAATGGGAAGAAGAGAACTGGCTGGAAAACAACAAGAGGTAGAGGGCAGGATGTTAGCAGCAGTGAAGACATCAGGTGGGAAAACAGGAGTATGACCCTGGGCCTTGGGATGTCACACTGAGAGGGGGAGTGAGAAGTAAGAGGGAACAGCAACATTGCCCCAACAGGTACGGTTGATGTACCAACGTAGTGTTGCAAGAGGTGGCAGAAGGGGTTAGGGATGACAGTGAGGAGTAGTGGCACAGGATTGTATGGTACAGTAACTGGCACGTGGTGGCTCAAAGCAATTACTGTCAGTGAAGCAGGGCAGGACTGGACAATGCTGACGGACAGCTGAGGAGAGGTCCAGATAGGTTGGGCCAACAATGACAAGGTGCAGCAAAGGAAGGGAAAATGACTGCAAAGGCAGGAAAAGCAATACGTCATTGTTTTAAGAGTTTGTGGATTAAGTTCAGCCTCCTGTGCTGCAAACTGTCTGGCATGAGTCATCCTCTGGCAGATATGTAACTTGCCAGCATGTATTTCAGTGTCACTAGGCGACGCAGACCTTCCCACCACAACCAGGTGCAGTTCGTGGGGAAGGAGGGCACGGTTTTCTTCTTTTTCTGAGTTCATTCATTGCTGTTCTTTTGATTCAGCTCCTTCCCCTTCCTCTGTTTTCAACAGCACTTTTTACCATTTTCTTTTCCTCTTTTTCAAATGCTTCTGAAGTCATGGGTTTGCTTAGTATTGATTTCTTTATGAATTGCATTTTTTCTCTTTTTTTATACTTTTGTATATATCCAAATCATATTCACACACCTGTCTCCCATGAAATACCATCAACATCTTACTAAGTCCTTAGCATGAAAGATCAATTGCCTCAACTGACAAATATGCACAGCCTCATACCAGGAGGTATGCTGCAAATACTTTGAGATCCTTTACTGGCAGGGGATTTGGAAGGCAAAAGGCCCTAGACTCTGTGAAGTGGACCATTTTTCAAGCTACAGGGGAAGATTCTTTCTCTCAAAAGAAAACCCCAGCAAAATCCTTCCCCCCCCCAGCCCTGCGTGTCTTACTTGAGGAAAATCCCTTCCTGACCCCAAAATGTTCCCAGGGATATAAACTTCTTTATATGTGAGATGTATCTGAAACAGTTTCAGTCTTGATACAGAGTTAAAAGAAGAGGTGACAGAATGGGACAGTGACTATAATGACAAAATCTCACTCTTCTCAGTATCACTAGAAGTGGTCACATGGCTTGACTAAGATTCATGTTTTGTTGGCCAACCTCTTCTGCTTAAAATAAAGGATGAAAAGCAAAAAAAAAAAATTATCAAGCTACACCTTGAAAAAGATTTAGGTTCTTTGCTTTATGAACCATTCCAGAGCTTCACATAACTGCTAGCCTGAGATCTTCTGAGGATTCATAGTGCCTAGGAAGACATAAAACCTCTCAAGCAGAGGAATGAATTGAACACGTCTGAACAATTAAAAAGGAGATGGGAAAGGGGGATGATGCCTTTTGCTCTGCCTTGTGAGAAGGGTGTGGTGGGAAGTAAGATTCATGTTTTGTTGGCCCAACCTCTTTGCTTAAAATAAAGGATGAAAAGCAAAAAAAAAAAAAATTATCAAGCTACACCTTGAAAAAGATTTAGGTTCTTTGCTTTATGAACCATTCCAGAGCTTCACATAACTGCTAGCCTGAGATCTTCTGAGGATTCATAGTGCCTAGGAAGACATAAAACCTCTCAAGCAGAGGAATGAATTGAACACGTCTGAACAATTAAAAAGGAGATGGGAAAGGGGGATGATGCCTTTTGCTCTGCCTTGTGAGAAGGGTGTGGTGGGAAGTGTTCCCTCAAGCCATTTGGCTATGAAATCTGGCCTTACCCATAAAAGAAATGGGATTTATGGATTAACTTCTCTTTTTAAGGCCTTAATTCCCTGTGGATTCCCTTTTTGAGGGCATAACGCCTAGCTTATATTCCAGAGGAGGACAAGATCACCATCACCAGAGCAGAGCCAAGAAGCAGAAGCACCATGAAACCACTGAGGTGGGAGTGACTGAGGGGGGCACCTGGAGAATTACGTGGGGCAGTGTCGAAACTGGAGGTAAACATCAACTAGGTTGTCCTAACATCAGCTCTAGCAAAGCTCCAGGTGGGCAGCAGCGAGCATCTGTGTCTATCAAGCAAATGCCTGCTGCGCTGTACCGGGTGCTGCGTTGGGCTCAGAGGGTGACCAGCCCCAGCCCTGTGATCTCTGTTTGCCGGGGAGCAGCAGGTGTCAGAAGAAAAACTGGTCTGAGGTGGCTGCATCTGCCTCGAATTTCCAGGAACACGCAGGAGAGATCACGAAAGGGGTGGGGACACAGGCCTGGGGAGTCAGGTGGTTGTGATAATAGTTATATTGTTAGGGCTGGAATGAGGAAATTAAGGATTCCAGCTGGGGAGAACGGGGCAGGGGCTGGAACTCAAGGAGGCTCCATCTTGATCTCCCTACTCATTAATTGCCCCTCAGGACAAAGCAGCCAGAGAAATCACTGGTTTTGACATCCAGTCCTATAGCTTTGCTCTCTGCTGTTTCAGCCTGGACTGCACAGCCAGCTTCCAGATGGGCATTAGTCTTAGCTTAGCTACGCCAGTGGGCGGGAATTTTCATCTGGCCGTTTCCGCAGTCGATCCTATTGCAATAGGACTGGATTGAGATTGCTATCTGAGGAGCTGTCGATCTGGCTGAGTGAGATCCTGAGGATCTGATGAGACCCTGGGTTTAGGGAATATGCAGCAGAGGTAGAGCTTGAAGGCCCACGTTCAGCGCTCAGTGATTTTCTTATGGAGCACAGGTCACTAGTAGCGAAGGTGGCAGCTGACTCGGACACAAAGTAGTATGGCTAACATACCACAGGGTCTGCGTCACTGGGCTGCTGCAGCACCCAAGCTGATTCAGGAGGTAATATCCCTCGTCCTGCAATACAGACAAGAGATGGGAGAGAGCTACGTTTTTCAGGAGCTAATTCAGATTTGCCAGCTGAGGCAGAGCGTGAGCAGCCACTATACAGGCTCTCCTCCGGGCTTCATACTGCATTGCAGTGTGCAAACAGCAACGAAAGAGGATCCGTACAGGTCTTCTGTAGTTCACTCATGCTAACTTTATTCTCCTAGGAATAGAGACTGGGTTCCCTCCACACAGTTTCCAGCGGGATTTGTTTGGTCCTACAATATTTTTTTCATGAGCTCTACCCTACAGTCTCCCACCTTTCATGCTGAAAGATGGGGTAACACACACTGCTTCGGTTTTCTCCCAGGGCTCTCTTTTGCATCACCAGAACGGCTCTCTGCAGCCACTCTGCTCCTAGAAGGTAAATATGAATAAATACATTGAAAAGCAGCCTCCTCGGGACACAAAGGTGTGGGAGCGCGTACACGGACATGCTCTTGCTGCTGTAGTAGCACTGGCTATTTGGGACAGACACCACTGCTGCCTGGCAGGTTACATCAGTAGCAAGGGAGAAGGCATTCAACAGCCCATTAAATTGGTTTGCAAATCTATGATGGCTTTTTAATAACGATCCTCTTTAGAGGTCACCACCTCTGCCTCAAGGGAGTCCATGAATCCTGGGTAAATAATTCCCCACTGAAAAATGATGGCAGTACAAAGTGTAGCCTCACGTCTACCCATCTTTATCAGCTACAAGGCTGGTGCTTCTTTGGCCAAAGACTTCGGTTAAACTTATAGCACCATGCATGCTGCTATTTTTTGACAGTTTGGGTTGCTAGTTCTAATGCAGAAAAATATAACCAGCTGTAGCTAATCCAGAAGTAATCCAGAAATAATCACTGGCTTCTACCTTGCAGCAGAAGGAAAACACAATTGCATATATGCATATACAAAAGAACCACACTGATCTAGGGCCTTTCAAGTAGTTAAAAAAGGTGTATAATTTGTTATACTCAAGACTGATCAAGTATTGGAGAGAAACCTTTCTTTTTTTCCCACCGCAGTAGCACCTTGTTGAAAAAAGTTTGTTCTATTTTAAAATGTGTGCATTACAGATCATTATCACATTACTACCCGGGCAGATAATAGACATAGCTGGTAAGGAAACATTTCCAATTTGATGCCATAAAAAATCATTCATGTTTACTCAAAGGTTGCTCAGTAGCAATAAAAAGCAATCATGCATTCAGCTTGTGAAGATACAACATACAGAAGCACTGCCCAGAACAACAGGGCGCTTCCCATTTCAAAAGAGAAGGACCTAGTTACAAGCATCTGAAGGAAAAGGACCTCTTCAGTATAAAGCTCTTTGGATTCAAAATGTTGTTAGAAGTGAAGTAAATACTGCGAATCAAAACTTCCAAAAAGGATTTGTAGTGCCTGATGGAAGATCTTTCATCCTAACACAAGACTCGGGATTTCAGAAGACCATTTATCCTATAATTGCTGAGCCTGAACGGGGGTGGGGGAAATAACCGTCAGTGTCAAAACCAGTTCTATCAGGTGTGACTCACCTTGATAGGTCAATACATCGAACAAATATCCAGAAACCTGTGGATGGGCAAAATGCTCAGAAGACTCTTGCAGTGAGGTAAGTTCAAGACAGGAGCGTATCTAATCACCTAAAATATCAACAGGAGTCGCTCTCACAAACTACAGTAATAATTCCACGTCACTATCTTCTGTCACAGTGAAGCATGCCTGAGGAAGATGGTACCATTTATGATTGACAATCTTGGCCAGAAGATGGTCACTCGAGTGATCTAGTTCATCTATACATTGGGAAAAAAAACAGAACAAAAGCTGGGAAGATGTAAATAAAAAAAAGACCTGAAGAGTTAGCAAATTCTAATGTTCTGCAAATGGAGATTGAGACTGGCAGCTGAGAAGTCAACAGGAGATTTGTTTTCTGCCTTGTTTCAAAAGTATTTGGAGAATCAAGTGGTAATTTTGGTTGTAGGAATGTTAAAGATAAATTTTTGGTTGCTTTGTGAGGTGGCAATCAATGTGCAGCACATCTGTGTGACATGAGAAGGTAAGGACTTTTACAAAGCCACGGCCAAAGCGTGATATTCACATGCCTGAAATGACTGGACGTCACCTCAGGGCTGATACGTGCTCTGAGGTGTGCCACAACAGCAGATAACGTACGGCAGCCTGAGCAGCTCACCGGCGTGAGAAAGAGAGAAAAGGGAATTGCTTAGATCACGGCTGACACGGCAGCTGGAAACAGTGAAAGAGCCAGCGAGCGTTTTTTTAATTCTTTAGGAAAAAAATACAACATATGTTAAAATCTTCTGAAAAATAAAACAAATATGTATCTACATGTGCATATAGAGATACATAGATATATTATTTATATCTATGTATATGTATCATTTATACACATGTAAAAATAAAACACACGATACGTGCACCCACACCCTAATTATCTGCCATTCTTGTCCAAACTGGCAAAGGCCAAAAGTTCTTCCAAACAAGATGGTGATGGAAATTGTCAGCCATGAGAAAATGCTGAGAAAATGGCTTTAGACTGTCATTCGGATGCAGCAAATCAGTCCAGATATTTGAGTTTTTAATTATTCCTCAAAAGAAAGTCAAAAGAAATCAAAAAATGTAAGTTACCTTGTCTCACACCCAGCAAAAAGGACTGTGTTTCTGAACTCATTTGCAAAGATCAGTTGAAGACAGTTGAAAATGTTTTTAAATACTGTGGAAATCAGAAAAGTCCTAAGTATCAGCGCTACCAAATTCAGCTGTAGTTGCTTTGTGGGTGCTGTTAACTTAAATGAGTGCAAAACGGGCATTTTCAGGGGCAAAATAATTTTTGTCATTCCAGTAAGACCAAGGCACAATTCCAGTAAGAGAGAGGCAGTTTCGGAGGATGGTCCATCAGTGTAACTGAGTAATTTCAGGAAATTACAGTAATGTAAGTCAAACAAGTTATAAACATGCTGTCCATGAAATGACTGGATTACAGCTCCACAGGTTACACCGGTAATTGTAACCGCCGATGCTGCATAATTGTTAGTACTTCTGTGTATGTTCCAGAGTTTAAGGCGTAGGCTACAAGGCTGGTTCAAAAGGCTGATGTGCATCTTCAGGGATTCTCCAGGTCTGTCTGGGTGCGTAAAACACACAAATGGCACAAGTAAAAAGAGCTCACATCCCTCCGCTAAATGGCATCTCCTATGGCACTGCCCCAGATGGGATACGGACCGTTGGTCCGACCCAGAAGGGCATTTCCAAGGCTCCGAGGAAGCTGCTTTGTAATAGGCATTTGATACAACGTTGGTTCATTCCCCCCACCCCTCCCACTTTTTGCAACTCATCTTTAATGAAAGTTCAAAATAAATTACTTGAGATACAATTAAGTTTAGAACTGCAGAAGAAACGATGCTTTTGCTTTGCATTGCTTTTTGTCACGGGACGGAGCTAGAGGAAAGCTCTAAGTTGTGGCTGTAGGTTTGTAACAAGCAGCTGTCACAAGGCTGTTCCTGGCATGCTGTCACTCAACTGCCGGCCTCCAAAGTGTACTCCTTGCCATTTTCAAGCATGGTATTTTGCAATATGAAGAGGTAAAAGTGGCTGTGCATGTTGAGTCACTAACCAAACCACTGCTAACTCCAATGAGGATCGAAATTCAGTGACAGGTGACTCTGAACAAGGACTGATCTGAAGGAGGTACTCATAAAGGAAAGGAAGATGCGAAAACCTCAGACAGAGCTAGTTTAGGAGAAAATCATCTGGAGAAAGGATTGGGAAAGAGGTTCCACTCTTACAATGGCGGGGGGTGCTGGGGACTCCTGGTCACGTTTGGGTACGGGTGTTCATTTCTGTGGTTTGAGGAAACGCTGCAAGGCTTTGGGTAATGACGGGAGGCCTTAATTTCCCAGGCACAGATCAGTGAAACATGTTCCCACTCATGGTTGGGCCAGGTAGTTCTGGATACTAAAGATTTCTTTAATTAATGAACCAGCAAAGGCGATGCTACCTCATGCATATCACCCAGTCGCCACCAGCCTTCTCTGCCCCAGCCCCATCCCTCCTGCAAAATTCACCCAAAACTCTCCCCATCTACCTCGGCTTTGCCCTTGAAAAGCAAAATTTGGCCATCAAAGCCACGTTCGAGCCCTCACCGCCGGGGTGTGTGCACCCCATCCGTGTGCAGGGCAGGGTCCTGCCGCCCCCGGGAGGTGAGGGCCGGGTCCCGGCCGGCCGGCGCTGCCCCCGGCTGCCCGCTGCCCTTGGGACAAGCGCTGCCAACTTTCTTTCTGCATCACCTCTGCTCGCTGGACGCCGCGTCCCCGCCGGGCGGGGGGTGGGAGGAGGAGGAGAAGGAGGGACAGGCTGTTCCGCAGCCGTACCTGGCCGGGGCAGGGCTCCCTTCGGGGAGGG
>NW_008796114.1:1891124-1891359 GCF_000699145.1 Aptenodytes forsteri
GTGTCCGGGGCAGGGTCCTGCCGCCCCCGGGAGGTGAGGGCCGGGTCCCGGCCGGCCGGCGCTGCCCCCGGCTGCCCGCTGCCCTTGGGACAAGCGCTGCCAACTTTCTTTCTGCATCACCTCTGCTCGCTGGACGCCGCGTCCCCGCCGGGCGGGGGGTGGGAGGAGGAGGAGAAGGAGGGACAGGCTGTTCCGCAGCCGTACCTGGCCGGGGCAGGGCTCCCTTCGGGGAGGG
>NW_008796114.1:1891548-1909200 GCF_000699145.1 Aptenodytes forsteri
GGGGGGCGCGGGTGTGCATGGAGGGCTGGGGATCTGCAGCCTGGGATGGGGGTCAGGGAGGAGGGGGTGAAAGCACCAAGGTTTGGGGAAGACGGCGATGCAGAGCCAGGTTTTGCACCGGGCACGGCTTCCCAAAGCCATGGTCTTGCAGGGCTACCCCCTAATTCTGAGTTTGTGCTGTAGGCTGGGTCTGTGAAGACAGGGAAGATGCCAGAAGGGGAGAAAACAAGGCAATGTAAGCAAGAGGAGCAGCAGCAGAAAGAAGAGGAGCAGGAGGGTCTCATCGAATTCTACGGTTCCTACCAGGAGCTGTTCCAGTTCTTCTGCAGCAACACGACCATCCATGGGGCTATCCGCCTGGTGTGCTCCAAAAAGAATAAGATGAAGACAGCCTTCTGGTCCGTTCTCTTCTTTCTTACCTTCGGCTTAATGTACTGGCAGTTTGGGATCCTCTACAGGGAGTACTTCAGCTACCCTGTCAACCTCAACCTCAACCTCAACTCCGACAGGCTGACTTTCCCAGCCGTGACGCTGTGCACCCTCAATCCATACAGGTAAGAAATAGACTCCTAGGGCTGTCGACTGCCTTGACTTCTGCGGGTGTAGGATAAAAGCATGTACTCTTGTCCTCCTCATGGTCCTTGACTGTCCCCTTCTGTAGCAGTGCCGGTGGAAAGGACACTTTTCACAGGCCTTTGCTGCTGCAGGGCATTCACAGTAAGCCATGTTAGTTTAGGCAGTATGTTAGCAGGCTGCACTGTAAACTGCCACAGGGCAAAAGCAGATGCATTTACTTCTCTTCTACAAGGATGGAGGCCTCCAGCAAGGGGTTGAATTTGCAGCTGGTGGCAGGAATGTCCAGAATCACCCCAGCAAACTTTGCCGCATGTCTTATCTAAAGCTGTTTATGTGCATCCAGGCCTAAACCTGCAGGCTCCTCTCTCCCCCCACCCCCCTATAGATACAGCGCCATCCGAAAGAAGCTGGATGAGCTGGACCAAATCACCCATCAGACACTGCTAGACCTTTATGACTACAACATGTCTCTGGCACGAAGTGACTGGTCTACGCTGTCCACGCGAAAGCGTAGCTCAAGGAGCCTGCTCCATCATGTCCAGCGCCATCCACTGCGAAGGCAGAAGCGGGATAACTTAGTCAACTTGCCAGAGAACAGTCCCTCAGTGGACAAGAACGACTGGAAAATTGGCTTTGTTTTGGTGAGATCCCTAGATATCCTGTGTCCTACGCACTCCGGTCTCTGCCTAGCTACTTCTGTCTTGTTAAACCCTTGGCCGTGCCCTTCCCTACATAGAAGTCTGATTAAGCTGCACTGGCTTTTGCTAATGACAGATAAAGGTAGAGCTGAATCCTTTGCCCAATGCAGTCCTGCTCCCCAAGTCCTGTCCCTGTCCATGGGGGCCCCAGAAGACTTGTCCACGTCAGCGCCCATCTTTTACTAGGTAGGGCAGGGAAACCTTGTCCTTCCTGAAGGCTACATCAGCCTTGCAGTTGCCTTTGGAGAGCCATTTATTAACATCAGCCGCAATGTTGCCCAATAACAGCAAAGGGGAAAGTACTGGATGGCTGTGGGCCACTTGAAATGTGGTCATGGTTGCATTTGCTCCTAGGTAGCAGCTTCTTCGCCCTAGGGTATCTGTGTTTGCATTTAAAAAGACACTGAAAGACTGACACTAATCACTTGCCAGTTAACTGGAGTTCCCACAGTTTTTCTGGACATACCCTGAAGGAAGGGCTCCCCACACAAGAATTTAAAGCTTCTGGTTTTATACCACGGTAGAATTTATGTGCTGTAGATCACCCTGCACGCCTCACTGCGACTTGCTGCCTCCTGGGGTTTACTCAGCCATGCTCATTCACCTGGTGTTTCCCTTCCATGGAGGAGCTGCGCTGGTTTTGCTTTTCCCCATCCTGCTGATCGCCTTTCGGTCGAGCGCAGGAGCCCTGCAAAGCTCTTCTACTCCCTCAGCTTCATCTTCTGCCCATGCTGAGGGAGCACAGCTAATCCACAGCCACAGCCTTGCCTCCTGGACAAGACTTCCCTGACATGGCTGGTTTTCTCCTTCTCTTCTTAACAGTGCAGTGAAAACAACAAGGACTGTTTCCATCAGGCGTACTCTTCAGGGGTGGATGCCGTGCGGGAATGGTACAGCTTTCACTATATCAATATCCTGGCGCAGATGCCTGATGCGAAAGCCCTGGATGAGTCTGACTTTGAGAATTTCATCTATGCTTGCCGCTTCAATGAAGCAACATGTGACAAGGCGTAAGTCGTGGAAACATCCCACCAAGTCTTCCTGAAAACACCCCTAAAACGCCTGGGTCCAAGGGGAATCAAGAAACCCACATTAGAGAACCTCTTTCCCAAGGTGGGATCGTTCCTTGTTCAGTTCCCATTGTCTCGAATGATGTTTCTTGAGTCTTTCCTGTGAGTTGTGCTCACCAGGGTCACAGTTTCTGTGACCTGAAACTATGGACCTCAGGGGATGGTTTCTCCTTTTCCTGGGTTTCACACAAGTGAAATAGTTATCCTGGTACAAACCCCAAAGTGGGTACAGATGTACAGTGTAGAAGTCTCTTTATTCTACTCTCTACAGTGGTAAAGTGGGACATATCAGCCCACATACAGGAGGAGGAGAAGAGAGAGTTGTTACAAAAAGACAGTAAAAAAATATCCTACTTCTCTCCTGCCATTATTGGTCAAAAAGCCCCAAAGAGGTAGTGGAATGAAACCCATCAGCAAGGGAGGAAAAGGCATAGGAAGAGCTAAGAGTTTTGTCAATATTAGGAAGATAATACAGTAATTGCTAGTACTGCTGAAACCCATTTGGGCTCTCAGGAGTTAGCGGTATGAAAAACCTGGTGTAAAAACCTGTCCAGCTCCCAGGACATTTTTTACAGCACATTTTAATTGCTTTTCCCCGTTCGGGCGAGTTTACATAACAAATACTGCCCATCTGCTGTAAGCCCCTCTCCCTGCAGGTGGAAAACAAGAGTTGTTCCTTTCAGAAAGCACTTCCCCTTGGTCTCGCAGCCCTTCTCACCCCGTGTGAATGTTTCTGTTCCCCTCTCAGGAATTATACACACTTCCACCATCCCTTATATGGGAACTGCTATACCTTTAACGACAACAGCAGCAGCCTGTGGACATCCTCGCTGCCTGGGATCAATAACGGTGGGTGAGAGGCACTCTGGTGAGTAAGGAGAACAGCTCAGCTCTGTTTTCCCCAGGAGTTACAGGCATCCTGCTGTGCTTAACGCTGGTGGTGGCAGATTTCAGCCCTGCTCTGTCTCGCCCAAGCTCTGTTTTCACCCATGTGGAGATGGCTGTCTCATGGACATGGCTGTCCCTCGCTGCTGCCCCACTGAACTCTCTCTCTCCCATCAGTGCCTGATCCTTATGTTCGTTGCTCCCTCTGGACTTGTGGTGGCCCTTCCTGAAGTCCCCTGTTGAGCTGTAGTGCTGTGCTCCTGAGAGCCTGGTCTTCACCACCTCCTTCCCCATTTTCCTGTTTCCAGCAACTGACCTGTTTGTGTTCCCAACGCCCCTGAAACCTCTCTAGGCCCAATCTTCAGGCTTTTCTTCCATCCGGCTCCGAGTCTCTCCATGGAATCTCTCTCAATTCCCAGTTCTGCTTTTTCTAAGCCACAGTGAAGAAATCCAGTTTTCTCTGGCTTCTCCTGGAGCCTCCAGCTTTGTCTCTGGCCTCCCTCCAGCCACCCTCCATTGCTGCCCAGCTTTGGTGCAGCCCTGGTTGATGTTTCTCTTCCTTTCTCTCTTACGGACTCACTTCTAACCATTCTGCTCTCTCCCCTGTCCTGCACGATGACCAGCCATGACCTCCCTTGCTCTCTGACATTCCCTCAGGTCTCTCTCTGGTGGTGCGCACCGAACAGAACGATTTCATCCCTCTGTTGTCCACGGTGACAGGAGCTAGGGTCATGGTCCACGATCAGAATGAGCCAGCCTTCATGGATGATGGGGGTTTCAACGTGCGGCCGGGTATCGAGACCTCCATCAGCATGAGAAAGGTGAGGAAGGAGCAGGGGTAAGAGCTGTGTATGTGAGGTTATGGGGGAGGTTTAACTTGGTGGATAGATACAGATGGGTTGTCATGGACCCAGTGTGTGTTTAAGGGAGGGGATTAATCACATGGAGTGAAGGGAGGGGAAGAAGAGCAGCTTACTGGACTAAACTGGACTAAACAAGAAGCATTTGGCTGCAATTTATCAGTGAACAATGAAATGAAGGAAAGCAGGGGGAGCTGGCATCCCGAGGAAAGCATAAAGAGCAGAGACTGATGGACAAGCAGTGTGCGGCACGGAAGCGTAGAAAGAGAACAGCAAAGTGCCAGTCATTCTGTGTAATGACTGTTTGATATTCTAGGAGATGACTGTGCGTCTTGGGGGCAGTTACAGTGATTGCACAGAGGATGGCAGAGACGTGCCAGTGCAAAATCTGTACTCATCCCGCTACACTGAACAGGTAACTCATTATCACTGGTCCTGTGCCAGCTTGTTTCCCTACTTTCCTGAAATGCTTCAGTCCCCTGACAGCCATACTTGTCCGTGGGCTCTGTTAATAGTATGATGTGATACAGGCTGCAGTGGGTTTGGTTCCCTTGTTCAGCCTTTTCCACCTCATATGCCTCCCAGGTCTGCATTCGCTCCTGCTTTCAGCTCAACATGGTAGAGCGCTGTGGCTGTGCGTATTACTTCTATCCCTTACCTGCTGGAGCAGAGTACTGTGACTACACAAAGCACATAGCCTGGGGTAAGTGGACAGGAGGAATAGTAAAGCTCATGCCCACCTGAACCTGTTTGGTCCACCTCATGTCCCGGTACATCTCCTCATTGTCTGCAATGAGCTTCCTGCTGTGGGACATCCAAAAGACACTCTTGTCTTGGATGGTCAGTCCCTCTAAGTTTGTTGAAGGAAGCCTTCTCTGGATTCCCCTCACTGTCACACATCGCCTTTTGTATACAGATACTGTGAGCTTACCTGGATTTACTTTCTCTGCTGCTCAGGCTACTGCTATTACAAACTCCTGGCTGAATTCAAAGCTGACGTGTTGGGCTGTTTCCACAAATGTCGGAAACCTTGCAAGTAAGTTTGATCGTCGGTCAGGTAGACTGGGAACTCTTTATTCCTAAAAGTGTTGGAAAGCATTCGCTGACCAGGGCAAAAGCTTGAGCCAATAGCTGAGCTGCAACCCGAAATGGTATTTCTCCCATCAGGAAGCCAAAATGGCTGAGGAACATCAATGTCGGCTTGGAGGTGAGCTCCCGAGGACTCTGCAGGAGCTCAGTGGGAAGTGGGCAGAACTTCAGCGTGGGGGGGAGTTTCCAGGTGTGCCTGGGGATTGAGAGACCTGGCCGTGTGGCTCCTACAGCTTCAACAGCTAACACGGCCTCTTGTCTTCCAGAATGACGGAATACCAGCTGTCAGCTGGATACTCCCGCTGGCCTTCTGCTGTCTCAGAGGTAAGGAGAGGGTTTCCTGGCTCCCCAGCACCGCTCTGACCTCCCATGTAGTCCTTCCTCAACTGGTACTAAACCTACAAGAGGTGACTGTGATCATGTAACACAATTTATTGCACTTTCATTTCAGGACTGGGTTTTTTACATGCTTTCACAACAGAACAAATACAATATCACATCCAAGAGGTGAGAGCCCCTAAACAGAGGTTGCATCCAAACCAGAAACCATTCCAGTGGAGTGTGTGTGTCAGGGGGTCAGAGTTAAGATTAAATCACTGATGGGAAGAGATTAGGCATGGGACCCGTGGACAAGGCCAGTGGATTTGAGTTAGAGTAGAGATAAACTGAGACTTCAACAAGGACTGGGAATCCAAGTGAAAAGTCTGAAAAGGGTCAGCCACTAGTATGAAAATAGTGAGCCCCAGGCGGCTGCTGTGTGGTCTGGAGTCACGGTAAGGGCTAGTGGAAGAGTGGGAAGCAGAGCCACACAGGAGCTTGTACTTAGCCAACGTAGGATGCCACAAACATTGGGTTTCACAGTGCAGGCTCAGAAGTGCACTGTAAATACCAAAGATTGTATTTTGTGCAGAATGAGGGAACTGCGGAGATGGGGAAAAGCCTCAGGGTGGTATATGTGTGAGGAGGACAGGAGGCAGAAGGGGTCAGAGAAGACAATTAAGCTTGGTGAAGAAATGCAGGGATGGCAGATTTGGGGTTACTGAGCCCCATCTTTCATTTACAGGAATGGAGTTGCCAAAGTGAATATCTTTTTTGAGGAGTGGAACTACAAGACCAATGGGGAGTCTCCAGCCTTCACGGTACACACTTTACTGCCACGTCCTTTCTAGCCACCCATTCCCCCACGATGTCCCTCCATATTGGCAGCTGTTTGTTCCCACAGCATTGCTGGCTATTGAGTCTCTTTTCCTGTGGCAGGGCGGGAGGAACCCCCCAGCACCATGGGGGCACTGCTAGGGGGAGCAGGCAGGGAGGCAAAAGGCTTGAACAAGGGCTGTCCTCACTGCCCTTTCTGTCTCTTGCAGGTAGTGACTCTGCTGTCCCAGCTTGGGAACCAGTGGAGTCTCTGGTTTGGATCCTCTGTCCTGTCTGTGATGGAGCTTGCAGAACTGATTCTGGATTTCATTGCCATCACCTTTATCTTGGCCTTACGCTGGTTCCATTCCCGGCAGCAGCCCTCTCCACCGGGACCCCCTCCAAACAGTCACGATAACACTGCTTTCCAAGACGAGGCACCAGGTCTCAGTGCACCACACCGCTTCACTGTTGAGGCTGTAGTGACCATGCTGCCATCTTACAACAGCCTGGAACCACGTGAGGTGGGACACGAGTGAAGCAGTGGCTTATTCCACAGTTTGGATGGGTGGCAATTGGAGCAAAGGCTGCACACTTTCTCTGTGGGACCTGCATTTCCTTCTTTCTGGGGTGCTCTACCTGGACCATAGCAGAAGACTGCACTGTGGTTGGCCTGGGTCCATTCCTTTCACTACTCTAGGTGAATCCTTCAGTCTCATAAAATACTATTGCTCTGGGGGTCACCAGGGATGAGAGTTGATCTAGTGTATGTATGGGGGAGATGTCCACTTAGTTTCCTTACACTCCTTGCATGTGCACACTTACATGTGCATGCATGGTGCATGCATGCTTTCTTTTCCCTGCAACAAGGATGCTGCCACAGTTCTGGTCTGTCGTTAATTAAAGAGGTTTGGCAGGCGTGACTGGCCTCCTCTGTGGTATGACAAGGGACAGGAATGGAGTCTCAGCTGGGGTACAAGTCTCTCAACACGCTGAGCTTTGTTAAGCTTTCCCTAATGTTGGAAACTGGTTGCTGTTTCCTAGTTCTTAATGTCCAGCTCTGATCCCAATGCATAATCTATATTACGCACAATATTCTGGAGAGGTGGTCGACGCTTGCTGTCACTCTCAGGTCGGGACAAAACACCCCTGGCAGAATAAGGTCTCCCTTTTTAAGCTGCCTGTGTGGCACTGGTAGATCTTAGCTGTATAGCAGTCTCCTTCCTTGTGATATACCATACACATGTATGTTCAGCCATTTGACCATTTGCCAGAGTGTTCAGGATAAATTGATCTCTACATAGGAGCTATGGAAACAAAGTGGCTATGCATACCCTCAAAAACATCCCAAACGGTATCTCTGCTGCCATGAGATCCCGCAAAAGAGGTTCAGAATAGCGCAGGTCACGCAGTGCCTGCTCTGCTCCACTCACCCCTTCTCTGGTTCACTCACAGAGGCTCTGCTGAGGACTGCGAAGCACAGAAGTGCTGCAGGCTTTAATCTAAGATACTTTCAGGGAAAGCTTTAGCCTATTGGAACGGGCCACATAGGCAATCAAGGCCAGGACAAAGATGGTCCTCTTCCCAGGAACTAATTTGGGGTTCTTCACATAAGACCACACATCTTATTTCTTGCAGTAAGCTTGCCATACTATGGCAAATATAGTACAAATACTCAGACTTCTGCTGCAATAGTGTTTACACAGCACTTTATGTGGTATCAAGAGAGCAAGGGTGATGTCCTTAACAAACAGGATTATCCACTTGACTGACACAAACACAGATACCAGAATTTAAGCATATAGTTTAGGCAAAGACCTGTGGTACCATGTACCCAATCACATTGCAAACAGACTCTTCTGAATTTAAAAACTAGTTAATCATAACACAAAAAAAACTTCAGATATTTTAAAAAGACCTGTGGTACCATGTACCCAATCACATTGCAAACAGACTCTTCTGAATTTAAAAACTAGTGAATCATAACAAAAGAAAAACTTCAGATATTTTAAAAATTAAGGTAGATGCACTGCCCTTGGGAAGCTGGAGGATTTTACTGCAGCATATAAACTGTTGCCTAATTCTTCCCTTTGAGATGTTAAACATATGCTTGTCGTACTGCTCTTGCCTTGATTACCTAAATGCACTTTTTACTTCCCAGCACAGTGATTTTCTTTCTCCTCACAGACATGAACACTATATTCTTTTATTACACAAATATTCATGGTTTTTCAAACTTTATCCCAGTGCTCAGCTGATGCCCCTTGTTTGAAAGAGGAGGTGATATCTCTCTGCTGGGAATAGAAGCGAGCAATTCAGGGGATATCCTTCAGCAAGGGGGGCAGCCCGGCAGGAGGGAGAGCCCTACAACCACGGGCACGTAGAGGTGTGGGAACATGTATCCCCCCCGGGAGGCTCCCACTGGAAAAAATCAGGACTTCTGCAAAAATGAAAAAAAAAATCCACTTTCTGTGTTTATGGGAGATTTTTTAAATGAAGTAAAAACCTGACACTGGACACATAAAGCTGTTTGCTTCACAAAACCACCTCCAAGTCAAGAAAGGAGAAGGAGCAGATGCAACATTTAAAACAGTCTCTGTATATCATACACGTACAATGATTCATACATTGAGCATGATCTTTCCGGAATATCCGAAGACACGATTCTTCACATCACGCAGTACCTTGTGATAACCATAAAATTGATGTGACCCACTGCATCATGACGTACGATGATTCATACATTGAGCATGATCTTTCCGGAATATCCGAAGACACGATTCTTCACATCACGCAGTACCTTGTGATAACCATAAAATTGATGTGACCCACTGCATCATGCATAGTTAAGTGGGTAATTAAAGGAAGATTAATCAGAGACATAACTACTTGAAACATTAAATTCTCTTCAACGCCATAAAGAAATATAGCTGTAGAAGAAGGTGATTCCCTAGGGGATGCTTGCACCATATCATCTCTCTCTTCTGTAAAAGTGTTAAAATGCAAAAAAATGGGCTTTGACTGATGAAGTCAAAGTAATGGCCCCATTCTGGGTAGCTGTAAATCCAGAGTTAAAAGCCTGTAGAAACATGAAGCTGTTATACAAGCTGGTAAATAGGCTAGCCCTCCCTGTCCTGAGGATCAGTGCAAAAATTGCCATCTTGGGAGAAATCAGGTGATCCTCCCAGGAACATCCCTACACTTCTTGTAGGCTGACAATACCACAAAATATCAGCTCAACAGATGTATAGTGAGCTCGGTCTGGCTGAAAACAAGAGGTGAGTCCAGCGGTGCCAGAGTGAGAGTGCAGAAAATGGAGTGTTTCACCATGAATGTGAAATGCTACAGAAAAGGGGAGAAAGCATGCCTTTAGAGGAATTTGTTGGTCAGCAAAAGGCAAATTAAAGGTCTGAGCTGAGGTGAATTTGTAAAAGAGGAGAAAGTTGAGTGGATGTAAATGCTCAGTAGTCATAGGTATGTTAGAAGCATAGCACAGTTATTTGGAGGACATGGGAAACATGCAAGGAGCAACTGTAGGTCATAGGACACTGACAAAAAACAAGTTGTGTCTTTTTGGACTGGGAGCATCTGTCATGCAGGGGGAGGCAGAGAAGTAGGAATGCAAGTGCTTGAAGGGGGAAGGGAAGTGCAGGAGAAGAAAGATCCTTTTGTGGGTAAGTTGGAGTATTAGAGTGGTTTGTTTTGCAGGAGTAAGCAGCACAGAAGTGGGTAGTTCCACCTGCTTAAGGAGAAGAATGAGGATGAGAAAAAGGAAGGTTTATACAACAGGGAAATTACAGAGAAAAAAAAGAGGGATGAGTGTTTAGGAGCTTAAAAACAATAGCAGAGGATTTGTGGAACTCTTTGGTGCTGCTGAAATACAAGGAAAGAGAGGTGAGCTCTTTTGGGATGTGGAACAACCCACAGAGACAGGGTATAAAGGGTGTCTGTGGGACCATGGTGGCAGACATTTGCAAGTCGATTGAGGGCTAAGCATTGGGAAGTCATGTACTAGCAGAGAAAAGGGATACAGACAGTCTGGGAAATGTACAGACACTGACATTTCTGAAGGTTCCAACTGTGAGATCAGATGAATTTGGAGGATCTAAGAACCCCTGAGAAAGGTTAAAGTGTAGTGAGACTGGGGAAATGGAAAGAAGTACTGGAAGAAAGGGAAGAATGGGCCAGCCCCTCCAGGAAGGACGAAAACTAAGCGCAGGATGGTTGAGAAAGCAGGGAACACAAGGACAGAGAGCCGTGGGCAGGCATACCCTGCTATCTGCTGAAAACTTGTTCCTTAAAAGTGTGACAGTCACAATTTGACAGATACCGAAACTATTTTTTCCCATAAGAATTAAGGTAACAGAGGACATGCATGGAAGTACAACACAAGTGTGTCTAGAGAAGCTAGAAAATGAGAAAACCACCGCTTCAGAAAATAAACAATACATTTAGAACTAAACTCTGCTTGCTGGAGTACTTGGAGAAGCTGGACAGATAGGTGCAAGGTTTGTCTGCACAGACTGAGGTCAAACCTAGAAAGAATTTGAGGAAAGGGTTACCAGGCTCTTGGGACAGGTTCAACAAAATCTAAGGGGTGGAGATGTGCTACATCAAGAAATGAAAAGGGCAGCAGTGCTGTTGATGAAAGGACAGAGGGGAACCACAGAGATCAGGAATACACCAGAGGGATGGCTGTGTTCGGTCTTGCAGTTCTTTATACTTACCAATGTGCAGTATTTAAAGGGGTCTTGTGAGCACAAAAGAGGAAAGCGCCTTCAGCTTCCAAGTACATACTTAAAGGCAATGAACTAAAAAAAGCTTAGTATCTAGAGATTATAGCAAATTTATTTAAAAAATAGTACAAGGGCTTTTGGTAAAGAAGCCTGGCAGGAGAGAACATGAGAAGAAAGAGTCATTTTGGCCTCTGCAAGAATCATTTAGTGGGTCTATGCACTGAAGGAAAGGATGTTATGGGACTGTTCATATCAGAAACCTGGGGAGCAAATAAGGGTGTTCCGAATAACTCTTATCTCTGGCAAAAAATAGGTCAAAGATTATCAGAAGTATGGAGGCTGAAGTGCAACTTTATTTTGGCCTGTAAACAGGGGAAGTTTTGTGAAGGGACCCAGTTACTTCTTCCAAGAGGAAGCATTGTAGGTAACCTGGAATAAACACTGGGCTGAACTCATGTATCCAACAGACACAGCTGAGCTGCCTATTTTGTAAAACCTATATCCCTCTCTGTTACATCTCTCAGAGAGTAATTATTTGCTCAGAGGTCAGAACAAAGATAAAACCTCTGTACTTCTCCATTATTGCCTCTCTTCACCAAGTTAAGGCTTCCAACCCCAGTGGATACGTCAAGAGCAGGGACCTCTGTCACTTCACAGGGAAGCTAGGTCCATTAAACAAGTGCTGATGCTGCATTCCTACTCTGAAGGAAAATCTTTTGTCTTCCCCAGCATCATTCAGTTACTCTCCAGCTGAGACAAGAAAACAAACACCCCAAAGATGAAAGCATGCAGCCTACTTTGATCAGTGCATTGAAACCTCAGGAAAGGCCAGAGCAAGGTGTAGGGCATCTAGAAACATGAAGGGTTAAGACATATCCATTTAAGAGCATTATAGTTGAGGCTTTTCCTCCACCAAATCTGAAGGTGTCAGGATGAAGCAGTTGATATGGGAGCTGCATGTTTAAATGCAGAGCTTGAATTTCTAATTAGACATATGAAGAACTACTCTGCCAAAGCCTCGGCCTTGCTTTTAGTGCACATTTAAAGCCATGTTTCATGCAGGATAAGACTCTGCAGGAGCAGCAGTGCTGATGCTTTAAAGGATAGCACCTCAGAAGGCGAGTTCCCAGCAGAGCATGGTACACCTACCTTTTCTTTTCCCATGCAACTCCTTTTGCAAACTTGCAGATGACTCAAGTTGGGCACAACTCTGGGGCAGCTTTCAGCAGCATGTTCAGCCCCAGCTCTGTGCTCCAGAGCAGCTGGCCAGCTTTGGAGAGTGAGCACTCAAGTCCCTAGGTTTGGCTAGGGACTTAAGACACTATGTAGTCAACGGTCTGGAAACACATCTGTTCCAAGAAAAAGTTTTTCCTACACCCCTACCTGAGCAAGGCTGAGAACTAACAGGACAACACACAACTTGGCAGGAATTGTAGCATGACTAGCTCATTCAGGTTGTGCAGGCCTGTTCTGTGCTGAAGTTTAGACTGTACATGCTGCTTTAATCCACCAGCCAGTCCAGACACCCTCCTTTCCCTGGAAGACTTTCATCTTTGAAAGAATTAGCCTAGCTGTACTGCTCCAAAATTCACCATTGACCATACATTGTTCTGGTATGATTTTGGTGATGGTTAAGACTGGACAAAGATTGGTCATAAGGGAACCACAAGCCACAGGGAGTACTGTTGTACAACCTGAAGTTTGTAACAGTGGGAGAGATATAAGGGCACAAGTACCTCATTTTAAAATAAGTCCGCACTGGACAAAGCTCCATCATTGCTTTTTAATGAGTTTCAAGCGTACGGTGAAGCAAAACAAGGGGGCGCTTACCTTTATTCCAGCCATGCTCCAAGATAGATACACTGTGAACAGCATCCTACTCTTGGGGGTCATTTGGATCATGAACACATGTCCCAACACCAATGGAGAATTGTTTTCTGGGTTTAAGGACCTGAGGATAGGTTATTGAAACCCAAAGGCAGCACAGCCCAAAGAACTAGAGCTACCAGCAACACACCCTCCCATTCAGGGGACTACCTCCCTACGCACTACACAGTGGCTGGACATTTGGTGGATAAAAGTAGAGTTGGATTGGGCAGCCTCTTCCCCCAGAGCTGCTGGTCCATACATCTTGTTACAGACTTACCACATAGTCAGTCCAGCACATGGTTCCTGTACAACTGGAACTACCATCATTGCAATGGAAGACCACCCACCGCTTTGAGGACCAGAACTTCAGGTGTGTGTATGGAAGTGACAAAAAACCCCAGATGTTCCAAAAATAGTTTGGTATCCAACCCCTCCCCACCCACTGACAGACCAGACAGACTCAGTAAGGTGGTGAATTGTGTTTCTTAGAGACCATTTAAAGTACATGAGCTGATTACTATAACATGCCAGAGGAGGTTACAGCTGTGTTTATAGAGGAAGGAAATAAACTGCACGTGCATGAGTGGCTGTAATGCTGTGGACAGCAGAGTCCCTTGCTTTTACTCAAAGGGCCTTGGTGATTTTTTTTTGCCCATGCATAGAGACACAAAGGAGGGGAAAGGGAGCAGAAGAGGCAACATACAACATCTAAGAGAAAGAAATGGAAGAGACAGCCTAGGGGGGACCTCAGCCCCCAGAGGAACAGGAGGAATGGGGCACCAAAAGCTTGTTTAGAAGAGTTCAAGAAAATTGCTGGTCTGGGGGCCTCAAGCTTGTATGCCCACCCCCTAAAATGACAGCAGTAAGTAGTACAAGCAGGCCCTGGCTCCTCTTCAGTAGATGCACTTCTGACCGTCCATCACATCTCAGTTCCACAGGGAATTAGGGAAGTGCTCAGGGGACGAGGGCTGCTTCACTCCAGATCTTCATCTCTGCCCTCACCCAAGGTGGAGAGGGATGGAATTGCAGGGAGATGAACTCAGCGCAAATGAAATGCTGGGGCATGGAAGTGAGCATGCAAAACCTAGCCCCTTCCCAGATGCTCTGTGAGGAGGAAAGGGGCTTCCCCCCCAGCACACCCAATGAAAGAAAAAACATCTGCTCCTCCCATCTTTTGTACTTCACTCCCATCTGGGAACTCCAGTGATGGTCTCCCCTACCTCCTGGCATCATCTTAAGCCTAGACAGATCCCAGTGTATTCTAGAACCGAGGTAGAGCTTCCTAAATTAAAGGAGTGCCCTCTTTCCAGTCTAGATTACAGGCTACAGCTCAGCTTGTAAAAAAAGACAAGATGCACATTCCTCAGAAGACTCTGCAGAAACTGAGGAACAGGGCAGCTCATTTAACCCCAGGTTTGACAACACATTCGAGCAATTCAGGGCTTTTGTTATTTTTGAAGGAGAAGAACAAGGAGATCGCTTACAGAAAGCCACAGCATTCCATGCTGCAAGTTTACTTCCAGCAGAGACCATCTTGGATCTAAATTCAAGAGAACCCATAGCAAGTAGGAGGATTTCAGTTTGATAGGCAAGATCTCTAGAGATCTAAGCTGCCAAACTGGGACATCTGATGTCACTTTGCAATACCCATGCCCAGAGCAGCATTTCCCTTTGAATCCCTAGCTAACCATTCTGATTATTTTCTAACTTCTGCTGAAAGTTAGGGCTTTGTGGTAGCAGAAACAGAACAGGTATTCATAATCAGAAAGCTGTGTGGTTCATTCAGTCTCATCTGGAATACCTCCAGTCTCCTCCACATCCATCTGCAATATAGTGGACTTCCTTTGACATTCAACTCAGTAACACAAAAGCAAAACACCCATTCCCACTCCCACTCTGCCACTACCCCAAAGTCTTCCGGAAAGCTACAAGATAGTAGAAAGCCACAGGGTCCTGGCTTGTGTCTGCATAGATGAAAGGAATATTTGACACCCCCCACCAGACTCCTCACTGTTGTTCTTTCGTTCCTTCTGGCAGGAGATTTTACTCCTACACACACCTTTTAGATAGTAACAAAACTACTTTCACTTAACTGTGTTTAGTCTGTTGCACTTGACTGAGGTAATCATGTAGGCTCTCCTTTATAACTGAAATGGCCATGTTCAGACAGCAAGTCATCTGAAAATAAGGACAGGCAAATAAATCGTTTCTTTAAATGCTCATCTCTCCATGGCTAGAGAAATCTAGATGACTACATCTAGCTCAGTCAGATGGCTCACAGTCACTGACCAACACCACAAACTAGCCTTTATTTCAGAAGCTCAATGAAAAGCTTAAGTCATGCTGCCACTCTTTTTAGGCAGAACACTAAAGAATCTCACACGCTGTAGTCCTTCATCCCCAAAGGCACTGCATTAAGGCATTCTTATTTTGCTAGAGTCCACACAGGCACTATTTGACAAGCTTACACCCAAAAATAAACCACAAAAATTCCCTGCAGAAGAGCAGGAGCAATAGCTACCCACTCCTCCTCTACTTCCCTTTCCTCTAAACTCAGAGGACCCTCCCTAAAGCTGCAGCAGCTGTTGAAGAGTCTAACCATGTTCAGTAGAGCGCTTCAGAGTCCTACACAGAAGACAAATTAAAACCAATAAAGAAATCAATGAAGAAGCTAGGTGGAAAGGAAGGGAAGGAAAGATTCAGGGGCAAGAAGAGACAGGCAAGGGGACAGTAGGTTGCAGACTGAAGGAGATACATTCAAGTAAAAAAGTAGACTGGAGACAAAGCAATAGGAAAAAAAGGAAAGAACAAAAGGGCAAGTTACACCAAAGGTCCCCCAGAGACCTCCAAATCCCCCACTAGGGAAAGGGGACTTGCCAACCCACCCACTCCAGGGTAAATGCCCCTCATACTTACAGGTTTACCTGACCTGGCAGACAGAATTTCCCATTTCTACAATGATGGCCACCCCCAATTCCTTCATTACCATGTAAAGCATACCATTTCCACAATATATGTGGGAGTTCCAGCACCACCACCTCCCTTCCCCAAGGACTGAAGTTAACACTTATGCAACCAAGACCCTCCAGATCTCAAACCAAAAAGGAAGAGCTTAAAGTACTCTAGAGTTGGTGCTTCTTCACCTTTGATCCTGGGCTTTTCGGTACTTACTTACAATCACCACCACCACAATGGCACAAATCACTCCCATCATGATCATCATCTGGAGAGAGAGATTGTCAGAGAGTAATACTCAGAACAGATCGACAAGTTCACATCTTCCCTGACAGCAAGGGAACATAAGCCAGACCCTGAAGGTAGGACAACCAAGGCCTCAAAGTCTTTCCACAGTGAAAGAATCCTAAGCATGTGAAATAGCTATTAAGCCCCAACTATCCTCTCAAAGCCCCGCAGCAGACGACTAGCCCAATTTCCTTCTAATGAAGGAGATCACGGCACTAGGAAACTCACCTTGCAGTTCTTCCACCAGTACTTCCTTTTGAGTTTTGCTGCGCTACTTTCAAATTGTGAGGCACCGGCCTGAAGTGCATCTGCCCGGTCATCTAGCTCTGACAGTTTCTGGTCTCGTTCCAGCACCTTGTCTACATTTACACGCATTATATCAACCACCTGCAGAAGGAAGAATAGTAGCAGCAGTTGTATTGGTAGAGAGAGTTGAAAAAGCAAGAGCAGTAACTTGGCCAATAACTAACACTAAGATACTAACAAGTGAAAGCCCTAAACAAAGAAGGATATGACACAGCTTCCAAATCGCTGCCTACTTTGAAGTGGGGGAAAAAATTCTAGACCCCCTCTTAAAGTATCAGTTCAAGTACACTTAAACCAGGTCCTCAGCCCAACATTCTCGCCCGTTTTTAAAAGCTCTCAAATCCAGCAAGCCTAAGCCACCCCCCTCATGAGAGTAATCATATGCTCGCTCCCCGGTAACTGCAAAGATAACTTAGAGCTACATGTTGCTGCCCCAGTGAGGCATAAAGGCGTTACTGCACGTCAGCAGCCACGCTACAGACACTGACCCTGGAAAGTCAGGCAAGGTTCCCCACACATCACACATTGAGCCTGCACACAGACTGTTCCCTTGAAGCAGCAGGCAGGGATTAAGAGCTGTTCGGGATGCTGCATAGCTTTATTACCGTAACAGATGCACGATACAAGGCACCAAAAATCTAACAGAAGTCATACCTGGAATTAAGCAGCTTTTAAACATAAAAAAATTTCATCTCTCCTCCAACCTCTTTATAGGTCCACCGTCATACTTTGGGTATTGAGCATTAACGCATTTCTGGTATTAGCATGACAAGAGCATCCACCCCCTCAGCAACAGACGCTTGTCAAGAACATCGCTGCTGCAGAGCAGCGGGAGAAGAGTCCAGGCAGCCTACGGAAGCCAGCACAGTTGGCAGAGCTACTAACCTCCTCCACTTGGGCCTGCGTCTGCTGCAGCCGACGGTTACTGCTCAAATTGGAGAGGGACCCGGGGGGGCCCCCGCCAGGGGCTCCCCCTTCTGGGGCCCCGGGAGCAGGTTGCTGAGCTGGGTCAGACCTAGGGAAACACACATACGGGCAAAGAGAAAACCCAGTCGGCCACTCAAGAGAGAGGACACCCCCCCAAAATCCACCTGAACCCCAGTGCCCCCGGCTGGGGCAGTGTCAGCAGCAGCCCCGAGGGCCCGCGCCCTCCCTGGACCCCCCCGGACCGGGAGCGGGCGAGCCC
>NW_008796114.1:1910354-1912593 GCF_000699145.1 Aptenodytes forsteri
GGGCTGCGGAGCGCCTCCATAACTCCCACCTCCGCAGCGTGTTTGTTGGCTCTGGCTAAGGTGCTGTCCCTGCAGTTAAGGTACGGCGCTGCTGGCCCGCTCCCACCACACGGCACGGCGTAAAAGGGAACCTGAACGAGTCCCTGAAGCGGCTGCGTTCCAGCCTCCGCTGCCTGCTGGGGGAAATTAGGCTCCAGCAGCAGCCCCGAGAACAGCTACATGTTTGGGTTTTTTCCCCTCTAAAGATTTTGAGAAGCCTGCTGGATCAGAAGGAAGGACTCCAATTCGGGACAAAAAGGGAGACAGGAACGCGCTGGAGCAAGAAGTCCCTCCGTACACCATTCGGGGTGGTGAGTAGGGTGCAAGCGACTGGTTCACACCTACGCTGAACTTCAGTTTCCTTTCATAAGGTGATGCAGGCCATTAATAAGAGTTTTTAGTGTCAGATCTGATAGATTAGTAGATACACAAGATAGAGGCGTTCCGAATTACAGCCTGGGAGCCAAAAGGCCGTGGCTACAAGGAAGGTGAAGACTTAATACGGGTTGTGACTAGAGCCAGATGTTTGCAGACAGGACTATTGGGGGTTAAGGAGCAACCTAGCACTAGCATCAGTGGAACTGAAGGTTTTTAAGCTGTGCCTTCAGACAAGCTGCGAGGGGACAGGTCTCGGAAGAAGCTTCCGTAGCTTGGCGACCTTCCCGCCGCAGTTTGAGGACTGATCCAATACCATTGCAATAGCAGAAGATGGAGCTTGTGGCCCACGGGGCCCTTGCCAAGCTGGTGCTTAGGGACCAAGAGCTGACAAAGGGTACAAGATGCTTTTCTCCGACACTCTTCCAGTGTCTGACATCTTTCAGCCAAGGATTTGCTACACCTGTGGTTTACGTATGTAATAACCCCCAACTGTTCTCCTCCAGGTGCGTGCTCAGTCTCCACTTGAATCTGTGCATGTTCCCTGAACCCACACCACCTTTTAGCAAGAGGCCCGCAGGTCTGCCACCCTGCCCCTGAGAACATGGACTTCAGCTGCCTGAATGGAGACTTTGGCTTCACCTTTCTGAGGCTTAGGCCTAAAGAAAGTTCTTTTCGTTCCCTGCCGCTTCCAACCAAGTGCTTTTAAAGACAGCGTGGCATTGCTCTGTAAGAGGATACATAGTCAGCCAAATTAACAACTAAGGGAGAAGAGATAGGCAGATGCCTGCTCATTGTACAGAATTTTCTGAAGTATGTAATGGTCTTTGTGATGCTGGACTAGAGGGATGCCAGCTTTGACTCACCGTAACTTCTCCTCTAAAGGAACCAATAACAGTCATGGAAAACTAGAAGCTAGAGTTTTTTAGAACAGTGAAGTGACTGAATTACTTTTGCAAAGCCTGACTAAATTATAAACGAAAGGCCGCTTGGTCAGTAAGCGTCGTTAGTATGGGGTTAAGTCATCATCAATGTGAAACAGAGATAAATCCTGTTCCAAAGACAGGTTTTGATGCATTTCAACTAACATTTGGATCGTTCACGCTTAAGAGTAATCACAGATAAATGGAGGGCAAGGGGGCAAGCAGCAAGAGGTATTGGCAGGCACTCTTATCACTAACTTGAAAATTTGGCTATGAGGAAAAACCTAAGATGGAGTGTACTGAAATTGTCAAGCAGGACGTGAGAACCTGGGGCTCACAGAGACCAAGGTTCCTGGTCTTTTGACCAAGAAGCCTGGCCAAAAAGTACAGGACTCTCAGGCCAAGTTCGGGGATGAAGGCTGGAACAGATGTCTGTGAGAAGTATGTCAGAAATGATTGGGCAGAACTGGCACAGAGGAGCTCAGGCCTGGAGCAGCAGCAGGACCTTGGGTCTGGGCCAGAAATGCACAGCAAAGGTTGCAGAAAGCACTGGGAACCCAACTGTGTGAAAGCTGGCTTTATTCTGACCGTGATGCCACAAAACCACGCTCCACGTGCCGAACCCAGGGTTGCTCCTAGCGGTGCTTCCCGGTACGATTGAACCGCCTGTACAAGTACCGGATCCTCTTGTTGAGTTTGTGGTAGTCCTCTAGAAACATCCGATCTCCCACCACCTGCTTCTTGCGGATGCACCTCTGCAGCTCGTTCCCCCGCCAGCCTCGCAGCCACTTGGGCCCCACGATGAGGTTCTTTGGGTGGATCTGGAAGCCACCTGAGAACAGGAGGGCAGAGCAGAGAGGATGAAGCCAGGCCCTGGAGGAGGCTGTTCCCAGGGCGGCCGG
>NW_008796114.1:1913335-1915259 GCF_000699145.1 Aptenodytes forsteri
ACCTGCTGCGGGACGGCGGCCCCGGACGCTACGTCGTGCAGGAGGTGCTGCCCGTCCGCGAGCTGCCGCCCGCCCTCGTAGGTAAGGGCCTCCCTCCCCGCACCCTTTCCGGCCTGGTCCGCTCCTACCGCCGGCTCACGGCCGTAACCGCCTGTGTCGTCCCCCCTGCCCCTCTCCGTGTTTCCCCGTAGCCTTCCGGACCGCCTTCCGGGCGCGGGGCGCGCTGGCAGTGCTGCAGCACTTCGACCCCCTCTACAGCTTGCTCCAGTGAGTACAGACCGCGGGGCCGGGGCTCCCGGGGACACCGGGAGCGGGGCGGGTGGAGGAGGGTTGCGGAGAGGCTGGTGCATCCGGGTGCTCGCGCCTCTCCCTGATGGCGTTTACTCGCTGCTCTCATGCACTGTGCTTGCCCTGCAGCCACTTCCGAGCTGTGGGGACTGCTGTCAAGGAGGATGCCCTGGAGCTGATGATGCACGGTGGGTATTGGCTGCTTCCAGCTGAAGCAGGAGTAACAGAGAGGTTGCTCTCCTTCGGCAGCTCAATGATGATATAAAGGCTAATGTGACTCTACCAGCTGGGTTACCCCTTCAGCCCATTCCAGTAATACGGGTCTGTAATCTTGGTGGACAATGCAGAGCTGTGCGTGTTCGCTGTAAGGGCAGGCCGACAGAAAATCCCCTTCCCCGCGTCCCTGGAAAATACATCTTTGGGATGCATCAGCTCTGAGTGAGTTTTTCTATGAGCTGACGGGGGGCTGTGGGGATAGGATAGGACAGCGCATCCAAGGTTTGGGTTGCAGGGGGTAGCCCATGTTACAGCTGGTGAGATGTGAGCACACGTCTTTGGTAATCTGATGACTGCTCTAAGTCTCCAAAAGAGAGGGTGGCTGAGCGGCCTGGCAAGGAGTGCTCATGACTTTCTGCCTCTCTTCAGTGGTGTCCCATCATTCCAATGAACTTCCTGTCATCCTGGGTGATTCTGGGCTGAGCCATGCAGACCGTGCTGCTCACCTCAACACTCTCAAGATGAACTGCTATTTGCTGACTGGCCTGGTGGATGCCTTTGAAATGGAAACCTGCAAGAGTGGTTTGTTGGAGGTGGATCCTGGTGGGAAGGTAGGTTAGGGGACTGGGAGGAAAGCAAGATGATAAAAGTAGAAAACGTGTAAGCTTGCTGAACTCTGTGGTATCTGTCAGATGTTATAGCTGGATTTATTTAAATATGGTGCCGGCAAGAGCAGTGCATCATGTGGAGTACTGGTATTTCTGTGAAACTGCACGTGGAAAACAGCCAAAGGGACAATATGTGTCTAAACATCAGCAGGGACTCAGATGCCCAGGCCTCTCTTTCGCTCTTCAGTGTCTGGCTGGTACTTAGCGTGCCAGTAATTTCTCAAGAGTTCCCTTCTGTGGTCAAAGATGACAGCAGCAGTCATTTGATGTGGGCATATAAGCTTCTCATAGATCTTACTGTATGTCTCGATGCTGTAGAATTTAACAGTCATTTTCTTTTTTGAGGGAAACAGGCGATGGTGTTTTTTCTGTTGTCAAGCTGCTGATGTATCACATCGCGTAACCTCCTTTCTAGAACAAGAAGAACCGTACCAAGATCTCTGGATCCTTGTGGGAAGAGGAGAGGGAGCCGCTCTTACGGCTGCTCACGCAGCTGCTGCAGCTGGATCTCCGTCAGCTTTGGGGTGGTTTGGTGGTGGAAGAAGAGTTTGTCAGGTATGGGATGGAGTGGATGTAGAGGTGAGATGGGTGACTGGTTTTCTGGAAGGGAGGGTTAAATGTTAAATCTGCCAGTGAGGTGGTATTACAGCCCTCAGCAGGGTGCAGATTGCTGGGAAACTGAGGAAACCATCTGTCGTGGTTTAACCCCAGTCGGCAACTGAGCACCACACAGTCGCTCACTCACCCTCCCC
>NW_008796114.1:1915593-1943961 GCF_000699145.1 Aptenodytes forsteri
CCCAGCTTCTTGTGCACCTCCTCGCTGGCAGAGCATGGGAAGCTGAGAAGTCCTTGACTTAGTATAAACACTGCTTAGCAACAACTAAAACATCGGTGTGTTATCACATTATTCTCATCCTAAATCCAAAGCAGCACTATACCAGCTACTAGGAAGAAAATTAACTCCATCCCAGCCAAAACCGGGACACTGTCTTGAGGCAAAAGCAATGTTTTTTAGGAACCTCTTCCTTTCCTCATGAAGGCCTCTAAACTTCAGATGTTGTTTGCTCAGTTTTTTAAGGATACTGGAGAATCTCTCTGGTTTGAGAGAACTGTTTGCCTCATGCAGTGTGCTAGAATGATGTTGGTGCAAATTGTGATTAGTGAGGTTCACTGTCTCTCTTCTGTGGCTTTAGCTTAATGACAGGAAGCTGCTACCGTATCCTGGAGAATCCAAGTATTGGTCTTCAGAAGTACCGTGCCACACGGGAGGCTGTGACACATCTGCTTGCTGCAGCTCTGATTCAGTATGATCACATGTTCAGTGAGTTCCTGCTCTTCTGCCTTCTTCCTGAAGCCATTCCCAGTTACTTTCCCTGACCTCTTTCTTCCTCCTCACGTGCGAAAGGTGCCACTCTGAAGATCACACAGATGCTGCAGCACTTTGAACATGTGGCTCCAGTGTTTGCACAGGCTGTGAGCCTCTGGGCTACAGAGTATGGTCTGAAAAGCCTGGTGGGTGAATTGCTAAGGTGAGAAAAATACACTGAGGCTTGTCCTTCTATCCCTAGCAACTTGAGGCACCCTATTCCTTGTTTCATCTTTCTGTGCAGAGAAATCGGACAGAAATGTCCGCAGGATCTGGCCCATGATGCTTCTGGAATCAAGGGTTATGCTACCTTTATAACTGAACTGGCTGAACAGATTCCAGCTCTGGTGCTATCCAACATAAGTGTTCTCCTGCGTCACCTGGATGGGGAGGTACATTTCCACAATTATTACCTGTCTGGAGAAGTCAAGTGGTGGACGTGCTGCTATCTGGTTTTTCTGTCTGAAAACAGAACCTCTTTCACAGAGGTCAAGTAGCCAAAACCTGCCCTTTGGAACAGGTTTTGCCCTTACCTAAAAGATGCAAAGGAAACAGAAGCCATGACATCTACTGTCTGGTTGTCACTCCCAGATACCAGAGAATGGGAGACTGCTTACTGGTCTGAGATCCCAGCTGTTGTCTGTTGTTCTTCAGTACTTAATGAGTTTGTCATTTTATTACCTTTTCTTAAACTGCCCTTAAAAGCTGTAAGTGTTTCTCATATCCGTTCTTGGCTTTTGTGGACTTAGCTGGATAGCAGGGTTGGATTACGCTCTTGCAGGCACAGCCATGTTCACCCAAGGTTAATACAAAGTCCATAATGGAGAAATTCACTTAAGGCTGGAGCCTGGGACTTGGATGACCCAAACTTTGGGCCATCCTTCCCTTTGGCATATCAAGTCATGTCTTTTTGTCTGTTCCTTGTTCAACAGCTCTTTTTTTTTGCAGAGTTACATGATGCGAAATGCCATTCTGGCGGCTATGGCGGAAGTGCTGGTGCAGGTGCTGAACGGTGACCAGCTGGAGGAAGCTGCCCGTGGTACTCGGGACCAGTTCCTGAATATGCTGCAGGCCCACATCTGTGACATCAGTAGCTTTGTGCGCAGCCGCGTGCTGCAGCTTTTCACTCGAATCGTTCGGTGCAAGGTAAGTCTGTGCTGGGGAAATGGCGTTGCCTCAGTCATCCCTTCCCTTGTTGTGTTTTCTAAGGGATTTTCTGTCACCCTGCTCTTTGTCTCCAGAGACTGAAGTTTAACAGAGAAAGGTATTGTCCCTGTGTACTGTGGTGACTGCAATTCCTTTTTCCCAAAAGACCAAAGATCCTAGGGGCGAGGGGACTGGGGAACAGAAACTAAATGCTGCTCTTTATTACTGGGACAGACTAGAAGGAAGAACACAGTATGCAAGCTTTTTTTGGACATTGGTATGGGAAAACATTACCCTCGCTAGATATACTAAGACTCGACTCAACAGGACCCTGGATAACCTGATTTAAGTCCTTGCTTTCAACAGAGGTTGGACCAGATGATGTCCAGAGGTCACTTCAGACCTAGACTTTTCTGTAAATCTATAATCTGTGCCTTTTAGTACATTAATATGTCTGCAGTAAAATAACCTCTCATGAGTCTCTAGGCCTTCTTGAGAACTTTGTCTATCCTCTCATTGTGTGCTAGGCCCTGCCTTTGACTCAGTTTCAGTCTGTGGTATCGCTGGCTGTTGGGCGTCTCCAAGACAAATCTGTGGTAGTAGTTAAAAATGCGATCCAGCTCCTGGCTGCGTTTTTGTCCAACAATCCCTTCTCCTGCAAGGTAATTCCGACTAGTATGATGGATATGCTAGATGTCTGTTTGCAGGCTGAATATCTGCAGTGTGCTATAGCCAGGGCAGCAGCCTTTCTGTGTCTTGTGGGAGGGACAACATAGCCTTTCACTCTGCAGGTGGGAGCTTTCTGGTTTTCCCAGGTTCAGATCTTGCTTTCTCTGGCTCTTCTCTCGCTTGGTGTAATTGGTAGGTATGCTGAAGGCCAGGAGGGATGTGTTTGATGGTGAGAAAACCTGCAGCGGTTTGATTTGAATCTGCTGTGGGGTTTCTTTCCTTAGGATCAGAATTAGTCTTTTAGAACGTTCTGCACAGAGCTGCAGCTCTTTGTGTTTAGCTGCACCTTTTCCTGAGCTTCTGAGCCTCATACTGGCTATTTACAGCAGTTCCCATTCTAGGATGATGGCCAGAGTCTACTATTCCAGTTTCCAAAAACAGGGTTATCTGAGGGGATTGGCAACTTAGAGCAGGGGGTGGAAGAGAAAGGAGAATTCTAGCATTTCAGAAAAAGGAGGGTAAGTAACGTATTTCTTCTCTTCCTGGCATCTTCAGTTAAGCTGTACTGACTTGGCCGAGCCACTGAAGAAAGAGGTGCAGAAGCTGCAGGAAATGAGGGACCGTGGCAGAACTACAGCACGTAATTTCCCTTTTTCCCTCTTTCACCTTTCCAGGGCATACCAGGGCTTATTTTTCCTCATCTTAAATTTGCTCCCAGGTTGTGGTGGCTTTTGTCTCAGATCTTACTTGTGTGAGACGGTGAGGCCAGATAACTGGGATTAAACTCTCACCAGTTTTTCATACAGTGGTGTTATAAAAGGACCATATGAATGTCCATATTTAGATCAACAGTCCATTTAGCTAAATATTCTATTTTCAGGGTAAGAACTGAAAATACCTATGAACACCCTCCCAGGTTTCTATTTTCAACCATTCAAGGACTGCTTGAGCCATAATTTTTGTCAAATATTAATTTAAACTTGATTAGCCTTGGACCTGATGCTGCCTACAAAACAATAAATAGCAAATGATGGTTCACTGCTACCTGTCATTTTTTTTTTTTTTTTTTTTCTCCTCAGTGGTTTCTTTTTTATGCCAAAGATTTCTTGTCTATTCTTACTGCAGTCTGGGTGGGACCAGCAATGGGAATAGTGCCTGCCTGTGGAAAAAAAAAAAAGTAGAATTCCTAAGTTCCAGTTGAGTTTCTCTCCTCATTTAGGGTCTCATTTGAGTCTCTATATTCTTCATCTCCATTGTTTGGGGTTTTTTTAATAGCTCCAGCAATCACTCCAGAGGAAGAGTGGGAAGCGATGCTGCCAGAAGTTAGGGCTGCCACACAGCAGCTCTTTCAACCACTGCAGGAAGGGGAAGAGGAGGTGCTGGAAGTTGAGGAAACAGTGGAGAGTACATCAGAGCAAATCACTGGGCTGCTGAGGAAGCTGAATTACAAGTAAGAAGGCTCTGTAGTTTGAGAGTATTTATCCCAAGGGATGTGTCGGTCTCTCATTCTCTGTTCAAGAAAGGTTTGAGCTCCAGGGTAGAGGGATGATTTCTGGTAATGTTATTCTGTAGAAGAGATTGACATGGGCACCCAGCACAAGATGCTGGCAGGAGCTGCTTTCCCAGGTGTTCAGGGCAAAGTTGGATGGCTTCCCCTGTATTCTGCCCTAACGGGTTGCTGATGTTCTTCTCTTTGGGCAATGTCATTGTCCAGGAGTGCAGCCCGCCTTACGCAGAAGGCCCTGTGTCGCTTCCAGGGGAAGGAGCCCTTCAGCGGCCCCACAGAGGAAAACGAGGCAACAATCCTGGACGTTCTGAAGAGACTTTACACAGGTAACTACTTCAGACCATTCTGTCTCTTCCCTAAGTCCAAGCTGATGCTGGAGCTAGACCAAAACCCTCTGGAACATCTTGTCCCTCCTTCTGACCCGTGGAGCTCAGTCTGTGTGTACTTAACAGCTCATAGAGCTGCACCATCTCTGGATCATTTGCTCATCTAGTGGCCTGGCATTTTCGCTGGATCACATTAGTCCTGTTATTTCATTTCTAGTCGGAACAGTTGCATGTTCCCACTAGAAGTGCATTTCTGATGCTTTAACTCGCATAATATCTGCTGAGGGGAGTGAAGCCAATGTTATCTACTAACACCTTTCTGTCCTGTCTGAATCTGTCAGGAGTTCTGCTTCCTGAACAGGTGGTGGCACATAATGCTTACCATTAGCGGCCTCGACCAAGTATCTGATCCAAGCAAAGTCTTGCTTATCTGGGGCTCAAACCTCTGGGCATCTTTTTAAGACTTCACATGCTTTATCTCTGGTGTTTGTTTCAGAATAAGGTTTCCTAGCCAATCCCCTTGAGCTCATTTCTATCAAAAGGCTACCGTCTAAATAATTTAATCTTAACTTTGTCAACTCTCCACAATTGCACAAACTTTGCTAGGGAGTAGTAGTGTTTGCCTTCTCCCTACTCTGCCCTGATTCCCTTTTAGGGCCTCATCCATCTTTGGGGAGCTATCAAGTTCAGATTAACCCCTTCAGCATTGTAATGGAGTTTACCCTAACTGGACCATGCCTTTCTCCACCCCTATATTAAGTTGGCATTTCTCTGGTGCATCACATTGTAGTACTGGAACTTGCTCTACAGCATGCTGAGATTTTGTCCTTGTAGCTAAGCCTGATGGCAGAATTTGGATTTTTGTCTCCTGGCTTTTGGAAGGTGTCACTATGGGGTGGAGAGAGAAGAGTTAAAATACCCTGAACTGTGGCTGTTTCTCTTGTACCTTCAATACTGCTCACAAACAAGTGTCGTGCTGTGCAGGTTCATGCCCAGGTGAGAACAGTGAGGATCCTCCACGTGGCAACAGTTGTCTTAAGACTGAAGAAGTTGTACCAGAAGAGCAGCCTCAAACAGAGCTGGTCAAACAGGAGATGTTGGTGCAATACCTGCAAGATGCTTACAACTTCTCAGTGAAAATCACAGAAGCCCTGAGCCTGATCAGCAAGATGATGTATGAAAACTGTGTCTCAGGTGTGTGAAATAGCCACGGGGCCCTTTCTCCCCTGTTCAGAGTTTCCAGATCTTTCCCTTTGCTGAGGAGGGGACGTGGGAGTGGTGGAGCTCCAGGGGAAGGAGAAAAGGTTGGAGGAGCTGCTCTTCACTGAGCAGATGTCACAGGCACTTCCAGGATATTGGAAAAGCAAGCACCATCTAAATGGGTGTCATGAAGAGGTGGTGTTAGGGCATGAATGCACTTTTTAGGATTCCATTTTTTAAATGTCAAGGTTGAAAATGTTTTTAAAAGCCAGTTGACCAAAAAGACTTAATTTATGGAGGCTCCCCCCCTCCTGTGGGAGGGGATGTATGTTCATCATCTCAGCTGAGGTTCTCCCAAAGTAAGCATGGCCAATGAAGCTGGGTTGTTACCTGCTCAGTTATGGAGGCCCCCCCCTCCTGTGGGAGGGGATGTATGTTCATCATCTCAGCTGAGGTTCTCCCAAAGTAAGCATGGCCAATGAAGCTGGGTTGTTACCTGCTCAGTGCCCTGATGCAGCTTCAGGTGTTATGCTGGCCAAAGAGGGGAACTGAGCAGCTTGTCTCGTCTGCCTCGCCTTTCCTTAAACTTCATTCTGTAGCTAAAAGTGATCCTGATCAACAGGTTATGTGGCCTGGTCCTCTTCAGTGCTGTAGTGAAAGGTGGTGATGAGTAGACCTTTGAGTTAATTCAGCTATTCAGATTTAATGTTAGAACTACTGTAACCAGTTCGACTTTTTTTTTTTTTTTTTAAGTGCTTATCATGCATGAGCACCCTCGAGGGGGCTGGGGCATAGAGGGGCACAGCTCCCTCCTCTCCCATCCTCCCTGGCACATCCACTTGCCAACCACTCGCATAGTTCTGGGGTACAGATGGGTCTGGGCACTAGAGCGCCCTAGCTTCATGCAGACACTTTTGAGGTTTCATCTGTATTGAGAACTCATATGTTACCCATAATAAGCATGTGGGCTTCCCTAGCAAGGTTTGGATGTCATTAGCTGTTTGCACAGACAAAAATGAACTCCTGAGTTCAGTGTCTTTACAGGTCATTTGAAGTTCAAGGCTGAGAGGGTGCTCCTCACCTGACACTTAAACACCTGGGTTTTGGTTTATTTTTTTCATGGTTGTGCAGATTTTTACTAACTTTCCACCTCCCTGTTGTCCTATGCTGTAGTGTAAGGAAGGCAAGTTGGGTGTCTGGACACCTGAGACATTGTCTCCGTTTGGAGACAGTATGCTGCTAGGTGAGGGGGTAGTGGTAAGGGATGTCTGTGCTCAGATTTAGGGGTTTTGATTTAAGATTTAAAGATTTAATTTTATTTTTTCTGTTGCAAAAGTGTATCTTCTGGTGTGACTGGGAGCAGAGGAAGCATACCAGCTTATCTAGGTACAAAGATATGTCTGATAGGGGATCTTTATTCAGATTTATAAGTTGAGGCTTATACTGGTGTAAGCTCCCACGTAACCAGAGGTCCGACTCTATGAACTGTTCATTGTACAGTCCCTCTAATCATTACTGTGGCTCTCTTGCGAATGCTCTCCAACTTAATGTTTTTTTCTTGTCTTATGAGCAGAAGGCTGGGCATTATATTTCAGGAGTAGTCAAGGTGAACTCAAATACATTATTCCTTACCCCATTTATACATGAAACAGCTTAGTTCTTCTGGTTACAGCATCACACTGGTACTTAACGTTCAGCTGCTTTTATCTGCTGTGACCATGAGATCTTTTTTTTCCCAAAGCTACTGTTTCCCAGAAGAGATTTTTGTTCTTTCTCAGACAGGGTCTCTGTGCTCTTCTCCTAAATGTATCACATTACGTTTAGCTATAATATTGTTAACCTGTGCCTGTTTTCCTCCAGGACATCTACATCTTTGTACTAGTGACCCCATTCTGACTTGAGCCCTCTGCAGACAGTAGCAGTGATCTTAGATGCTTGTAGGGTTTGCTGTGAGAGCAGTACGCCTATGAATTTGTTTTAATGGCCTCTCTAATGGGGACTAGGAAAGAACTGCACTAATGCAACTGTTCTTCTCTCTGCAGTGGTGCAGGAAGCCATTGAGTTCTTTGTGACAGTCTCACAGTTTGGTGTGCCCCAGGCACTGCTTGGAGTCCGCAGGATGCTCCCCCTCATATGGTCAAAAGAGCCTGGTATTAAGGAAGCCGTGCTGAACGCCTACAGGCGGCTCTATCTGAGACCCAGCGGGGATTCGGAGAGGTATGACTCTTCCTAATCAGAAGGGGTTTTTTTCTTTTTTTTTTCTTCTTTTTTTTTTTTTTCCCCTCCCCTGTTTCTTCTTTTGGGGAGCTGTTGGGAATGGGGTATGGACAGCAAGAGAAATCAAAGTTGCCACGCTTCATGCTGAGCTGAAACGTAAGGTTTGTGTCCACTAGTAAAGATGCTTTCTCTTTGAGCTGTTACCAACACTTGTGCAGTTCCAAGATGTTTTTATATATCTGAGTATGCCAATCTTCCTGTGGGACCTACTGCTGAGCTTCTGCTTTTGGTTTGTCATAGTGTTCAGGTGTAGGAAATTCATGCAGCAAAACTCCATGTGAGACCTTATGGAAGGAGAAACTGAGAATTATTTTAAATGAAACTGTTATCAGGCATTCACGTTTAACGTTCTCATAATTTTCACTCTCGTACAAAGCACTGCACCAAGATACATGTGCCCAAATGATCTGGGTAGGGTCTCTATGTGATAGGGAACAAGGGGTGTCATTTATGAATGTTTGTCATGTCAGCTAGGTTCTTGATTGGCAACAATGAACTGATATTTTGGATGGCTATTTCAACCCCTTTGGGAGTCAACTGTTGTTATGGAGTCACCCCATGCCTAAGTGTCTTGCATACTTCACCCTCTGTGGGAAAAGTTGTTGCCCAATGTCTGTTCCCTCATTTTATTTTCTTATGGCTGTAGTTGCTCATCCTGTTGGGATAATAAGAGGAAAGGTATACAGTGTGGTCTTTCTGTTACCAGAGCTCAGGATTTTTGCTGACAACTCATGCATGCTGTGGCCTTATCTGAGTGTAGGCATTCTGCTTCTGATGTAAACAACACGTTCCTCAGTGTTTACTGGTTTTCTTACTGTCAGTTGTATCCTTGATTTTTCAATATACACCGTTTCTTTATCCCTCACACTATAAAGGTTAGTTGTCATTATTATCATCGTTTGGGTGCTTTCACACACATTTCTATTTGTATTTCATTCAGACCAATCTTAGATCTTTTTGTAACAAATCTCTATGCGTGGCAGATGAGAGGATGTTAATGGGGTCTTTGTTGCTGAACCTTATTGAGGATTTGGGGGTGGGAGCTGTGTGCTGCTTGCATGCTTGTTTCTTCCACACTAGAGAGGAGCTGTGTCTTCTCTCTACTGTGGCACTTGCTCTTTTTTCTTAGCACTTGCCCACATGTAAATCCTGTTGGATACACATTCACTAAGATAAGTGTGATCCCTGGTGAGATGCACCATACCTCACCCTCATTTGTACCATCAGGGCAATAAAAAGCACTCACTGCTGCTTATTTCTTCCTGATAGTATTGCTTGGAGACAACTCTGCTGCAGTTTGAGCTCTGGCCTTATTTGTTCATAGAGAGATTTTCAGTTTCTTATGCTCTAGGGAACAGTACTTTGACTTGTGGTTGAGAGCAAACTGGGAAGTGGCTGGTGAGTGCCTCTTGTTGGGCCTTTGAGCAGCAGTGCACAAGGCAGTGGACTTTTGAGCCCACGTCATGGTCATTGGCACTTGAGCTGGGTGACTTGGAGAACTCCAGCTTGTGGAGGGGGAAGCTTTCCTGTCCCCAGGGACCAGCTCTGTTATCTAATAGATGTCCTCAACTCTCTGAATAGGAGAGTAACTGTGACAGTTGCTTTTTCTTTACCTTTTTTTTTTTGTTATTTTTTATTTTCCTCCCCTTCAAAGGGCCAGGGCCCAGGGCCTGGTGAATTCTCTCTCTCTCATCATGGTGGATGCATCGCTAGGAACGATACAGTGCTTAGAAGAAATAGTGAGTACTTGCGTTGCCTGGGTTTGGATTGTATATGTGATCTTAGATGTCTGTTACATTAAAATGGTAGTCATTGCAGTTAATGTCTTTGTTGGTTTGAAGTCCATCCTCCTCTGCCTCTCCCTACTTGTTTTATTGCATTTCTTTTCCAGATCTCAGAGTTTGTGCAGAAAGATGAAATAAAGCCTGCTGTGATCCAGCTGCTTTGGGAGCGATTCACAGAAAAATCTCAGTGCTCGTCACTAGAACGACGTGCTGCTGTGATACTGCTGGGGATGATGGCACGGTGAGCCCAGGGCCCGGTCTAATCCTGTGCGTGGGAGGATGAACAGGGAGTTGATTTTTATCGAAGAACTGTGGGTGCTGCATCAGCTGACCCTTTGTTCTGCAGCTTCAAAATTAGTAACCAGGTCATGGGGTAACGAAGCCTGGAATTAAACACAGTTGTGCTGGGTTCCACCAGCACGGTCTCCAAATGAGTATGACGACCATTACTTTCTTTGTGTTCTGAATGTCCATCCCTTCTCAGGGTTTACCGTGTCACAGCTCTGCAGCTTTGTCTGTGTTTGGATAAGAACAGTGAGAAGCTGCTGAGTAGAAATGTCTGGAGCCTTTACTATGGAGGGAAATGAATCTGCTTCCCTTTCTGGGGGCAAAAAGAGTGTAATTGCACTATAAGGTTTTCATTTCCTCAGTTTCCCAGCCCAGTAACCCTTTGGCATTTAGCTTACCTGCTGATTTCTTCTTGCTCTTCCTACTTCAGTCCTTCATCAGTCAAAAATAGGCCTGCATAATGATGATCTTAAAGTTCTTGGCTCTAGAGTTGGAGCCATTTCTGGAGCTTAGAGCCAGTTCTGCAATTTGAGTATTAGATATTCCTTCCAAGGTATTTCTACCACCCCATCCCACGTGCTTGCAGTAGAATTGTAGACATTGTCTCAAAATCAATATCCTTCCCTAAAATCATGGGATTTAAAGAAAACCGTAGGTTTCTGGGCTATCCCATGAGATCCTGTGTCAAGTCCATGGGTATGTGTGTGTGAAATAAGAACAGCATCGCTCTTCACAAATCTGCTGAGGGAGGTGATTTTGCTTTTGTCCTATGGATGCCCGCTATGAACTTTTTAGATTCCCTTTTTAAATACTTTAGATTCTGTTCTTGCCTTCTTCACCCAGTTAATTGTATATTCCTCAGACCAGGCCTGCATAATTCTACCTTTCAGAGGTAGAAAGGGAGGTGTGTGTGGGCGTGGTTTTTTGGAGGGTTTTGTTGTTGTTTTGTTTCCTGCAGTAGGGGAGGAAGTGTCACGCATCACCAGTCCTGAGCTGCTGGACTCTTTTCTGTTTTGCAACTTTTTTCTTTGTCTTACCCTTTTAAGTTTTGCTCCTTTCTGATAAGAAAGAAGAGTCAAGAATCTTTTTTCTTTACAAAGAGACAGTATGCCCAGTGTTCTTCACTTTGGAGAACCTCCTCTCGTAGTGGAGTATGGATTATACTGGCTTCTGGGGAATATTGCTTGCTGCTCCTATAGCTGTATCTTGAGTCATTGGATGGATTCCCCCCCCCCCCTTCTCCCCCCCCCCCCTCCGCAAGGTGCAAGGAGTATTTCTATTGGTTATGCATACTTCTGTAGACTTTCAGCAGCAACTCATGTAATACCCCCATCCCTTCCATTCCATAGAGGGAAGCCAGAGATCATAGGTAGCAACCTGGATGTCTTGGTGACAGTAGGGTTGTCTGAGAAGGTATGTGAAGACTATCGTCTGGCTCAAGAAGTATGCAATGCAATCTCCAAACTTGCCAGTAACCCTAAGGTAAGACTCTTAGCTTGTTCATGAGGTCATTCAGAAACAAAGAAGGGGGGAAAATGGTTTGTATTGAGAAGAGAGAGAAGTGATTAAGTTTTTAGCAATTTTGAAATTAAGTAGGTTGAGACCATTCAGCAGCACTGTCTGGAAAGCTTAGCACGCATCAGTGAACAATGTAATAAAAGAATTTTCATTAGGCAACAGGCTGAATTCAATTAGTAAAGAGTTCAGTGCACAAGAAAATCTGTTTTTCTTTCAATTCTCTTCCTGAGGCTCCCAGTTCTAAGCTGATTTGTGTTTCCTCAACCATGAAGCCCTTTCCTCTACTGATGTTTTCTGGTGTTGTGATTCTTTTGCCCTCCCTATTAATTGATATTTGGGAGTTGTCAGCTGTACAGCTGAATATAAAACATGAAAGGTTTTCAAACCTGTCCATGTTGTACTTACAACAACATGATGGTTGATGGCTTCTTTGTCTGGGGAACAATTTATACTTTTTTTTTTTTAATGCACTTTGGGGAAAAAAAAACACAACAACTGTGTTTTGACCCAAGCATTTAGGAAAAAAAACAACTGTGTTTTGACCCAAGCATTTAGGGCATTTTTGTTCAGGAGTTCCAGCATAAAAGCAGCCTCCTTCACACAGCACCGTCATTCTGCGTTTGCCCCTTCCACTGGGGACGTTACTGCAAGACCTTCATGAATTAATGTGTATTACAACATTCTTATATGTTCTGAAGAAGGTTGTAATTCAATTTTAGGTTGACTTAACTCTGCAGTTAAGTCTGTATGTGAGAAGGGACTGAGCTGTAGATACTTGAATGACTGTGGTAGCTCTTCCTTTCCCTCCCCCCCCCCCCCCCCCACCAGAAATTCAGTACAGAGCGTAGGATTGTAGTGAACTGAGAAATTTTGCTTCCAGCTACTGAAAGCCAGTAAATCCTCAAGCAGTAGCTTGTTTTGGTCAAGTATATCTTGATCAGGCAGCCACAGATATGCAGGGGTATCTCAGGCATTGTCATACTTGGTTTAGTAGTTCTCTGGGTTATCTTATTCCCAAACTAAAATGTGGTGGGACTGATACAGAGTATATGCAACAGCCTAAGTGCGAGGTGGTGTTGGATCCAGAGCTATCCTCTGTTATTTCTACTGATGTTTTGCTTTTAAACAAAACCTCATGGTTCTGTTTAGTACCCCTAGGCAAGGGCATCTAGTTGACTTATTGTTGATAACTCTGAAGGTGCTCTAAAGGTTTCCCTCTTCATTCATTGTGGAGAATGAGTAAATAATAACAGATTTTAAAAGAGTCATTTTGAGATTTCAAAAGAGTTATTTTGATTTAAGGTGAAATAGTTGAACTGTCTGGCTTGGCCTAGGATCATCATTTGGCCAAGCTTTAAATCCACCCAGTGCTGCCACGATGCCTTCAAAAGTGACAGTAATGTCCCTGCTGTGTGTTTAGTTGCAGAGCAGTACTGGATGTCCCTGCCATGGGCCTAGCATGGGTTTGATTAGCATTGTGCACATAGCGAAGTTAAGTACGGGGAAGGGCATGGGGGGGATCTCTTACGTGGTAAGACTAACTCATCTGTTCTCTCTGCAGCCAGCACTGGGGAAGAACAGTGTGCCTTTTCGACTGCCACAGAACCACATGCTCTTTGGATGCCTGAGTGAGACTGTGAGTAAAGGTGAGCTCAAGTCAGCGGTGGGTTTGGAGGAGATGGAGTTGGGCTGTGAGACAGCCTGTGTTGTTGCTGGTATGTGTGGTACACGGCTCCCTCTTCTCATCAGGCTTTGCCCAGCCAAGCGGTCACTGGATCCCCTTCATGGAGGCAGCGATAACGCTCATCTACCAGCTAGCAGAAGGGGCAGAGGAGATATGTGCTCACATCCTGCAGGTGTGCAGTCAGCAAGCTCTGGAGAAGCTGCAGGAGTCTGATGGGCAGAAAGCTGGTGAGGAAAAAAGCTGGTGAAGGAAATCTGTACCCGTGATTTCTAGTGCTGCGACTGGGTGGCCTAGAGTAATTGCAGGAGGAAAACAGAGCTGAGGGTCTAGCGGAGGTGTTGGCATGGAAGGGTGCAAGTGCTGTGAAGGAGCCTGTGGACCATGGAGATGGGTTATACAGTGAGACTTGGCAGTAACTGATGGGGGAAGAGGTCTAGATCAACACTGAACTGTAGTAATTTTTCTCCACTAGATCCAGGAGCTTCTCCCAGCAGAGTCTCTGATGGTGGTAGCAGTCTCCCCACATTCCTGCTGATGCACCTGGTGTCCCTTGTGGGACAGGTGGCACTGCAGCAGGTAGCATATTTGGAAGTGTCAGTGAGTGCAGAGCTACGCAGGCGCCGCATCCTCAGAGAGGAGGAGAAAACGAAGAAGCATTCTGACAGCAGCACGAAGAAGCAGAGACCCCGGGTGAGAACTGAGGGGTTTTTTTCCTGTGGACAGCTTTTCTGCTGCCTCAGCAAAATTCTGGAGAATGCACTCCTGACGATGTATGAGGTCCAGGGTAATGCATGCTTTGGGAATAGAAACGTATGTGTTGGTCAGGATTGACAGGGAGAGCTGAGGTCCTTGAATGACCCTGTTCAATAAAACTCTCCCACTGATCTTGGGTTTTGAACAGGCAGAGGGGAGAGGATGAAGGGTGATGTCCTGGCCATGTTTATCTTCCTGCTTCAGGCAAATGTTTCCTTTTCACTCATCACCTCCTTTCTTACCAGTGCAATCTTTAGCAATTGCTGCTAGTGGTGAAGAACACCCATTTGTGCCCTGAGTTTTGGAAAAGGGCTTCTGGAACCTTGGTCCATAGGGCTCGAGGGTCCTATCCTCTCTCAGGTAGTAACGATGAAAGTTTAATAGTAGCCTTCTTAATGGGATCTGTATGATAGAAATACCCTGTTTGGTTAGGTCTACCTCAGAACATTTTCCAGAGTGTAGTGAGGCTGACTTTCTTGGGTAAGAATTGAGAAAAAAGTTGTGTGTCCCTAGGTATCCAGTCTCCATTAGATGCCTACACCGCTATGTCCAGAGAAGTTTGTAGTTCATTTCCTCATCCACCCTGCTTATCAGCGTCACTACCATTTCCCACACAGGAGGAGGTTACTACAAGATTTTGCAAGAAGCAGCAGTTGGATGCAGATTTGGTCCCCGTGCAACGCCCATGTCTCTTTTCTTCCCTTGTGTTGCTTTTGCCTTGCTATAAGGTTTCCCATAATCTTGCTCACAAGACCAGCAATTCAAAGGCCACTTTGAACTTCTTGCTTTTAGGATTTGCATGTCCTTTAAGTTGTGCCGGACTTGGGCATCGATGGCAGATGTGTCCTATGTCTGTCTCAGCTTAGTAGCTTCAGTAGCTTAGGCTTTCTTTTCATTAGTGTTCTGTGGCACATGGACTGGCAAATCCTGGACTACCCTTCATAGCTTCATTCAGTTCTCAGGGAAAAGTGGGTTATAAAACTCTCCGTCAGTCTGTCGTTCTCAACTCTAGTCGTGCTGCTGGTAACACACATGCACCTCTTGCCCGAGAGAAGAGTACTTTGTGAAGGAAGGGGTTATTGTTGCCTGTCATCTTTTTTACAGTTTTCCTTTCCGCACAGAGCACGGGAAATGAGACCACTATGGAGGAGGAGCTGGGCCTCGTGGGAGCCTCAGCTGATGACACCGAGGCTGAGCTCATCCGCAGTATTTGTGAGACAGAACTTCTAGATGGTAAGTGGGGCTGCCACCGAGGATCACTGGCTCCGTCTGCCTGTGTGAAAGAACAGGTACAGTGGGTAACAGATCCAGAAGGAGGAAGGCTGTTTTCCTTCAGAAGGAAACACTGAAACACTGTCATTTTTGTCCGGTGTCAGTTTCTATGTAGGCTGTCTGTTTCTTTGCTCTGCCTCTCTGGAGGTGGTTTTTCAACGGTGACAGTGAGTCAACCACTTTCTATAGTCTGCAGGAGCTCTGCGATAAATTGAATAATTGCTCTTAAAGGGATGCGCAAACAGTGCTCTCATACTTGTGGTCTTTATCCCCACTCTCTAGGGAAGCACTTGTTCTCTGCCTTTGTTCCACTGGTGCTCAAGATCTGCAACAACCCTGGGCTCTACACTGATGCGGCACTCTCGGCTGCTGCAGCCCTGACTCTTGGCAAAATCTGCATGATCAGGTAATGCCTAGCCATGCCGGTGTTCTCTTCCCAGCCTCCCTAGTACTAAAGCACAAGCAAACATTGCAACTCCTTTCCTGTGGAGAGAACAAACACAAAAGAGCGTTCATAGATTTTGGGTTGGGTTTTTTTTTTGTCTCGCTACTCTCTGAGAAATGGAATTTTGGTATCTGTGCCTTTTCTGTACCCTATCTCGTCAGCTCCGAGTTCTGTGACGCCCACTTGCGCCTGCTGTTCACTATGATGGAGAAGTCCACTCTGCCTGGTGTGAGATCCAACCTTGTTATTGCAGCAGGAGATCTGGCCATCCGTTTCCCCAACCTGGTGGAGCCTTGGACATCACATCTCTATGCCAGGTAATGCTACACTCATTGCTGGGAGAGGACAGGTGATGAGAGCTCTGTGGAAGGGTTACACTGGGCCTCCAGAAGGTGAGAATGACCCAGGAAACCAAATTTGAAGGTGTCAGTGCAGGGAGACAACAGACCTGGGCTGTGGAGTAGGCTGTCATGGGTATCAGTAGCTTAGAGATACTCACTCAGCCGCTTTCTGCGGTAACTATATGCTTCTGTCAGGTTGCGGGACCCCTGCCCAAGAGTGAGGCAGACGGCTGGACTGGTGATGACTCACCTCATCCTCAAAGACATGGTAAAGGTGAAGGGCCAAGTGAGCGAAATGGCAACTCTACTTATAGACCCAGAGGAGGCAATCATGGGAACAGCTCAGAACTTTTTCAGTGAACTCTCCAACAAGGCAAGTGGATGCTCAGGGACCTTAGTTCACAAGAGTGGGGAAGGGCTGGTGGAGGCTGGGTCAATCACACAAGAATTGAGTCCTGGAGAAGGTGTGTCAGTGGTGTAGAGCAGCTGTCTGTTCCTCTTTGTTGCCTAAATGAGGGTAGATAAAGGAAATTTTGCAACATGAGTTTTGTTTCAACCCTGATGTTGCTGAATTTGACCTCATCCATTCACATCAGAAGGCAGGCTCCAAACCAGTGCCTTGTCCCTTTGCTTTCTTGTGAACACCTAACACAGGGTAGGGGACAGTTTTCTGCAGTTTACCTTTAGGCCTTACAACAGAGTTCCCTGACCTTATGGCTCAGACAATGCATCATCTCTGAAACCTTTCAAAGTTGTTCTTGGCTGTGTGACGTTGCGATACTTAAATTGAAGCAGTTACAGCCCAAGCAGGTAAGAACGGTAGCAACATTACCCCCATACGCTGTTCATTCAACGTGAAGGCTGCTGCGGGCCCTTCAGAGTTTGAGATTTACTGCCTGAGAAGCTGCAATAATACTGGGGCTTTACTATCTTGGCTTGCTCTATTAAAAGCAGAGCCGACCACCCAACTGCACTGACTTCCTATCTCTGCAGTGTCTATGACAAAACCATGAAAAAGCAGTGGGAAAAGGAACCTCAACTGGGCCTTCTCAGGCAAGATGGGAGGCAGTTCCTTGAGCTGAACTGCTGTTTAAGCTTCCTTTATCAGGAAGCTTTTGTGTTGGGTTGTGACAAGGTTGGAAAGCAAAGAAACTGCATCCAAGTCTGCCAAAGAGCAGAGCAACCAACCAAGGGTTGCAGTTGTTGTTAGCTTGTTGGTTGGTTTTTTCTCCCTTAGCTTCAGCCAAGTAGTCCTGGATAGGTTTGGTTGGCTGTGTACAGCTCGTTTCAAAAAGCTGATGTTTTCAAGCAGTAGATTTGGGGTGGGGAGAAAGGAGGTAATTTTAAGTGGGCAGCTTATTTGGCTTGACTCGAGCTGTCCTTTATAATTCTGTATCTCATGTAGAACCTTGTATTCTGCACAGGGTAATGCCATCTATAACCTGCTTCCAGACATAATCAGTCGTCTCTCAGATCCTAACTGCGGCGTAGAGGAGGAATCCTTCCACACTATTATGAGGTATTCTGGGGTTAAAGAAATCTCTTCTGACCAGGACCTCTTTATGCAAACGGGGTGCCAGATCCAGGGAAGAGAAACTACAGTGACATATACAAAATGCTTTTTCAGTTGTTCTCCTTGATCTGACTTCTTCAGTCTGCATCTGAAATGGAGTCATGCTGAGGGCAATCGATTCTAAAGCCACATAGTTGGGGGTGAGGAGAGACTCCACAAAGAGTTTCCACTAGCTCGTTCAAAATGACTTTCCCTCTAGAAAAGGAAAACAGGTGGGTTTATGCATGGGAACGTGGATATGCAACATTAGGAGAACATAACAGATTTTAAAGACTCTGCTGCCTTTGTCATTTTGGTGGCCTGGATTTTTTTAAGCAATTTTAGTAAAGCTGTAGTTAAGGTAACAGATTTGGGGGGTTTTTTTGTTGTTGTTGTTTTGGGTTGTTGGGGTTTTTTTTTTCCAAGAAAGCTTTACTCCATAGTATAGAGACATAATGGAATATTTCAGTCTGAGGGTATTGGTTGCTCATAGACAGCACAAAGAATGTCTTTAGTGGTAAACTACAGAAATTTTCCTCTCATATCTGAAACTTAACCACATGAGGAGTTTTCTGGGTTGCCTGAATCCCTGTGGATTACAGAGAGGAGTGTTGGACAGAACAAAAGTATTGCTGTTGCTGAAGAGAACAACAATAAAATTTCCAGTGATTTTTCAACTAGTCTTTCTGTCCACACGACTCCAGTGCATTTAGGAAGAGGGATGGGATTTTGGACAGGTAGGAATTGCAAGGCACAGAAAAGTTCTGTTAGTGAGGCTGCAACTGAGACTGAAAATAATTTATGGCTGCAAAAGCATACGGATGTTTTGCTTCAGCTTTCAGTAAGGAGGGTAATGTGAAATAATAGGAAATACAGCATGTGGCTACTGACAGCACATGTAGAAGGGGAAGTTTGTGTCTGAAGTGGAAGCAAACCATCACAGAGAAACAAGAAGATATGTATAAAAAGAATGGGACGTAATTCTGGAATTTTCAGTACAATTTTTAATAAATGTCAAACTGGAGGTGTTACCACAGACCTAGAGAATAGTAAGTGTAGCACTTGCATTAAAGTGTGATTAGTGTGGTTAAGACAGCTATAGGTGGACTTTTCTGACTTCCAACAACATACAGGGAGAGAACTGGAGGTGCCTGGCAAATAAGAGAAAAGGCAGTATCGATTTAACTAAGTAGACAGGTATCAAATTAGTCTAAAGCTAATGCATTTTAAAGAAGACCTGATCATCAGTTAGCCACCACATCATATCCTTTAAACGGGGGAAAAAAGGGAATAGTAGTTGAAACGGAACTGTTTTCCCATATGAAATGCTTACATTGCGGAGAGGATCCAGTTTAACTCAGAAACCATGGTGGACAAAAGCACAGGCTAGGAAGGAAGCAGTGGCTTATGCTCCAGGGATACTTGCCAAACTGGAGAATAAAGAAGTGTAAAAAAAGGTAGGGGTAGTGGGGGGAGCATCACTGTTACGGGATTAACTCATGCAGAATGAAAGGGTTACAGTAATAACTGAGATGAAAACTAGCAGAACAAAGTGTAAGGTTGAATGTTTAGAAATTGTTTAACTTCTGCTGTAAAGCTATGGCCAAAGTTAGAGATGCATTCCACTTGCTATTTTAGCAGTCAAGTTAATTCTCGTTTACGTATAGGGAAGCTTTGGTAGTGCTGGTGAGACCTTGCCTGGAATGCTGCCACAGTTCTGGTCACAGAAGTTAAAGAAAGGTGACTTGATGCTGGAACAAATGCAAAAGGAGGACTATTGATATGGTTTCTGTTCCGTATCTTAGAAAAGAAGCTTGGTGTGGTGGTTGTAGACATAATGAAGACTGAACAAAGGTGTACTTAGAGCAGTTATATCAAAGCCAGTGGCAACCTGACTGAGCTTAAGTTAGCAGAAATGTTGGTACAAGAAAAAGGGAGGCCAGCAGGACCTTCTTAATAAATAGAAGTTATTCAGTGATTTCTATGAGGACATCATGTAAAACACAGAAGTACTTAACTGTGTTAAAGTCCACATCTCCTCTCTGTTCCTCAAGAAGCTAAGAAAAATGGGGGATCAGGTTAGCATTTAAGTTCTGTTAGGCTTTGGTTCCCACTTTAGTGCAAAGTAATGCTCACACTTTCGCATTGATCCAAAATACAGCAACACACCTTCAGCAAACTAATAATGAAAAAGTCACAGGAATGGTTTTGGAGGGGGGGGGGGAAATACTGCATGCCACACTACTCCCCTCAAGGTCTGCTTGTCAGACATACTAGTCTGCCAGTGCAACTTGAGAAGTGAGGAGATTGTCTGCAGGTGTTGCATGCTCTTAGAACTGGATGGAAGGAGCTGATCAAAAGTTGACACTGCAGCCTTTTCAGCATCCCTCCTACCTCAGACCCCACACAGACATTAGCACTTCTAACTCCAGACCTGCAAGTGTCTTTGCTTTAGCTGGATTTCTTAGTTTTATCCTAGGCAGGTGCTATTACGCAAACATGCAGTTTTAATTATATGTTATGTCATAGCAGCTGTCCCCCAACAGGGACTGTGATTACTATTTGAAATATGTATATATGCTTATAGCTTCTCCTGAACCAAGTCTGAGGCATACAGAGCTCTCTTGTCTTCTTTTGGAGGACCACCCAGCTGACCACTGGATAGGATAGCTGCAAGCATACCATGGTGTAGGCAGAAATAGGGTTTCCTCTCTGGGCTTTCAACTTTGCCATTTTTTTTCCTTTGCAGACATCTCTTCTCATATATTACAAAAGACAAACAGACAGAGAGCTTGGTGGAGAAACTTTGTCAGCGATTCCGGACTGCCAGGTGGGTTGTAATCCTAATTTTCCTGACAAGCAAGTCTGCTTCTTAGGAATTGTTACAAGAAACTAGTTTGCATATGGTGGTTGTAACAGATTCCCATCATATTCTTTACGTGGCAAAGTGACAAATGCTGAAATAACCTGGATTAGGTCCCTCTTTCTTTTTTTTCTATCTTCCTCCTAAAATACATGAATAAACATGTATAAATTAAGGGTTCTTGTCCTATTATACTGTGATTGGCCACTCTCCCTTCCCTCCTTTCTTAGGGAAAAGGTTTTGTGACAATTTAGATCTGCATTACAGCTGAGCAAGGAGACACCCCACGTGTGGGTTTCATGCACATTTGTGGTCCTACTCCACAGGCTACTCCCTTGCATCTCAGCTAAGAAATCAGTGTTGAGAAGTTGGGATCTCCCCAGCAGTCCTGCCTGGGGTGATCTCAACTATCTAGTTGATACAGGCCTGTCCTTGTTTTGTGTGCATGGGCTGCTCAGTACTCTATGCCTGGGACTCCGTTTCCTTATTCGAGGGCTTGTGCCATTATACATTTATGGCTTTGCTCTGCTTTGTCTGCAAGATGTGTATGCCTTGCTCATGGTGCTGATTATAGAGTATGTAGTGCAGGACCCATCCCATGGATATCATTTTACTTCCTGGGTTTTGGGGGTTTTTTTGTTGTTGCTCCTTTTCCCAAGCTGTAACTTCACTGACACAGACATACACTTTTTTTTTCCCCCAATAACATAGTAGAAATTTATCTGCCTTTGTCATGTACTTTCAGTGGTATCTTCATTTTATCTTCCGCTGGATTTGGTGCACCCTGCCTTTCTCCATTCCTGTGGTTTTCCTTCTCCATCGTTGTGGCTTTGCCCTTGAGATAAGCTGTGTCTGCTTATCTTGGCCATTTGTACACAGTGCCTGGGCATGTGACCTGCTCAGCTGCCTCAGGAGTTGCAGATTCCCCAGAAATATTTGGATTTTGTTTCCTGAGCTGGAGTGGAGAGTGGCCCCTCTCTCCAAAATTGCCTCCCAGGAACACTGGTGAGCTCTTCACACCACATTTGTAAAGAACCATCTGCGTGTAAGCCATGTGTAGCCTTGTCGTGGTTTAGCCTCAGCTGGCAACTGAGCGCCACCCAGCTGCTCGCTTGCTCGCTCCCCCCACTGGGATGGGGGAGAGAATTGGAAGAGTAAAAGTGAGAAAACTCATGGGTTGAGATAAGAACAGTTTAATAATTGAAATAAAATAAAATAGTAATAATAGTAACAATAATAGAATATACAAAGCAAGTGATGCACTATGCAGTTGCTCACCACCTGCTGACTGATCCCCAGCCAGTCCCTGAGCAGCGGCCCCCCGGCCAGCTTTCCCCCAGTTTATATGTTGAGCATGACGTCATATGGTATGGAATATCCCTTTGGCCAGTTTGGGTCAGCTGTCCTGGCTGCGCCCCCTCCCAGCTTCTTGTGCACCTCCAGCCTTCTCAGTCAGTAGAGCATGGGAAGCTGAAAAGTCCTTGACTGGTGTAAGCACTACGTAGCAACAACTAAAACTCGGCCTTTTATCAACATTATTCTCATACTAAATCCAAAACACAGCACTGTACCAGCTACTAGGAAGAAAATTAACTCTATCCCAGCCAAAACCAGGACAAGCCTTTACTAAAACGCCCTAATATTTCTGTACCACAAAGAGGATGGGTTTAATGCACGCTAGCGGTAATGCTAGAGCAAGACTCGCACTCCAGGCTAAAACAGGAGCTTATCAGAAAAGATTTTGCAGCCACCATCACCCTCCTCAGCATTTCTGGAGCTTTAAACATAGCAACATGCCAAGTATCATTCAGATTTTAGATGTGGAAGCACCTGGATGCTGCAGCTTTGTTCTCCATCTGTCTGCGTTTGGACAGTGCATTCTGAGAGGGTATATGCAAGACAGACTTCTGGACCTCTGCTTTGTATATATTAATAATAGGGGCTTTGGCCTAGCTTTTTGTCCTCGCATTCCATCACAGTGAGCTACGTTAAAGATGTTGGTTTGCTTTTTCTTCCCTTTTTTTTTTCCCCAGTAACTTTTACTAGAATTTGAGTGTAGTCCTCCTTTGAGACAGCAGTTTTTACTTGTTCACTTTATATCTTAATGAAAACATCCTTCTTTATGTAACTGAACTGTAACTGGCCAGGAAGGAGACAGTGAACATCAAATAAAGCTTCTGCTTGAGACTATCTTAAACATGCAAAAATGAGCAGCCAGGGGGTTTTTTTATCATTCAGTTGAAATAAGGTCCTTCAAGAAGAGTTCTCACCTCACTCAGTGTATTTTTTCCTCCTAGCCTGCAATAACTCCTGACGCTTTTTAAACAAGTGACTGTTTAACAGTGAAGCCTTCATGTTTTTCTGACAGACACTAAGTCAATGTCTTCGGTTGAATACAGAGATGGTTGTGAAGTGGTTGGTATGGTATGGTATGGCACTCTGTAACTGACCTGTAACAGAACAACCTGAATCTCATGTTCTGCAGGGCAGAAGCACCTGCAGGAAACGCTTTGTCCCCGTGTGCTGCGGTTCTAGGTAGGACATGCTCATCCTTACGCGCCCCTTGTCATAAGGGCAATCTTTGTCTTTCCCAGAACTGAGCGTCAATATCGGGATCTGTCCCACTGCCTTACTCTGCTTCCTGTCTCGGAACGGGGCCTTCACAAGCTGCAGGACAACTTTGACTGCTTTGCAGACAAGCTCCAAGACCCAGCTGTCTACAGTTGTTTCCAAACTGTGCTGTCTCGATTCCGCAGAGCAGGTGGCAAACCTGAGACTAAAGTAAGGATGGGGGGCAAGTGTCCAGGCCAAGAAAATGATTCCTTTTTACACACAATTGGAAAGCCCTGTGGTTCTCCATATCAAGCAGGCTACTCCTTGCCCCCAACAATTTATCAGAGAATATAATGGCAGTTCTGCTATGGATGTAATATGTAATACTTGTCTCCCTCCACCCCTCCCCCCCCCCCTTCTTCTTCAGGCTCTGGCTGAAGAGCTGTGGAGCAGAATGTCTGCCTCCCATAACCGAGGGCTGGATTCAGCAGAGACATGCCAGGAAGGCAGTGGATCTCCAATGCCAGAGCCGGCCAAGCAGAAGCCAACAGGAAGTATGTTCCTTTTGTGAGACTGCAGCCTTCCCCTGATCCTGCAGTCCAGCAGAGACACCTAGGGACTTTTCCTCACCTTTACAGACAGAATGGCTGCTGCCTTTCTCTTTTTTTTTTTTTTTTATTTTGGTTTTTTTCTTGGCAGGTTCACGCCGCCAGCCCCTGAGCATGGCCAACAGGGATGAAGATTTTCTCAGACCCCAGCCTTGCACCCTCCGAAACCATAAGCGTGCCCAAAAGTGCCCTCCACCCAAAAAAGCTATTATCACCTTCTCCAGTGATGAGGAGAACAGCTCTGAGGACGGTAAGGCATTGTGCAGGTACGCTCAAAAGGTGAAGGTGGAGAAGTAAGCGTATAGATTTGGCCCATCAGGGATGTTCCTTTGGTAGTGGGCAGAAGGTGTGTAGGGCTTCAGAGCACTGCTTAGGCTGCCTGTAGGTTTCTCTGTTCAAGGCAGTGGAGTGCTGGTTATTGACACATTTTACTCTCTTAGAGCTATCAGCAGAATTAAAAGAGGAAGAAACCCCCACCAAAACAACTCCCATCACCAGATCTTCAGCCCGCCGGCTGCGCTGAGGGAACCATCTGCCACTGTCTTTAACTAAAAATAAAATTTGTTTTATGCAGTAGTCGTCTTCTCTTGTCTGAACTACCCCGTAACATGACAGTGCTTTAAATGAGGACAAAATGGAAGTTACACACCAGGCTAAAGCGATTCCAAGCCTGTCTTTTGATAGCTCCACAAAGAAAGGCAGTGATGAGCATAGCTGCCATTTTGACTGTTTTTGCCCTGGCTTTGCAGATTAAAAAAAAAATCATCTTTGGAAGAAAGTCTTTCTAAGAAGAGCCAAACTAACCACCAAGTACAAACTGCTCATTCCCTTCCCATTTTGTACGTGGTTATAAGTACACCATTTGGCTTCTCTTAACACAGGACCAATACAATTTTGCTGGGTTTAGGCCCTTTTATGTTTGATCCTCTTTGAAGCTCTTGCCCTGCAAAGCCCAGCAGGGCTTCGAGGGGAAGTTACCTGCATCTTTTTCCTGTACAGATCTCCTCAAAGAAGAGTTGAGGGATTTGGGGGGGAAGGGGGAGAAAGGCTAACTTAGACTATAGCTAGAGTGCTTCAGCTGAGAATATGCAAAGTGACTAGGAAAAAAATACAACTTTAAAAAGTTTTTTTTTAAAAGGAAACAAATAAACAAACAAAACCCCAAAAAACTTTAGGATTATCTTTGCCTAACTCTGATTGTTCAAGTTACCAAGTATACTGATAACAGTGGTTGTCTCACTGTGCTTTTTGGAATGTATTTGCTGCGAATCCAATTGTTTCAAATAGGACTGACACTTAAGCTCTTTCCTTCCAGGAATGCCACATCAGTGTTCAGGTCAGTCCTGGCACTCCTTGGACGGCCATGTGAACATGAAGTGCCCTAAATTTGAATTTGTGTTAATCACATAAACCTTTAACCTCCTGTCTTGCAGGCAAATTGGCATTTGTCCCAGAGCTATTAGTACAGAATTATTTCCTTCTACCTGTGAGTTGCCTAGAAAGCAGACTAGTGACTAGCTGGGCAGGAATCGGAAGGGTGGTCCTATCAGCAGGTTCCTGCAGATCTTCCATTCTCTGTCTCTGAGGATCTACCAAGTTCCTACAGTCGTTGTGGTCACCCTTGGTTTGCCAGCAAGTAGAGCCTGCTGCTCAGTTCTCTGGCCTGGCTGCGTAAGCTTATTTTGATCCCTATTAAAAAAAAAAAAAAAAAAAAAAAAAAAAAAAAAAAAAAAGTAGTGATAAAAGACTACTGTAGCTTATTTTGATCCCTATAAAAAAAAAAAAAAAAAATTAGAAATTGCATAGCTTTATGTTGGCCTGGGAATACGTTTTTTTAATGCCAATACCTGAATGGACATAAACATGCTAGAAGCTTGTAGAAACAAGTAGACGAGGGCGTGATGGGATGACAGGTGTATTTACTGGGCTGGGACATGTGGACCAAACAGCACCCTCAAGTCCCATGACTCACTGGAAAGATCTGCCCCCTTGCCACCACTAGTGTAATAGCCAGATACCAATATAACCCCCCCAAATCCAGAGCACCCTGGTAAGAACAGGACAATTGCATGAAATACAAAGATCAGAAAGCTACAGCAAGATTGTCCCTCTTGCCCATCCTCCCTGATAAAATATTCAGTGAAGGCTCCAAGAGACAGAGGCAGCAGCTACGGCATTAGCAGTAAATACGACACACAGTCATGCGTGCTGTACGTGATTCCCCCACCACCACCTACAGGGTATGTCACTCACAAATGGGAATGAAAGAAAAAGAACAGCATATATGGATTTCTACCCAGGCTCAAGGCTTTACCAGTCTGTGCAGTACATCTTGCGTATATATGAGATCATATGTTGACAATACTGCAGCGGGAGAGATAGGAATGGGTGGATGGAGGAAACAAGGTGGCCATAAAACTGTCTAAGTATTGGCTTACCTTCAGGCCATGCTTTTCCACTACAAGTGGTTAAACTTTTTCCTTCAGGAGAGCCGCCCAGCCGCCGGAAGGAGGGTTTGGCCGTCAATGACTGGACTGACACGGTGGCTCCTTCACTGCTTTGCAGTCTGTCTTTTGCTCTTCCCTGGGCACAGCACTGCCTGGTCAAGTGAGAGTGGAAGGTCAGTGAGCGGGAGCTCATGTTGGTCCCTTTCTGCAGGCTGTTTAGGTGGAGTGTCCCCCCTTCCTCAGTGGCCTCTCCTGGCATTGGAGGATTTAGCAATCCTGTGTCATGGACAAAGGAAGTCCTGCAGAAAGATGAAGCAAAAACCAAGAGGAGTTTGAACACCTGCACTGTGGTTGCTGCCTTAAGCAGCCAGTTGCTGCCCTTCCATTCCTCGCAAGCAGCTATTCCGGTAGCTGCCATGATGACCAGGAATTGCTACTGAAGGAGTAATTCCACTCCCTCACTTCTGAGGGAGTGGGATTACTCAGTGCCAAGATCAGCAGAGTTTCCATTCTCTGAGGGACTCCTGACCACAGTAGGCTCCAGACTCCTACACGTGGTACCAGGGGAGCAACGTGAATATCATCCTTGCTTCTAGAGCCTGCAGCAACCATCAGCCCTTTCCATCACCATGGGCCAGAGGGTGTTCCCCCAGGGTACTTCACCCAGTTCCTAGTCCTCCCACTCTCCAGTTGCCCTGCTCCTTCCCTTTATAAGGAACTGTTTGGAAAAGACTGATTGTAGTTCAGCAGGAGACCACTTTTCTGGTGGTCTTGCAAGCTCTAGAATCAGTGCCCCAGCATCAGAGGGGAAAGGGTTTTTACAGAGGAAACTTGTTAGCATCAGAGAGGAAAGAAGGACAATAACCTATTTGAGTCTGAGAAAACTGGGGCAATCGGGGACTCATTGTCTGCCAAAGCCTTTTCACTTCACAGTCATTGCCAGGACATGTCAGAGCAACTATTCTGTCCTACTGTGGTCTCAGCAAGGAACTGGGACGCAGAGCAGCTGCAACTTCATGGCACCTGAGTCATTAATCACCTGCAATTTATCCAGGCTTCACTGGATTTGCAAATTTGCAAGAATTTGCAAGAAAATTTGCAAATTTTCTACAGTCCCCAAAGTTTCTTGCTTGGTATTGGGACAGTGATGACTCCTTCCCTCCTGCTAGCCCCAGCTTTTGCTGGATCCAAGGAGGGGACCCGTCACTTGTCCATCCCTGCAGGGCTCAGTCTGCCAAGTGGGCTGGAATTCAGAGAAGTTGCAAAACACATTTCTGGCATTCTTCTTGCAGTATGGGGGCCACCACATTCAAGGGATGCCAGATCAAACCACCGCTACATTTTGTATCAAAAACAAAAGCGTTGTTGCTTTTGCACTTACCTTTCACTCAGGAAAGAGTTGACTCCTGGAACCGGTGTGTTCAACATGAGATTCATCTGCCTGCGGCTGTCTTGCTGGGAGCATGAATACTCTAGCAGACCGACTCAGCTGCTTCTGGATGGTTGAATGTGACTAGAAAGTACAGAACAACATCCTCTGAGACATCTTGCATGTGGGATGAACACGTGTTCGCTTCCCATCCTCCTTCCTCTCTTTCCCGCCCCTCTGAAACTTTCACACTGCAAAGCTCCATACCCTACCGCATCCAGCACACGGAGGGGCTGGCTGCACGCACACATCCTGTGCTCCATTTGTGCACAGGCACCCCGTCTGAATGACCACGCGAACAGCACGCCCCATGACTCTCCAGCAGTCACCTGTGCTTTGTGGTTTAAAAGGCTGGTACGAAAGTAATCCTGTTCCCCATGAAATGTGTCAGTCGAGGCCGTTAGCCAGGGGCCCAGGGAGCCCCTCCATTTGCTGGCACGCCCTGGATAGCTGGCCCAGGTGAAGGGGTGACAGTGGACTGCCAGACAGGATCACCAGAGCACTGCTCTGGAACCAGCACCACCCACGGGTCGTGGGTATCAGGTGGAGCTAACATGCTTGGATGCCCCCATCTGTGCAAAGTCTCTCCTGCTTCCAGCGTCAGTGCTCCAGACTGAAGCCCCACACTCACTTTTCATGGACCGGGTGCAAAACCGTCCACAAAACTTTCTGGCTCTTTGGGCAGGAAAGAAAAGGACGCACAAATCTGCAAGTGCAAAATGCTGGGAAGGAAAGGAGGGAAGGAGGGAAAGAAAGACAGGGCAAGTATCTGAACTGTGACTTTTGTTACCTCTGCAAGAGACTTTTTTTTTCTAATTTTCTTCTTTCCTTAAAAAAAAGTAAGCAAAAGCAGGCAGCAGAACACAGCCTGTCAAGTTTTGACCCAATTGCTTTGTGCAACAATACTGAAGAAAGGGAAGTTTAAGGTGTTATTAAATCCACCCAGCACACCCACTACTAATCCTGTATGGGGGTACAGTCACCCCATTCCTCTTCCCCGACAAACTTTCCTGATTAGTTTCTGCCTTCACACCCAGGCTGACTTCTGCACCCTGGTCTCCAAACAGTGACCTCATTGCCTTGTTCAGCTGGTGAGAAACTACAGTAAAATGGGAGAGGCAAACAAAGGGGGGGGG
>NW_008796114.1:1943997-1947312 GCF_000699145.1 Aptenodytes forsteri
GAGGTATGAACTGCTCCTTGCCGTCCCTCTTCCATTGTGCGCCTGAGCTTGAGAAAGTGCAAGCTGAGCCCCGGTGGGCTCTTTAACAAAGGGGGGGGGGAACTAATGGCCAGAAGATTTAGGAGGTAGGAATCTGCTCCTTGCCGTCCCACTTCCATTGTGCGCCTGAGCTTGAGAAAGTGCAAGCTGAGCCTCAGTGGGCTCTTTTCTGTGCTGGTTCCTCTGGAAACTCAGCCCAGCCCTCCAGATGGTGTATGTTGAGTGACTCAGGACAACCAGCCTGCAAGTTATATGCCCGCTAGTACTAGACCCACACTCCTGTCACCGCTACAAATCTCGTAGAGTTAGTGCTGGAATTCACACAGCCTCTGCAGCAAGAGCTCTTCATTCCCAGGCCAACCAGCTCACCAAGATGTAAATATTAAAAACGAAAGCCTGTATTGTCACAGAGCTGAATTTGTGTCAGCTCCGTGCAGCCAGCAGCGCAACTACCGCTAGTTCATGCTCACGCTGATTAGAGAAACAGCATTAACAGCACTTTGCCTACGAGGAGTATGTTCCATATCGCTGTACAATGCAGCCTTCAAGATCCTCCTTTGGGACGTGTTTCAAAGTGTCACCCCGTTCCTGACCCTGACAGATACCTCCAGGTCCTGGCCAGCAGCAGCTCAACTCACATTTGTCTTCCCAGACACTCAGTAAACACCTTTGTGTCCTTTTTCTTTAGGGGAAGGGGTCTTGCTGAGCTCACCCTGAAATATATCACCCTGGACAAAAGGGCTGAAAGGTTAAGGAGCTCCGGGGGGTAGTTCAGCAGAGAGCTGGGGGCCCGGCGCCTGCCAGAACCAAAGCTATAAAGGCAAAGAGGGGCTACGGACTGCATCGGACACAGATGCTGCAGGTCCTGCCTTGCCTCCCACAAGCCCTGGGATAAGAAGAAGATGCCGGGGCTCCAGTCGTGGCCTTGCTCGCTTTTCCTCCTCTTAGTTCTGCTCTCTGCCAGCGTTCAGACTGTGTCCTTACCAGGACAGAGGCTACAGGTAGGAGGGACAGGGAGAGAGCTGAGGGAGGTTTCAGGAGTAGCAGGGGCAATCTGGGGAGGTCGCGTTTGAACCTGGAATAAGTGGGGGGCCCAAATTCCAGCTACTGGAGGCTGCTGTCTATTCTCACTGCTCCCTCCCCTTCAGTCCCACAGCCTCAGCTCTAGGGTGACTGTATCTTTATAACCCAACTCCTATGGAGCACCAGCACTACAAGGGAGCAGACAGACAAAAGCCTTATAGTGCTCTCTGGTCTGGGGCAGGCTGCCTGTGGGACTCCCCACGTTGCCTGCAGAGGCTTTTAACGGTAAAGAGACTAGTCCTGTCTAACTCCGCCCTGTGTCAGCAGCCACCAGAAATTACAGTCGTGTCCCTCATCATGTTCAGTGTCCTGGTTCTGACGTTTCAGAGGGAAGGCTCATCCTCTTAGGTCAGGATTTTCACTCCTAAGCTCAGTACTACCCCCCAGTAGTCCCTCTTTAAGGCCAAGAGCCCCTGTCAGGATGCCAGCTAAGGGCTTCTTCACTTGGGTAAATCTCTTACCCTCAGCAATTACAGCAATAATGTTCTGGCTTTCAAATCTACCCAGCTCCCTCTTACCCAAACCCTAACCTGAGCCCCAACACCTTGCCTTCACGTCACCCTGGGAAAGCTCCAGGGAAGTAGTTAGGACGTGAACTAAAATCACAAGACTGATCCTGCTGTGACTCACCGCTTTCACTCCTCGCTGAAGATGCCCGTGTCCGCTTCAATTAACTCACAACCGAAAAGAGCTGCACAAAGGCATCTTCAGCCTTAGCTCAGCACCCACGTGAGGGACAGATATGGAACGGCTACCGCAGGCTGCTTCCCTGGGCAGCCATGCCATGCCTCCGCTGTGCCCAATGCACCTCCCAACCCTTGTCTCCCTACAGCCGGAGGCTGCCGGCAGCGCTGGGGGTGTACGATCAGCACGTGCCTGCCTGCACAGATAACCTAGAGGTTTCCCAGCAGATGGGGAGCCCCCCTTCCTCACACCTGCTCTGCTCCTGCCTCCCCCTCATCTTTAGCAGCAGGTATTTGGGGCAGGTCCATCCTCCCCACCAGCCCTCTGGAAAAAAAGAAATGCCGCACAGCAGCCTGAGCACATGGAGGTGCTCAGCACCAGCAAAAGGAGCAAGGACTGAAACCTCAATTACCTTCCCAGTACGGAGGGGGACAGTTTGACAAGAGCAGGGCAATCTGCACTCAGGCAGAGGCTCACAGCAGCTGCCTGCTTGCTCTTTTGGACAGCAAAATCATTTCAGACTGCAGGAGCTGCTCGTCTGGCCCTTCCCTGTGTCTGGATGCAATGTCGCAGGCACAGTGCCTGTGTGCAGGCACCATTTTATGTCCTGCCCGAGCCCTAGGGAAGGTGTGGGCAGTGGGGTACAAAGGGGTACAAGGCTTATCGCCAGAAGCACAGACAACTCCACTCTCACCCCCCTCACCTCTCTGTTTATCCCAGATGCTCCTTTCCCAGCTGCTGCCCCTGGAGCCTGAGTCCACACTGGCAGAAGAGGACACAAAGGAGGGGTCCAGCTTTGGCCCTCAGTTGCTCTCCTCCACCCTCCCCTTCCTCCCATCTGGGGCTAGAGCTGCCCGTCCCTCTCTCTGGCGCAAGACCCTCGCCAGTCGCAAGTGGGCACTGCCTGGAGATTGGGCCTGGAAGGCCATGCCCAGGGGCTGCTTTGGGCTGAAACTGGACCGGATCGGGACCTTCAGTGGTTTGGGCTGTTAGCCTTGGAGGGACTCCGAGGTGAGAGGGCCAGCAGTGAGGCCTCAAACAAGCGGTCAGGGAAGAAGTAAGGGGAGACTTGAGAGCACGGATGGCAGGGAGGACCAGGAGCGAGGGGACGAGGGCAGTGGGGCAGGCTGTGGGCTTCACCCTGCAGCCAGGGTGAAGGCTGGGACGCGGGACCACCCGTGCTACTGGGGTTGTGCTGGGGCCCGGCCGGGGCACAAGAGCAGGCAGGCAGCACGCCACTGGGCGGCTCACCGGCCCTGCTTCTCCACAGCCAGAGGAGATGCAGACGCCCGCAGGACCGGCTTGGGAACCAGCACGACACGCCGGCGGCTCAAACCATGAAGCTCCTGCCCCGAAGGAGAGCGGTGGCGGCGGGGAAGCGGCGCGGCGGTACGAGGAGGAGCTGCCTGGCTCCACGGCTGCCCCTCGGCCGCAGGACCCCTGCTCCGCCGGCAGCCCCCTCCCTCCTCTCCGTGCTTGAGGACTCTCTTGCTAATTAAACAGAGCTGT
>NW_008796114.1:1947749-1948381 GCF_000699145.1 Aptenodytes forsteri
CGCACCCCTCCAGCCCTGCCGCTGTACCACGCGAGCCGTCGTCCCCTGGCCTTTAAGAAAAGGTCGTAACCTCGGCCAGGGCTAAACTTAGCCGCCAGCCCCTCGGCAGCACTGGGAATAGCAGCCGTATAAGGGGAGTTGGGTTACGTTGGAGCTGCGTGACCCTCTCTGCCCCCCGCCCCGGTACCTGCGTCCCCCAGCCCGCTCCTCCCTCCTCATCCTCAGAGCCCAGCTGGAGCCCGGCTCAGCCGAGCAGCCAGAGGGGCAGGCCTGCTCCCAACACCCCCTGCCAGCACGGATCTGCATCCCCACCGTTCCCACATTTTCCTCCCAGACCCCCTCCCCAAGGGACGGAGGCTTTCCGGCATGCTCTGGGCCTCGCATCTAACACGGGTTTGTCCTGCAGCGCCTGGGCTGTGCAAAGCCCTGCACCAAGCCGGGGTGATGCAGCTTGGCACAGCTCAGAGAGGGACCCCGGCATGGGGGGCGGCAGGTTGGGCAGCGGCGGCAGCCATGCAGGGAGCACTCCCCCCTCGCAGGCGGCGCCGCATTGCTCATTAAGATGGTGCTGACGCTGCGGCGCGTGGCCTGCCGGGGAGGCAGCCATGGAGCACTCCCCCCTCGCAGGCAGG
>NW_008796114.1:1951082-1951616 GCF_000699145.1 Aptenodytes forsteri
GCTTGTCCTGCGGCGGCAGCCATGCAGGGAGCACTCCCCCCTCGCAGGCGGCCCGCGAAGGCGGGCCGAGGCGGCGGACGCAGGCCGGCGGGCGGGCAGGATTTCCGCCGTCACGTCCCACGGGTAGCAGCAGTGCCGCAGTGCCTCATTAAGATGGTGCTCACGCTGCGGCGCGTGGCCTGCCGGGGAGGCAGCCGGGCCGGCGGCCCCATCCAGAGCACGCCTGGCTAAACCCACCCGGGGAGCCAAAGACAGGCAGGGGGGTCCCCAGCATGGGGGTGACAGAGCTCCCAGCCAGCACCTGCTGCCTCCCAGTGCTGGGGGGAATGGGAGACGTTTGGGGACCCGCTGCTCCCTCGGGGTGTCCCCAGCATCTCTGCAGCCCCTTTGCCCTTGCCGCCATGCTGGGGGAGCAGGCTGCAGCCGGGGGGTGTATGTGTGTGTCTCTCCTTTGTTACCAGGTGAAAGCAGTGCACGCCATTCCCCGGGGCGCTGGCGGCAACGAGCCCCGAGAAGGGAGGCCCTCACTCGCAA
>NW_008796114.1:1952965-1976752 GCF_000699145.1 Aptenodytes forsteri
CGACCTGGGGGACGTGACCTTCTCCCGCCGGGCTGAGGAGTAACCAGATCCCCAGGGCCCTCAGTAAATTTAGCGCTTGACCTTTCTGATGCAGGGGTTGCTCTTAATCTTTAACCGAGGTGCCTCGGCCTTTGGACGCGGCTGCTGGGCTCCCTCCTGCCCCACCAGGCAGGGAGCAGTGGATGCTCTCAAGGGAAGGCAGCAGGCTGTGCCCAGCCCAGCAGGTTCCCTGTTGCTCCTCCTCATCTATGTCTGGGCCCTCAGTAAATTTAGCGCTTGACCTTTCTGATGCAGGGGTTGCTCTTAATCTTTAACCGAGGTGCCTCGGCCTTTGGACGCGGCTGCTGGGCTCCCTCCTGCCCCACCAGGCAGGGAGCAGTGGATGCTCTCAAGGGAAGGCAGCAGGCTGTGCCCAGCCCAGCAGGTTCCCTGTTGCTCCTCCTCATCTATGTCTGTCTCTCCTCAGATTTGGCCGCATCGGCCGCCTGGTCACCCGGGCTGCCATCCTCTCTGGCAAAGTCCAAGTGGTGGCCATCAACGATCCCTTCATTGATCTGAACTACATGGTGAGTTGCCTTGCAGTGCCCCCTTCGGGCCTTTCTGGGTAGGTCTCCTCTGGCTCTGTTCTAGCAGCTTCCCAGGAAAACCAGGTGTGGGGTAGAGGCACCGGGCTGGGAGGTTGGGCAGAGCCAAGTACAGCGCAGCAGTTGGACAAGGTCACTGAGGAGATGGGGAGCTGAGACTGTGGTGTAGGCAGAGCAAGGGTTGGGGAGATGGCAGCTGGGGTGCCTGACTTTCCCTCATCTCTCCTTGCTAGGTTTACATGTTCAAATATGACTCTACTCATGGTCACTTCCGGGGCACTGTCAAGGCTGAGAATGGGAAACTCGTGATTAATGGGAATCCTATCACCATTTTCCAGGAGTAAGTATCTCTCCCTCACCCCTCTGGAGGATGAAAGCAGGTGTCTTGCGCAGCAGCTCTTACAGTTCTGTCCTTCCTCAGGCGTGACCCCAGCAACATCAAGTGGGGAGATGCTGGTGCTGAATATGTTGTGGAGTCCACCGGTGTCTTCACCACCATGGATAAGGCCGGGGTGAGTATGCCACAGTGGCATACGGGAGAAGGGATACTGCTGCTCCTGCCTGTGGGGTGCATCACCGTGTACAGAGTTGCTCAAGATGGGGAAGAGATGGGGCTGGGAGGAAGAAAAGGTTGTCTGAAGAAGTGAGCTGTTGGAGGGATTCTGGGTTATCTAACCTCCTTCTCTCTTTTTCCAGGCTCACCTGAAGGGTGGCGCTAAGCGTGTTATCATCTCTGCCCCCTCAGCTGATGCTCCCATGTTTGTGATGGGTGTCAACCATGACAAGTATGACAAGTCTCTGAAAATCGTCAGGTAAGGAGAGAGGAAGATGCTATCTGGCCTGGAGCTCTCACCAGCTGCATGGGGTCTCATCTCATGTCTGTAGATGTGTTGCCTCTGGCTGATGAGCCTTCCTCTCTTTTCTCCAGCAATGCCTCTTGCACTACTAACTGCCTGGCGCCCTTGGCCAAGGTCATCCATGACAACTTTGGCATCGTGGAGGGTCTTATGGTAGGTCTGGAGCTTGCTGCTCAGGAGGGTGCCCCATCCCCAGGTCCCCTTATGTGAGAGGAAAAGCATCTGTACTCCCTGTGTCCCCTGGGATGGGGAGGAGGTGCCTGGGATACTCTCCAGAAAAAGTATCGGCTGTGTTCTTACTGCTGTGCTGTCATCCCCCAGACCACTGTCCATGCCATCACAGCCACGCAGAAGACAGTGGATGGGCCCTCTGGGAAGCTGTGGAGGGATGGCAGAGGTGCTGCCCAGAACATCATCCCAGCATCTACTGGGGCTGCTAAGGCTGTGGGAAAAGTCATCCCTGAGCTCAATGGGTGAGTGCTGTCCCTCCTTGGGTGTCAGGAGGTGGCAGCTGGTGTCTGGCCGGCTCTGACCTGTCTTTAGCAGAATGGAGGGCTGGCAGAGGGGTGCCAGGTGCTGTTCCCTGCTGACTCATGTCTCTCACAGGAAACTTACTGGAATGGCTTTCCGTGTGCCAACCCCCAATGTCTCTGTTGTGGACCTGACCTGCCGTCTGGAAAAACCAGTAAGTGTTGTGGGCAAGGCCCTAACAATGTCCAGACCTGCCCCTGCTTCCTGTAAACTTCTTTTACCTGGAATTGCCCTCTGCATTCATCTCTTTCCTACGAAGATTTGATCTTGGTGAAAATAAAACCTGCCATGCATTACTGCTGCTATGGTGCTCCCATGTGTCTCTCTCCCCTCCCACCCCGGCAGACATTTTGTGAGTTGGCATCTGACCATCTTAAATGTGTCTCTCTTCTCAGGCCAAGTATGATGACATTAAGAGGGTAGTGAAGGCTGCTGCTGATGGGCCCCTGAAGGGCATCCTGGCGTATACAGAGGACCAGGTAAGTAACTCCTAATCTCTTAGCCTGTGGTTATTGGTGCTTGAGTCATTTTTCTGATGGGAGAAGCCTTGCTGGGATCCTGATTTGAGCACTTCTGGTTCAGCCTGTGGGTAACTGTATGTGTTAAAATTCCCTCTCTGTTCCAGGTTGTCTCCTGTGACTTCAATGGTGACAGCCATTCCTCCACCTTTGATGCGGGTGCTGGCATTGCACTGAACGACCATTTCGTCAAGCTGGTTTCCTGGTAGGCACAGCCTGGGGAGTGGTGGGGGAGACTGTGGGGTAGGGGCTGGCAGACAAGTTAGACTTCTGTCCTGTTCATCACTGCCAGGTTGGCAATGCAGGGTTATACGTAGACCCCTGCTGAGTTGGGTGGCTCCAACATATTAAAACAATGTCTCTCTGGAGCGAGATTGCTTCTTACCTGAAATGACTATAGCCTTCTCCTTCCCTTATTTGGAGAGTATATGGGATGCTTCCTACTTTCTTTACTGGAAGTGGATGGGAAGCTGCCTGGTTCAGTTGTGTGGGATGGGGCAGAGGAGCAGGAATAATAGAGGAAGGGGATGCAAGAAACGGGTCAATCCTGACAGCACTTCTGTTTCTGTCCCCAGGTATGATAACGAGTATGGATACAGCAACCGTGTTGTGGACTTGATGGTCCACATGGCATCCAAGGAGTGAGCCGAGCACACAGAGCCCCCCCTGCTGTCTAGGGAAGCAGGATTCTCCTTTGTTGGAGCCCCTGCCCTTCTTCACCACCGCTTAGCTCTGCATCCTGCAGTGAGAGGCCAGTTCTGTTCCCTTGTCTCCCCCACTCCTCCAACTTCTCCCCGAGCCTGGGGGAGGTGGAGAGGCTGATAGAAACTGATCTGTTTGTGTACCACCTTACATCAATAAAAGTGATCACCATCTGAAATGCCTTGTTCAGTGGGAAATGGGAGAAAGTGGGGGGTAACGAGCAATGAGCAATGCTGCTTTAAGATGGGCCCTGCCAGCCTAGTGAGAGGCCAGTTCTGTTCCCTTGTCTCCCCCACTCCTCCAACTTCTCCCCGAGCCTGGGGGAGGTGGAGAGGCTGATAGAAACTGATCTGTTTGTGTACCACCTTACATCAATAAAAGTGATCACCATCTGAAATGCCTTGTCTGTCTGTCAGTGGGAAATGGGAGAAAGTGGGGGGTAACGAGCAATGTAGGTGTCTGCTTTAAGATGGGCCCTGCCAGCCTGGCTGCAGCTGATGGGACAGCTCTTCTAAGCAGTACTACGTGGCCACCATGTTGAGGCTGTGAACCCAGGTGGCAGAGATAGGGAAATGGTGGAAGAGGTGTTTGGACAGCTTGGGTCATGTGTATAGGCATGGTGCAGTCCCTGGGATACCTGACTTGAACAGCAAGTGCCCATCTCTGCTGAGTGCCAGGCTGCAGTGAGCAGAGCTGTGGTATGCAGACCAGTGAGCTACCTGTGCCAGAGGTAAGATTCCTGCCTGTGAGCCAAAATAAGGTGTGGTGCAGGGCTATGCTCGCAGGACTGCTGCATGGTAGAGCGGAAGGCAGCTCTGCTGCTCCATCCACCTTCTAGCTCTCTGGATTTGCTTGTCTGGTGGATGCATGCAGAATAAAGTGCTGAGCAGATGACTTTTTGCATTTGGTTTGGGAAAGTGGCACAAGAAACAGGAATTCTTTCTTCTCCTTCCCCCTGCCTTAGTAGAAATGTTACAAGGGGGATTTTTCATTTGCTTTTACCTTGTTTAAAATGAATCAACTTGCCCTAGAGGAAATGGCTGCCTAGGGACGTGTCAGAGGCCAGTGTTACCATGGTGGTAGCTAGTCTTAATTCTGCCTTAATTCTATGTGGAAGGAGGGGCAGTCGCAGTTAAGCTTCTGAGCAGCAAATCTCTGCAAGGTGAATGTCAGCCCTCTGCCAGGGACTGTGTTACCTCTTCGTGGAAGCACAAATGCTGCCAGGCAGGGGCTGAGCCTTCTGTGACCTATGAGTGCTGGGGTAGATAAGCGATGCACTGCACAAAATCATGTGGCCCTCCATTTTTAGCAGGTCAATTTATGGTCTCGGAGGTGATGTGTTGCCCTTTCCCTGGCAGGCAGTGTTGGAGCTGTTGTCTGGACCCCAGCTGCTTTACACCCTGATCTGGAGCAAGGAATTAAGCTGGATGACTTAAGCTCCCATGATCAAGGTATGTTGGACATAGTTTTCCTGGAGCTGCTTATCTCCAGCGGATGGGCTGCATAAAAACTAAATGTTTACTGGACTAGAGGGCGATGACTCAAAGTTGCTTTGCAAAGAGGAAAAAGGTTGAATAACCTGCCTCTGGATAGGAGCTGGGACTCTGAACAGCTTGTTAGCCCTGGGACAGCAGCAATACCTGGCTTACCCCACAAATGGCCCCGTGGGAGCTTTAGGTAACTCTGGAGTTAAAAGGGAGCTGCCTGATGCTGGGGCTAACTGGAGGCAGCCCTCCCCCTGGAATTGGGTTTCTGCTGGGAAGAGGTGTAGCCTGCAGGCCTTTCAGGCTTACAAATGAGTCTTGGGTTTGTCCCATTCTGTCCTCAATTGCTGCGCTTGGGTGATTTGAATGGCTGTCCTGTGCGCTGCTGCCTGCGTATTTGTGTGCCTGCTCAGCGAGCGCCTTGCTTGATAATCTGGACGTGCAGAGAGGCTACTGAAACACCTTGTTGGGGGGAATGCCTGTTTTCCCATGTAAAAGATATTTTGAACTGGTTTAAAGTAGGAACATTTCAACGAGTCACCTTTTTCCTCTAAAAAGTCTTATATTTCCTGAGCAAGATAAGACTGCCTGAAAATTTACCTAGAGCAAAGAACTCTTGTTATTTAACAAGAAAGAGCCGTATCCAACCTGAGATCAAATTGCTGTGGGAATGAGCATATTCATACAATCTGGGAGGTGGGGTGGAGGAAGAGTACATGCTCTCAGACCAACAGTTGCTGGGAATGTCTCAGATAAAGGTTCACTCTGTTTTAAAATACTATTTCAACCGGTTTACAATCTTGTTTGAAACTCTTGGAAAAATGATACGGTATCTATGTGAGGCAAGCCAGGAATCACAGAATTTAAAACATGGTTGCTCTTGTATGGAAACAGGGAGAGCAAGTGTGGCAAACAAGTCGTGCAGCCTTTGGACCGCCTGGAGGGCTCAGTTTCCTCTCTCATATAAGCTCCCGAAAAAGCACAGCTCTGCTCAAAAATCCTCATTTTGCATCCAGACACTGTGCCTGCAGATGGCACCACAGCAAGGCCCCTCCGGGCAGATGGAAAAGCTAGCTCAGTGGCCAGCCTGCCCAAGAATTGCAACCCTGTCCTAAAAATCTTTTCTTTTTTTTGTCAGTTTGAAAAATTGACATATATGACTGCAGATGGCATTGGGATAAAGACAGGAGATCTGTGGCAGTTGCTTCTCTCTCTCTGGACAAGAGTTTTCTCTTAAGTAGGGGACCTCTAGGTTTGCTCTTAAAGCATTTCTAAAGAAAACTGATAGAAATGCTTGGTCAGGTAAGGCAGGTGCTCAGGCAGACATAAAGAGGCTCTTGTTCAGCAAAGGAGCTAAAAGTGATTGTGCTGCTCTGCTGGGACAAAACAGCTTTAAGAGCAGCTGTGATAAGCCAGAATTCATCCTGGTTTATGAATGCTTTGCAAGGGGAAGGTATAGAAAGACACCAATCCTGGCCAAAGGCTTGACTTTGCATTCCTTGACTGGCCAGGCACCAGGGCTCGTTGTGCTGGGCTGTTGTGGGAGGGGGATGCACCTGAGATATGGGTTCATTCCTTTGCAGGGCTGTGCTGACACAAAGCTCTCCGGCTGACCCAAGGGACAGCTTCTCTGATAGGCAGCCAACCATTTCTAGGGTTGGTAAGCTGCACCTTTTTGTTTTCTTTTTTAAGACAGAGGAAATTCAAATGATGCTGCGGTATGGTAATTAGCAGTGGTGTTACAGGAAAGTTCCCTTTTATGGCAGCTTTGAATGTTGAGAGGAATTATTTTATACTTCATTGGCATTTGCACACACTAGCACGCATGCGCTACTCCCCCAAGAAATGGTTAGTTGTTCTCAGACCACCTTCTCAAGATGTCAGTGTGAAACTTCAGCATTGTGGAAGTGCCATGTAGTGAAAATCATCTTGAGCAGATGTGGAAACTAATTAAGCTTGCTTGAAAAATCACACCAAAATGTAACAAAATGGTGACTGCATAAGCACAGTTAAAAAAAAAAATCTTGGAACTTTAAAACATACTCTGTCCATTTCTGAAGTAAATGAGTCTTTGAGCAAAGCAATCGACAAGATCTGTGCAAGGAAGAGGAGATACAGGTCTCTGGGAAAGACTGTGATGCAAGGCATATATTGGACTGTTGTGTAAGACAAGCATCTTAAATGATAATATTCCAAACTCCTTTGTAACAGATGCCATTCACAAAATGCAGGTTTATGACTTGAACTCAGGCTATGCAAATACCCCTGTGGGCATCGGTGGTACTCACAGAAAGTGGGCGTTTAATCAAAAACAAGCTGCCTACCTTTGGAGAACTGTACTGTATACACACTGCAAAAACAAATAATTTGTTACTTATTCTTCTGAGCTGATGTAGTTTCTTACTACAGGACGGCTAACTTACCTCCATATATTATCTTACTATAGAAGTGTTATCTTCTTGAGGGAGTCATTCTCAATTAAATGTTCTTAGAAGGAACAGTAGTACTGGGTTATACTTCACTGCGTAAGATTTGAAAAGGCAGCCACCAAAAAGCTGAAGCTGTAGTCAAATGAAAATAGAAGAAAAACTCATAAATACTAGCAAATTAAACTTAAGAGCCTAAAAAAGGGCAGATTTTTAGGAAACTATGTGACAAATAGAAAAGGTAGTATGAAATCCTTTTTCAAATGCATCTTGGAGACAAGAAAGCTGCCAAAAAGCATGGGAGTGATTAGGGAAGCTAAGGCCATGGCAGAAAAGTAAAACTGATGTTTTGCCATCAGAGGAGCTTTGGGGTATTCCCAGACAAGAGATTTTCCTCAGCAGCGATGAGACGAAGCCACTGTTGCAAACCGAAGTGTCAGGACTTGAGAACGTACCTGTGACATGAAGGGCAGCAAACCCTCAGTACCAGGTGCCAGACTCAAATGGTGCCAGCATGAAACGGATGAACAAGTAACTGTGCTGTAAGTAATTCACCACCCACATCAGCCCCCCCATGTGATGAAAAGCAACTGGATTTAGGAAAAAAACAGACTGGCAAAACCTTTCAAAGAACCTGAACTGCCCCAGGACAGGGAAGACCACCCTCTCCAGGCTGAAAACTAGTGGCAAGGCTGGTGGTGACTGAGAGAGAAGGTGCGAGTGGCCAGCATCTGAGGACATCTGCCCCAGGGTTGTTTCTATTCAACACCTTCAGAACAATTTGGAGCATGGGGTGCCAAGTTTGTTGATTATGCAAAATGATACAGGACACTCAACACTGACTCAGCCTGTGGAAAGGTGCAGAAGGATCTTGTGACCAAGTGACTGGGTTATTAAAATGGTGGGTGAAATTCAAGGTTGCTAAATGAGAAGTAATACATGTAGTGGGGGGGGGCCACAACTCTGACATTGCAGGTCTCAAAGCCCTCCTGTAATGTTGCCCAACTCTCCACCAAACAAGCGAGCAACCTTTGCTGGCCTTGCTCCGAGTCCTGGGACAGAAAAAAAATAGGTGGTTTGTAATCTCTGTAATCTCCAGCTTTTTAGTTACCAAGTTGGGGTTTAGGTGCTGGACCCCAAGCGGACACTGAAATCTCACTGAATGCACATGGCCTCCAGCTGCCTGATCTCCTCAGACTCTTAGTATGCCCTTCTCAGCTTGACTAAACTGCCATCTAGCCCATCATTGTGAAGTGACTTTAGCCACTGGGCAAAAATGTGTTGTGGTTTGTTTTTTTTTTTTTAAGGAGCAAAAATAACTAAACTTTTCACTCTCAAAACATTTTTCCCCAGCCTGGAATCATGGTTAGGAGTAAAGACTCCATCTACTCCAACTTGTGATGCAAAGCAGGACAATGCACACTAATGTCACATGGGGATAAAAGATGTTTAAAGATGCCATCAGCTTCAGCGTCTGGCTGAGAACTCACACCAGGCTGCTTGTGAGCCCTGCTCCCTAAGTCTTTCCAGCCCTCCTGTTGTCCTGGGAATGGTGAGTCACTAGTATTTCTTGCTCTTAGATGTATCTATGTATAGCTTAAATATTGGCTATATATGTATGGCAACAGAACCTATGTTTTGACTCTATTTAAAAATGTATTTTAATGTCTCTTGGCATTTTTGACCGAGATATTTACTTCTTTTGAGAGTCTATATCATTCCTACATATCAAAAACGGTATCAGTTTTGTCTGTCAATTCCTTGTCCCTCCATAAATCTGTGCAGATTTTTTCCATTCTTTTGTGATTTCAACCCTCCTCCCCTCTCCACCGGTTTCTCATTGGTTTTTGTACGTGGCCTGTCAGACTAATCACTGACGTCATTTGTTCACCCGTCCACCCAGTCTTTTTTTAAATGTCTTCCCCAATGCATTTAAAAATTGACATCAGCAAACCATGGATTTCAGCAAACAACGCTTTTCATCACCACTGAGGTTAGAGTGCTTTGCAAAACACCATTTGCAGGAACGCAGCAACAGTGCTGTGCTTTTTTTTTTTTTTTTTTTTCTTCTTTCCTCCAGCATCACTTACTCCATCCCCCCAAGCAGCCTCAGGCTTTGTGCGGTGGCTTGTTCACCGCTATGGCACCCCACGCACCCCTCTGCATTAGCGTGCTCTAGGTCACCTGTGCCTGGAAATGTAGAAGTGTTTATTCTGAGAAGATCCTGTTGAGGATCCTCCTTAATTGCTAATGGCCTGGAAAGTGCTTCATCATTCCCCTCTGACCACATTCTGCTCTTTCCAAATACAGAACAGATGTATCTGGTGAGTACTTCTCTTTTTTTTGCCTCATTTTGATATTTTTTTTCCAATTTCAGCCAAGAAAAAAGGTTTATATTACTGCTAGGATTGATTTTTCTTTAAATATAACTAGAACAACTTGTTAGTGGCCTTAGAAATCCAGCTATTTTTTTTTTTCTTGAGGTGATATGAGTAGCTGAAGACCTTTTTGATACAGCTGAATTATTTTGTTGTCCCTCTGTTCCTTTTCCCCCACCCAGTTTGTGGTAGTTGTTGCAAGGTTTATTTTTATTAATTAAGGTCAGGCTTTGTTATTATTTTTATTAGTTATTCTTATTTCTAAGTACTATTGCCACATGGCCACTTATTCAAGGAAGTAGTTTACTGAAAGCTATCTTCTCATGCGTACTAAATCACAGCTTTTTGGATAACTCAAAAAACTCTCTTCTTTCCAAAGATCTCCCACTTCATCATACTTTTTTAATACCTCCCCTAAACAATTGCACTGTAAGAAAAGGCTATATAACACTATGCAGTTCTCTGTTATGGCGTTTTTTCCTGGGTGATGTCTTGATTTGTTTCCCAGTTGATTCCTTCTCTTTAGGCAACCATCAATCTTAACCCAGTCTTTATCTGTTGTAAGGACATCTAAAATCATTGCCTCACTTGGGCATGCCATCATTTGTAAGTTGATGAGAAACTCTCCACGGCACAGCATATTCTTCGGTATCCCCAGCCAAAGTCTCCCGTGACAACATAATTTTCCTTTTCACACAAAGCAGAGAGGTACTTGTGAAAGAAATCACCATATTTTGTTTGGGGATTCAGGAGTATATAAAAGACCCTTCAATGCCTTGATGAAATTGTGTGTCTGAGCATGTTGCTTGGCTGTTAGCTCTAGAGTGAATGTGATTTTTAGCACAGCTTGCAACCCCAATTCACAGTTGCTCTTGCCTATTCCACCTTTACCCAATGGGTTCGACTGGTAAGCTAGCAGTTCTGCGATGAGGCCGTGACTGTTAAAAATATCAATTAACCACATTTCTTCCTACCCTGAGAATTTCTATTTCCTCTTGCATTTTCGAAGCTGAAAATGCTGCCTCTTCCCATCTGTTGTGATATTGGTTCAGCTTGATCATGATGCCTTTTGGTGGCCGCTCAAGCTCCTTTTCCATAGTGTTACCTTACTACCTTCCCAGCTGTTACAGCTGCTCTCCAAGCTATGAAATCTATAACCCCCTCTGCCGGAGGACCTACAGCATCCTCTCCTCGTTCCCATCCCAGGAGAAAGTGGCCTAAGCATTTAGAAAATTCACATCTAAAACACCTCTCACAGTCTCATACATCCACTGGAAGATTTTCAATGGTGACTGGGCTTCCCTAAAGCTGTCTGTAGCCCATCCAGTTCTCCATGCTGTCTTACTATTGCTCCCAGCATTAATCACCATGCGTAGGGGCTTGTCAGATGTTTTCAGGAGCCTGTCCACGCATCATCCAGGTGCATCTCCAAGGAGACAACGCTCCACTGTGTTCTGCATTAATTCTGACCTCTCCTCTCGAAAGGAGGTTTCTTACCTGTAACCAGAGTATTTGACATACTTGGTCGTCACTTGCAAGTTCTGTGACTTGTGCCACAGGTACCTGAGACAGCAACAACCATAAACATATAAAGAGTATGGCCTTCTTGAGAACAAATGAAGGTTTTGTAGCAGAGGTACAACACTTAGGAAAGCCAATCTCCCAGCTCAAATCTAGAAACAAAACAACTTTCTACGCAGCTTTGATCTCTCCTACCTCTTGGCTAAGAAACACAATAAACAGAATAATAAACAGGTTACCAGGGAATCAAAAGTTGCTCCAGCGAAGGCTGTCAGCATCACATTTAGGTCCATCTAAGGAATCCTGAAATGGGGAAAAGCTAACTCACGCAAAGCTGAGTTGTGTGGGACAGGTGACAAAGCGCCTTCAGCAGAAGGGTGCTGGGTGGAAAAATACAGGACCTTAAATGAATGGCACTGCCAAAAGGTGTCCTGGAAAAGGGATGAGGTTAGGGATGCGAGAAGCAACACAGCACTGAACAGTTCCTAGACACCACAGTTCCCAGCAGGGCTCATGGTAGAGAAAAGCAGGCTAGATACTCCCCAAAGAATGGAGAGGAGCCCACAGAGAAGAGTTAAATAGATGGAAGGTCCACATCTCCTCATATCCAGCATCAAAGATGTGGGGGTCACTACTGATGGACAGGTAGATGCAGGGGAGATGGTCTGGCTAACACTGGAGGCTTTGGGCTGTGCTTCCCATGCTGAGACATTGCTGAGGCAAAGTATCATCAGTGTTGTGTGTCCTGCCAGTGAGATCTCAGGGGCTGTCACACTGGTGGGGGAACAGAGCCTATTGCTGGTGATGCAATTCACCAGAGAATGGCATCTTGCACACATGGGTGGGGGAGATGGCAGTTTCACTGCAAGTGAAGTTCTGACAAGCAGTGTGGGACTGGGGTCCCCACGTGTCCTGGTACATGGGCGTTTGGCAGCACCAGCTGCTCCTCTGGGCAACGACTGCTTCAGGCAGAGATGTCAGTCCTTCTGTGCTTCATGCTTGAAATCTCTCAGGGTACATACTCTACAGTCCTGTGGGTTTCTTAAGCAGTACCGAGAGGCCAAGGTACATGTCATGGATTACACGGGGGGGGGAAGCCAGTCTTAGCCAGCCACTGAGAGAGATCTCTGCAGCAGAGAAAGAGCAGAAAATGCTGCAGAGACATGTACGGGAAAGGGGATTTGCATGAACAAGAAGAGCCTCCAGGCAGGATAGAAAGTGATCCCTGATCTACTGCGTGAGGCATCATCACTCGAAAGAAAAAGCCCAGATTAAAACACTTCCTCTGGCTTTAGCTCTTTTAGGAAGAAAAATAAAAAAAGGGAAGAGGGAAAGAAACAGAAACAATCATGCAAGACAGTGTGGAGGTGAGGCCTATGGTGAAGGCCCTGTCTCAGGGCAGGCACTGAGGCACACACCTCCCATCCGCCCACACAGCCACAGGCAGCCAGGGCAGGGGAGCACACCTCTGCTGCTATCCAGCACCCTGCTGCTCCCATGAAATGCTCTCCCATCCTCCCCGTGAAAGGCGAAGATGGCACTCGCGAGTTGGAGCCCAGCCACAGCAGACCATCGGCTGAGGAACTGCCATTTCCCAGCGCCAGCAGCAGTGCCCCAGCTGCACCCTGGCCTGGAGGTTTCCTCGGCTGCTAACTTCTGCCATTTGCAGGGTCTCACCTCCCCGCCTATCTACCCACCCAGCTATCTTAGCCCACACTGAAATGCCAACACATGCCTTAACACGTCTTGCAGGCACAGGCAGAGGACCTCACCCTGCCCAAACGCTGACCCTCTGTACTGCGGTGCGCAGATGCGCTGGTGCTCACAGCTCAGGTGCACAGCAGCGTTAGTTACCCAAGCCAAACCAATGGAGATAAACTGTTGCATCCCTCAGCCCCCATTTTATCTACCTTACCTAATCTTAGAGATGATCCAAAAACTCTACTGCTATCTACTTTCTCTTCCCTTCAGGACGTTTTGTGAGAAGCGTTTTTCTCTGGAGCTTCACCTGCCTTGGCTGTGCAGCCTGGGTCCACTGCTCAGCGGACAGCCCTGCAAAACACTGCCTCTCAGCAGGCTGCTCGCCCCCTCCTGCCACCCTGCCGGGCCCCAGCCTCCCATCACCAGAGGAGCACGTGCAACGGCCAGCCAGGCAGATGCTACAAGAGATGGTGGGACAGGGGAACCCCCACTGCAGTTAGGCCAAGGTTGGACGTGGGACTGAGGGCAGGCGAGAAGATGCTCTGGGATGCCCTGTTGTGGCAGAGGAGACCAGGCGCTGGGAGAGGAAGGTCCACAAGTCGCGAGCCATGTTCAGCTTCCTTTCCAATCCCTCAGCATCGATGACGCTCTAGGTTAAGAACAAAGCAGCCCACGCAGCGCCAGTGCTACACATGGCCCATCAAGGGCCAGTGGCTCCTAGAACAGGGATCTCGCCACTGTCCCATCTGCCGGTCCCATCTGGCACGCCCAAGGGACGGGAGTGTCCCATGGGAGGCCCCCATTGATGTGGGCTTGGGGATCCGGTGGAGGACACCCCCTGCCTCAAGCAGCGCAGCACCCGCGGCAGCACAGGGAGAGCCCACACCCGGCGAAGCTGTAGAAAAGGAAACTGTCCCATTTAATGACCCCTTGCACCCGTAACACAGACGCGAGCGCACCGCCAAAGTGCGGCAAAGCAAAGTGCACGGTGAGTGGGAGTTGGCCCCTGCCCCGGAGGAGGCGGGGGGCATCAGGGTGCCCGGCGCAGCACGGGGACCAGCCAGGCGCCTGGCCAGCAGCAAGGCCAGAGAGAGCCCTGGGCTCGGTCCAGTTGGCACCAGGGTCAGGTCCAGTTTGCAGGGAGGTACGGCTCTCATTCGGCTCCGTGTGGTGCAGGGAGGGCAGGGGGCAGATCAAGTGTACCAGGACAGAGGCTGGAGGAGGTGGGTATGGGGGAGCCTGGGGACAGGTCCTGGAGAACGCCGCCTTGGCAGGTTTGGAGCCTCCCTGCCCGAACCGCGGTTTAACCAAAGCAGGAGAAGGGAATAGAGAAGGGGCTGGAGGCTGAGTGGCCTGGGCCCTCAGGTCTATCTAGCTATTCCCATTTGCAAGACATCCGGTGGCAGGGGGGTGCAGGATCTGCCAAGCACCCCAAAACGGGAGTGAGCCTGGGCGACAGACATTTACCAGCAGCTCCACGTCCCTGACAGTCTCTCCCAGGCGTGGCTCAGGCACCCCTGTGCCAGGAAGGGGGTCTGAGGGAGCGGGGCCTCCCCTCATTATCTGATGGAAGCGTCGCTGGGGGGGTCGCGGTCAGACTCCTCGCTCTCCTCGTTCGGGGCTGACTCGCTGTTGGAGGCTGGGGTGAAGGCAGGAGACTTTCTGCAGAGAAGACCAAAGGACAGTGGTCACAGCACCACCCAGGGGGAGGGAAAGGACCCAGTTCGGTGTGGGCAGGGGGCACCAGAGCAAGGAGGAGAGAAGCTGAAGTGCCCCTGTCACTCCCCTGGGGCATGCGTGGGTCCGTGGGAATCCCTGGGTGCTGGGGAGGGTGTCCCAGAGGACACCAGCCAAGAGGTCCAGAGCATGAAGCAGGGCTGGGGGAGATGCCAGAGGAGCCTACCCAGAGCAGGACCCTACCAAGGCATGTGAGGCTAGGGGTCAGTGAAAGCCTACCATAGAGGTCCCCAGCCTGGAGCCACCCTGGCTCCACACACCTGTGGGGACCTATACAATGTCCCTGCACAACGGCAGCTCCTCTCTCCATTGGTGGTGTCTGGCTTCACCTGTCAAAACTGACTCCTGTGTGCAGCCCACTTTCTGCAGAGGTGGCACCACGACCTGTGTGGAGGCTGGTCACCACGAGCCCAATGGCCTCTGGGAACTGCCCTCTCTCCATGCCACACCAGGGCAGGGCTGGAGTACTATCCTGTGTTTCAGCTCCCACTCACCACCACCCGGGCTCCAGTTCTTGCCCAGAGCATGGGTATCTCGGCCCTCCCACTGAAGCTCACCTGTCCCCAGACTGGGTGATGAGCCGCCGGCAAGTCTCCATCTGCACATCCAAGCCTCGCTTCATGCTGCACATTTCCATGTACTCGTGCAGGTGCCGGTTCATGTCGTTCTTGGCTGTGGCCAGCTCCAGCTGCACAAGGGAAACAGTGCAGAGATGAGCCCGGGGCACGGTGTGGTGCAGGGTAGGGGGCACGGCCAGACCCAAGGCTGCTGCCCCCCATTACCAACTACCTGCTCCAGCATGGTGTCTCCCTCCCCCGGGGACCCACTCCCCCATTTCACCCCCTTCTGTGCCATGTCCTCCCCATTTCCTCCTCCTCCTCCTCCTCCCACCTCTATTAAGACGATGGTTTCCTGGTACTCCTTCTCACGGCTCTTGAACAGTGACTCGGTGTCCTTGATCACCTTCTCCAGGCTGTCATCCTGCTGTTGGGGAGAGCAGACGGCATGTTTAGAGGCAGGGAGGTGTCCAACATGAGGAACCAAAGGCAAGAGAGAGAGAAATCAGAGAAAGAACTGGCAGCACTGGGAAAAGAGGAAGAAACATAAGCGATGTAGTATAAATAAGGCACGAGTCAGTCCTGCCAACACGGGGTAGAGAGACCCAGGACTCGTCACACTGGGCAGTGAGCACATCAGCCCAGAACAAGCCCAGCAATGCGCAGAAGCTTTGGAGAGCACAGAGCATCCCCAAGCATGACACATCCCCAGGGGACTGCTGAGGGCTGAAGATGTGGGATGGCGAGGGCTTTGGCCAGACACCGAGGCCTCTGTTTGGGCACTGTTGCTGCACAGCGGGCAGGTGGGCTGGAGAGCCCGAGCAAGGGACCACCAGAGACCAGACCAGCCAGAGGAGGTCTTCTCTTCCGGGAGGGCTGTGGCTCTCCCCATATGTGTGGACCATGCCCTCAGCACATCTTTCTGGCTACAGGTCCCTGGTCTGCCTAACATGGAGGCCTTCACAAGGACACAGTAATATATTCACGTAGGGAAGATGGGGTGAAGAAGGGAAGCATCTGTACAGGCCCGCAAGGGATGGAGGGGCTGAAGTCTGGTCTTTGAGGGAGCATCTTTGCAGCCTCAGGTAGGACTGAGTGTCCCAACCCAGGGCTGGATCCCCGAGGGGACCTGACACCACCGTTACCTCCCCCTGCACCTCTGCCGCTGCAATGGCGTATCCGGAGAAGTCCTCCCACAGGAGCAGCGTTTCTTCTGTCTCTTCCCACGTGAGGCTGTCGCAGTCATCCTCAAAGTCATATTCCCTCCTGGGGGCAATGGAACAGCACGTCAGCACCCAGCAGGAAAACCCCAGCAGGCAGGGCAGGCAGGGGGCCATGTCAGTGCCGAAAGCCTTGCCCCAATTCACAGGCAGGGCTGCAGCTCTTGAAGGTTTGGCCAGGGTGAGCTCAAGTGTGCCTAAACCCAACAGTTGATGGGGAAGGGGCTGGCTTATGGTCAGGAGCCCTGGCAAATTCAGGCAGGGACTCCTGAAAGGCGGGAAGAGGGGCAAGAGGAGGGAGCTGGATCAGCTCCCACCCACGGCACAGGTGGGCTCAGGTCTCCCCGGGGGTCAGTCCCACCACATCGCAAAGCACAGGGTGTACATACCCTGTGGCAGCACCTCCCATCTCACCCTCCCCTGGGAAGGGGAGCTGGAGCCCACCCCTGCCCTCCCCATCCCAGGCACCAGTGGGAAGCCCGGTGCTGGAGCCTCGCTAGATGCCGGTGGCAGAGGTGCGGAGCAGCTGCACTCACAGCTGGTTCAGCATCCTCTGCATTTCCTCATTGATACTCATGGCCGTGGTCTCGTCCTCCTCTTCCTCTTCAGGCTTTCGGGAGGCATCGCTCTCCGACAGTGAGGTGTCTTCGTCACTGACCTGCTTGCGCTCCCGCTTCCGCCCCACCGAGGCTGGGACCTTAACGGGAGACAAGTGCAGAGACTACAGAAACGAGGCCGGGTCCGAGGTCAGGAGCAGATAGTTGGAAGGAGATGGAGGGGGAAGGAATGGTGGAGGGACAGAAAGGCAGGGAAAGAGAGAAAGAGAAAGAGAGAAAGAAAGAAAGAAAGAAAGGAAGGAAGGAAGGAAGGAAGAAAAGCGAGAGAGAGAGACACGGGCTCATTATGATCAGGTTAAAGATGGTGCAATGGATAAAATATGGTTTTAGCATTTTCTAAAATTAAAACTAAGCAACTAAAGATGGAATCTATGAATCTGATGAGAAAAAACAATGTGGTTTTACTGCAGAAAAAACTCAAATCACCCACCACCCAAGTCCAGAGACAGGGAAACACAGCAACAGAAACAGGAAAAAAGAGACAGAGTCTGAAAAAGGTGAAATATGTCAATATTTACAGTCCAACATTATTTACAGAAAGTTTAAAATTTGTACACTTTCCCAACTGAATGGAACTAACCAGTTGCTTCTGTAGGGACAAAGAGAGCGAGACAGAAAGGCAGCGACATCCAGAAAGAGAAAAGAGACAGAGACAGAGAAGAGAGACAGAGAGAAGATGACGGAGAGGGGAAAGGGAAGGAGAGAGATGGAGTTAGAGACAGACACTCAAGCAACTTGTCTCCCTCCTGCAGCTGCTCCCCTACCACTGAGGGGTCCCCTGGCCCAACACAACAGGTGAGCGAGAGGTTGAGGGGACTCTCGATGCCCAAAGCAACATCTGGAGCTTTCCACCTCCTTTCCGTGCCCTTTCACCTGGTCCTCCTGAGAGAGACAGAGAGCAAGGGACCACAAGGAGCAAGGGTGAGGGTGACCAAGTGTCTCCCCTAGCAGGGGGCTGGTGTTGTCTCTTCTAACTCCTTTGGGAACTCTCCTCCCCAGAGCTGGTGGCTGAGCCTGGAGCAGCAGCAGGCACTTCTCACCTGAAACATCTTGATCATGTCCTCGCAGTTCCGCTGCTGCGCCACGTCACACAGCTTGGCAGTGATGTCGATGCGCCGGCAGATGTCCATGTCCACCTTCATGGCCTTCTCCTGGATCTTGGTGTCCAGCTCTGTGATGTTCTGAACTCACGGTGCCGCAGAAGGGGGACAAAGGAGGAAGATTAGGCAAGGCAAACAGCAATCAGAGCCCCCACATTCCCCCCTATGCTGCAGGACTGCATCCGCATCCCCACTTTGCTGACTGCACCCTGGACCAGCCCTGCCAGACCACCTCTGTGCTGGACGTGCCCCACCAAGGTACTGCTTTTCTACGCAGCCCCACCACTCGGGTAGGACACTGCTGCTGGGTTGGAGAGGGGTTAAGGACTCACATTGCTCATCAGTCCCTTGAAGACAACAAGCTCTGCCTTGAGCTGCTCCACCTTCATGGCCAGCTCCTCCTGGCAGGCTTCAGCCTCCTGGGCTTCCTGTCCCGGGCAGAGGGAGATGTGCAAGTCAGCGTCAGCGTGGGCCAGCTGGGGTGCAGGGGAAGGGGGAGGCAGCGATGCTCACCTCCTGCAGCTCAGTCACCCGGTCCTGAAGCTGGACACGCACCGTGTACTCCTCTTCCCATCTAGGGAGACAAACGCGCTGGTCAGATCCCACTGGCCTCGCCTCGCCGGCTGCCGGAGAGCGGCAGCTGCTCACCTCAAAGCTATCCAAGAGGGGGTGATGACGGCACTGGGGTGGGAAGGAGAACGTGCCCAGGAATGCATTGCTGCTTGTTTCCAGATGACGGCAGCTGCCAAACGCCCATCAGCTTCCCCGGCCACGAACCCTGCCTCACCACGCTCTCCGCTGTCCCTGCCATGGGCCGGCCAAAGGCTGCCTGCTCCGCGACAGGGGGAGCTGGGGACACCAACCGCAGGCCCCGCGTGGCAGCTGCGCTGCACGCCCTGCCACGCTGGGGCTGGCCCACGGCCCAGCGCAGCCCACCGGCCTCTCCATCTGCCCCGAGCCCCTTGGCCTTGGGTCACATTAGGTTCAGCTCCAACACTCAATAACGGGCTGCAGATATTGCAGAGTTGCCCCCATCTGCGTCATATTTGTGACTGCATTTGTGTGTCTGCAGCGTTGCAGTTCAGGCTGTCCTAAAGCACGAAACCCAACCTCATACCAAACCACATTACAGCGTGAGTGGCCATGATGTGTGTCAACACGAATGGCTGCTCTTCTGCCTGTACCAATGCAGAGGGCTGCCCTGTGCCAGGCCACGCTACCCGGGCAGGGGCATAAGTCTCCTTGGCTGTACTGCCGCATAACAGGCTCGATTAAAGAACATTGTTTCATCCTACAAGGAAGCAGGATGGGTTGTCCCAATTTATGCCATGTTGGCCAGTGGGTACTGTATTAGGCTTTGCAGCTTTGCAAAAGGCTGAGCTGTAAGGTGCCCGGCCTTGCTATACAAAGACACATTGCCTAGCAATTATTACATTATATTTCGCTGCATGAGATCATCATCTTGGGCCATGCTGCGGTGTTGGCCCAGTCCATGGTCTGTTGGGAGGCCACCAGACTGTACTGCTCTTTGCTAAATTACTATCCCGTAGAGCAGACGGGTTAGCATCCGCTGCAGTGCGGCACGGGGCAGGGCTGCTGCATTCTTACCTGGCTCCTGGCTCTTCTGGGAGAGCCAGATTTCTCTGAGAAAGTGGGATTTCTCTGGGAAAGCAACCAGAGCCGGGCCCTGCCTGGTGCTGTGATCTCCGGTTTCCATTTAATGCTTGCAAGCACTAACACAGGCACTGCGACCCTGCACGAGAATGTGAAAAAATCTCGCTTCTCGCTTACTCACACCAAGTTCAAAAAATAAATCCTAAAGTCTAGGAGACCAGAAAGCACATGAAAAGCCCTCACACTTGTTATCTCAGGGTATCAGGACAATCTGACGACATGGAAGAATCCTGGCTTATGAATTTCTAAGCTCTTAAGGCTGGCAACGCTTCTCCTTACTCAAACAAGGAGAAAGCGTGCAATTGTGGTGTTGGTGTTGGCTCCATCCTGCAGCTGCAGAAGGGGAGTCAAAGGGGGTTCCCATCCTTTGGGGGGAAGAGGGAGATGAAGAGAGAGGGAAGGAATAAGTTAAAAGGTAGAATTGCCCTTATATGGGAACTGTTCAAACACGGCCTCCCTCCCCGGGGAGAAAAACGCCTTTCACCATAAGAAAAAATTTTCAGCATCTTTCTCGGCATGGCGCTTCCTCTCTTTTTCGGTCTCCGCCTCCCTCCGGGTCCCTACATAGCCCAGACTTACTGGGGAAGTAAAGCATAGCTGCAAATCCTTGGAAGAATTCATTTCACACCAGTGCTACGGAAGATGAGGACAGATCAGATAAACACTGATTTAAAGGCAGGAGGCAACAGTGATTCACCTCGCAAGCGACGAATCTGCACGCCCATCCGTTACGAACCTCTCTCCTGCTTGCCTCCTGCCTGGCTCCTTCTTCCCTGCTCCCTCCTGCAATGCACCACTCCTAATAATAACCTGCCTGCAGCACTGCACCCACAGCCCAGCACGGCCGGCGGCTGCTGCCCGGTCACTGCCAGCTGGAAGCAAGGCTGCCCCACACAACCCCACGGCCACCGGCGCATGCCAAGGGGAGACGTGCATCCTTCCTGCACCGCCACAAGGCAGCAACCTGCCCAAAGGCTGAAACACAGGAGAAGGCAGAGAGCGAGAGCAGGAGGGTCCCAGTAGCAGACAGACCTGGCCATCTCCTTGCTGGCTACAGGCCAGCCCTCCCAAAGCTGGGGACGTGACAAGATGCCTTGCTGTCCCTACAGCTCCACACTCCCCCCCCTCCCCCGCAAGGTGCGCCCCCTCAAGAAGTTCACTTAGCAAAATAAACAACCCCCACATCTTTGAAAATCCTGTTCACTGCAAAAGGCACTGGGGTGCCCTACCCTATGCTGCACGGTTAGTGCAGGCCGGTGCTGCGGGGCACCCTACGGGCTGTTCAGGGCTTGAAGCTGCACGTCTCCCTCTCTTGTGCCATGTTTGAACTATGTTTGAGCTTCACCTTAATGGTGAATGCCCTGCAGCCTGGCACACCTCCTTGGAGGGCAATTACAACAACAAAAGACCTTCTTGCGGCCTTTCAGTATATAAAGGAGGGTTATAAGAAAGATGGAGAGAGACTTTTTACCAGGGCCTTTAGTGACAGGACAAGGGACAACAGTTTTAAACTGAAAGAAGGTAGATTTAGATTGGACATAAGGAATAATTTTTTTACGATGCAGGTGGTGAGATACTGGAGCAGGTTGCCCAGAGAAGTTGTGGATGCCCCATCATTGGAAGTGTTCAAGGCCAGGGCTTTGAGCAACCTGATCTAGTGAAACCCCATGGCAGGGGGTTAGACTAGATGATCCTTAAAGGTCCCTTCTAACCCAAACCATTCTGTGACTCTAACACACTGTGCCATAACACTACTCACCCCACACCTCCAGCATGTCCTTGCAGCATCCAAGATAAAAACTACTTGGCAATACAGGTGTAGCAGACAGCACAAACCTGATGAGCCTCTCAGATCCCCAGCGCTTGGCGGGCCTGTACGATACTCGCAGGCACCCTTTGCCCCTCTCCAGGCCACCTAGCCTCAGTCTGCTCCTCCCAAGTGTGGCTCCTGTGAGCCTCTCTCCTGCTGCTGCATGTCTTCTTGTCCCTCCCTATTGCCCCCGCACCCCTCCTAGATCCCAGACTTGAATTTCAGGCCCTGCATATCCAGAGAGAAGCTCCTCCTGCTGCACCACTCCGAATGCCGTGGGGTGCACGGTGGCCACACTGCCCTGAAGAAAGTGCAAGCTCAAGCACCTAAGCCATGGGTCAGAAAACCGGGAAGTCCTGTGTTAACATAGTCTCTTCCCTCTGCCCCCAGGCAGGTGGCAAAGGGGTGACACCAGCCACACTGTCCCCACGGCAGATCAGAGCCCTCCATGGCAGGGAGGTCTCTGCTCCTGGGGGATGTTGGTGTCAGCCCTCAGCATGGGGAAGGGTGTGGAAATGGGATCCTCCTGTCCCAGTTCCCTGTTTGGGACCTGGCTGCACCCATCAGAAAGTTCCCAGTGCTGGAAAGGGTCTGGGGGTGGGGTCTGCTTTCCCCCAGCTCCTGGTAACACAGTCCAAAAATAGATCCTACCAACAACATTGGCCCGCAGCAGCTCGTGGTGCCCCCCTGCCTGCCCCCAGCATCCCCGCTCCCTCCGTCACTCCCCCTGCAGCCTTCCCCAAAGCCCGCTTGCCAGAGCGGGACAACCCTGAAAAGCTCTCCTTTCTCCCAAAGTTTCAGCAGCACCGACAAACCCAACTTGGTCCCCTCTGGCTGACCCGCTTTGAGCAGGTGAAGCTCGAGCCCTCTGGGCCAAAAAGGTGGCTCCAGCTCCCCGCTATCTGATCTGAAAACGTAAGGCAAGGAGAGCTGCCCGCCCCTGGAGAAGGAGCCCGACCCCTGGCTTAATAATAGAAGGCCTTAGCTACACGCAGCAATCAGTGGGAAAGAAGAGATGCTCTTCCTTTCCACGTGCCTTGCTCGGTGCCCTCGGAGCATCCGACAGGCAAGTCTGCTCAGCCAAAGCCTTATAAAGCCAAAAACACAAGGTGTAATCTTGGATCCCCAGGCTTGATCTTGGCACCAGAGCCCATGGCTGTGAAGCACTGGTCAGCAGCACGGCTCCCGGGGGTAGAGCACACTGTTTCACTCCTTTGGGTATGTAATCAGTTACTTTTTAATTGCTTCTAAAGCATCATAAAGCGACTTTTCTTCTGAAAAAAAATCAGTCGCTCAGGTGGTGTCAGTCACCAGTGATGGTCTTGCCCGGCCCCACGCTCTGCCCCGCGCCCTGACCCAGCGACGCCAGCCCCCTGCCTGATCTCATCCTACGTGCAGATCTGGGAGCAGCCTCGGAAACTGGCTTGAAACAAAAGCGCCGCCAGCGTGATGTGAGAGCGGCGGCCGCCCCGCATAGGAAAGAAGAACCGGCCAAGAGATTAGTTTTGCATTCTGCTTCGCCCTTCTCTGAGGCACGTGCCAAGCCACAGCTATTTTGGGTCAGGAGGAAAGCCCCCGAGGAGTGGGGTGCTCCCGCACGGCTCGCTGCTGCTGAGGCGCCGGCTGGGAGAGCACTGGGGAGGGAAAGGGCCCGGGGGAGTCAGCCGCCCAGCCGAGGGGCTTCTCGGCACCTTCCTATGTATCCAGAGAGCCCTCCTCTTCCCAACACCCTTTTCCAACCCAAACCCGCTCACTGCTGCATGTTCACCTTCCTCACCTACTTTCCGTCTGCTCCTCCTTCCCGAGTGTTTGTAGATCCCCTCCCATTTAAAACGCCAGCTCCTGGAGTCAAGTTATTTCTTCCCTGCTTGGAAAGGCATTTCTAGTCCCTCGTGCCAGGTTGGTAAGATGAAAAAAGGCTCAGCGAGCATCCCGAGAGGTTTCAAACACCAGGAGGCAAGCGAGGAGACCCAGGCGCAGACGACTGCTTTCAGGGGTTCATGTTTTTGCCTTACAACCCCACCTCACGCTGTCTGGATCCCGCGCTCCCGGGAAGTCAGGCCAGGGCTGCCTCTCCCCCCCGCCTGCTTCTCCCGCACCGGCGCCCAGCGGGTAGAGCCCTGCTGCCCCCCCCGGCGATGGGTTCGGTCCCTCGGGGGATGCAGGTCGGGCCCCTCGCTCCCGCCGCCCCTTCTCACCTGCGCTTGTACTCGTCGCGCTCCCTCTTCACCTTGGCCAGCACGTTGTAGAGGGCCCGGATCTCCGGGGTGATGGTGTCGATCTGCACGCCCACCCCGTCCGGGTGGACCCAGGAGACCCCCGGTCCCTGCACCAGGGTGGTCTCCGGCCCCGGGCCCAGCCGCCGGGCTT
>NW_008796114.1:1977701-1991055 GCF_000699145.1 Aptenodytes forsteri
GGGGAGGGGTCCCTCTCCAGCACCGCAGGCTGAAGTCCCGCCGGGCCCCGGTTCCCGTCATCAACCCAGCACGAACCCAGTGTGCCTGTGCTTTCTTTTTTTTTAATTGTTATTATTTTTTGCCTAGCCTTTAGTGCTTTCCGCAGTGCTGCCCCCCTTAAAAACGGCATAACTTCCCCTCTGCACCCCCGAAGCTCCCCTCGTTATCCTCACTCGAGCCCCCCCCTCCAAAGGCAGCCCTGCCCCTGCTCCATCAGCAGCCCGCCTACGGAGAGCTGCCACCAGACAATGGCGAGCCAAAGGGCAGAGGAGGTTGTGTGGAGGCAGCCAGCCTCTCAGATATCATGCTTGGCTTGTGACTGGCTTTCTCCTTCATTGTTCACAAAGCAGCCTCGGGTCTTGTTTCCTGCCCCCTATTTCAGCCTTCTCTAGGTCTCCTCCTACAGCGTCTCCTCCCTGACCCCGACCTCAGCCCCGGGGCAATGCTGCCAAAAGCACCGGCGTGGTCCCTTATCGCCGTTACCTGGTGGGAGGAGACTGCGCACAAATCAATCGATACAGAAACATTTATGGATGTGGACACCTGTGTTACCTTGCTGTCTGTGGGCGCATGGCCCGTTCCCCCAGGACTGCGCAGCTGAGCGTGGCACTTGCACAAACCAGCCTCCAAGATCTCAGCTGAGCCGTTAGCAAGGGATGAGCGTGCAACCGGGTTGAACTCTGTGGCAGGAGGCGGGCAGGCTCCAGTTGGGTGGTGTGCTGCAGCCCTTCCCTTGGGATCTGGGGTATGGCTCAGTCCACATTTCCAGAAACTTCCCGGACCCACTGAGGACGGCCAGCTTCGCTAGCCTTGACTGGAGTCTGCCTATTGCATTTTCCCTGCTGCTTCTCCTCCAGACCTACAGGGCTCCTCCATCCCTCTGTTACTCTTCTGCCTTCCTTGTCTGGGAGCAGACCACATTTGTTCCCCTCTGCTGCCTTGCCGTGTCCAGCATCAGTTTTGTCCTGTGACCTGCCTGTCTCCCCCGTCCTGCCTGCGACTCTGGGCTCCCCACAGCAGCCCCTATTTGCATTTATAACACCTCCTCTCCCCTCAGCAACCTGGCTGCATCTTCCCTGGAACACCCATGACTGCTAGAAGTCAAACCTGGATTTCAGTCCCTCCCATACGGGCTTAGGGTGGGAAATGAAGCGAGCTTTCCTTCTCCTTCTATCACCTCTTTTTTAACATTTTACCTCTTCTTAAGTGGCTGTTCCCTTGCTCTGCCTCTGACTGGAGAGGCTGAGCCATGGCAAGCAGTGCTTTTGTCAAGGGAGAGGAAGGCAGGAAGGCTTTTCTCAAGCGCGCAGGAGATCCCTGTCTTCCAAAAACTCTCGCTGCAACAGCAGGAGCAGCTGGTAGGGAGCCATGTGCCCAGCAGCAATACTACCAAATAAACAGCCAGGGAAAAGGGAAGGACAGGCAGACAAGAGGGATCCTGGTCAAGAAACTTGTTTTGAAGCAGCAGTGGCAGCTCCTGCTTGGAGACCTCCCAGCACGTGCCCTGGAAACCATCGCAGACTCTGAGATCTCGGCTGAGCCCACTGCCACATCCCTTCACTGGCCCCCTACACTGCCGCAGCCTGCCTGCATGCACAGCAACCTGTGTTTTCTGCCAGCATCCTCCCCCCTCGCATACCGCTGATTTTACCCCCCGTACCTGCCAGCCTGTTCGCAATCCCCTCCTGTTGCACACAGGCGAGCAGGGTCAGGCAGCAGGGTGATCCGTTGCTGCATGCAGCCAGCGGGGAACACAGAGAAAAGCAACACCGCAAGACGTGGAACAAAAAGCTTTCCTAAGCTCTGCTTGGCCTGCCTCTGTCCTGCTGGGGAAACCTGGCAAGCGGAGCTGATTAATGAAATGCCAGTGGAGGAAGGCATCGCCATCCATCACGGAAAGCTTTTTCACCAGGAGGCCAGCGCAGCACTGGAGCAGGTGGTGGAATCTCCATCCTTGGTGGTTCTCAGGGCTCAGCTACACAAGCCACAGCGATGTGACCTAGTGCCGGGACAGTCCTGCTTACAGCAGGGGGCTGGGCTACAGCCCTCCAGCACCTCTTCCCACCAACACCCCTGCTGTCTCCTGGAGAGGACAGGGCAGTGCAGAGCCTCCTTTTTTTCCTAGCTTCCCTTGCTCGGGACACTTGCTGGGATAAAGGATTCCTCCCGACACAGAAGATGGCTGGGACAAAGGGCTTCCAACTTCTGAGGAAGCCCAGAGCCTAGAGGCAATCCTGCCACCCAGGGGACCACAACGCTCCTCCACTGGGCCTCAACCTCACCCCAGCCCAACGGCTCCTCCTCCTCATCTTCCCTTCTTGGTTCACCAAAACCCCTGGCACTTCTCCAGACTCTCCAACAGCTCCTGCCCTGAGTTTATCAGCTCAGGCTCAGCAGTGACACTGCTGGACCCCACCTGCTGACATGCAGAGCTGCTCACTGCACCTCACTGCAGCTCTTAAAATTGTACTTGTAGCCAACATCAAAATAGACACATTCACAAACATGCTGATATTTATCTTACTTCCACAGATTTTAAGGCAGAGAAAGAAGCACCGCATTTTCTGACCCTGTGCAAAACACACAGTGCAAATTTCTGTAGCTCAAGTCAGGTACTCGTATGGGACTCTGTCTCTAGTTGCTGACAGCACAGTAAAAAGAGATTGAGCCTCTACCATTACCCTTCATAGGCAAATCAAGGTAGATTCCCCAGGTGACTAATCACCTATTAAAATCACATGCCTTGCCTTGCCTCTCATTTGAATTTGCCTAGCTTTAACATCCATTGCCAGTTTGAGATGCTCCCCCTCTCCCAGATCACAGAACCTCTTACTAGCTAACACATCCTCCTTGCAAAGGTGCTTCCATTGGTGAAACCTGTTCAAATTAGCTCCACAGCTTTCCTCGAGGCTTTTTTTTAAGGCATAGGTCACATTAGTGTGTGTATACGCCACTTCCCTGCTCTCCTTCCCTCTGAGTACCCCAGCGCTACCTTCTCCCTTGCACCACACTGCTGGAACATTTCAGTGTAAACTCTCCAAGTCTTCCAACTTCCAGGATACTTCACTAAAACCGACCCCTAAAATTGCTTCTATCCACAACCAGAGGCAGGTGCTGCAGTGAACACACAACTTTTGGGCACCTTGCTGCCTAGCAAAGCCGGCAGCCTGGAGTTAGCTGCCTAGATTTGGGTGCGAATGGGGAGAAATTGGCACAGAGGAGCAGCCGCCAACAGAAGCTGGGCGATCACCAAACTAACCAACACACAGAAATGTCCCTGTCTAACAGCAAAGGAGGGAATGGATTTTCTTTTAAAAAAACCCAAACACCAGTCCAGGCAGGAGTTTTGTAGCTAGGTCTTGCATGTGAAGGCAGTTCTAGGTACTACAGCCAAGAGCCAGGGACCTAACTGACCTTACTCTTCTCAGCAATTCCCCATTGACTACATCAGGCAGGTGGGACTTGCAGACATCCTCTTCGGGGGCTCTCCATGTCCTCCCTAGCAGGGATGGACAGCTTGGGGGAGCAAAACCTACTGATGCGAGCTTGGTCATTTGTGGATTCAGCCCCTACAAAAGTGTATATATCTATGGGGTTATGTGTGACAGAGCGCGTGCTCAGGGATCTAAATTTTATACCCAAGTCCCTGAAACGTGCAGTGCAGGATTTCAGTCCCTTCCTCTGGATACAGCCTGACACGAGACAACGCAACCGCAGGCTGCCTACCTGGCGTGGAACAGACATTACAGCATATGACATCACTGGAATTAGTGACCAACCCGCATTGCTACTGGAGTCTCTTCTCTTCCCATTATGCACTATTGTCCCCAGAAGTCTTCAGCTTCCTTCCTCCGCCACTACCTCTATCTCCCAGTTTGCAGAGGTGAGCTGGCAGCACTCCAGAGCCTGGCAGGCAGGAGCTGCCAGCTGGCCGTCTTAATTGTACCCTGATAAGGCTTCTCTGATAGACTCATTCCTCTCCGTTTGGGGAGAAGGGCTTGAAGAATCACCACCGAATTCAAGATCTTGCAATGTGCATGATATTTCTCCCACCACGCTGGCAGTCATTAGCACAGAACTTATTAGCACCTCTTCCATGCACCAGGTTTGTTTTGCACGCTTTGGGCCTTGTTTAGCCTAAATAACTTTACAGCACGTGGCAACTCTATTACAGAACTGCTTACCCATTTTTTTTTCTCCAAGTCATTAAATGCCACCCCAGTGATGTTTGTGCACAGCACAGTGGAACAGATATCACGACACATTACACTGACTTCTCTCAACCAGCTTTTAATTTATGACGGCATTTTTACTCCTCAGATCTGCTTTCAACCCTTGCTTTGCCTCAGTTCTTGCTTTGCTCTGCCTCAGCTCTCGCAAGCCACGTTATCAGCAGCTTTCAGATATTCAAATGCATTAAAGGAAGGTACTGAAAGCAGCTCCGGTAGTCACATTTTCCCAAAATCTCACCTTTCAGGTAACAAAAGATTCCCAGTGTAAGAAGGCAGCTGCAAACACAAGTCTAGTGTGACCAGCAGCCTTGTACCGGAACACGGAGGCAAGCCACCAACCTTCATCCCCAGCTGCTACATCCCCAGTACTGCCTCCGATGGAAGTGTTTCATGTCACCCTCAACATTATCTCTCTGAGCAGCGATAACTGCAATGGCTGAAATAAAAAGCAGAAGGGGAGTGAACCACTAAGGAGAGCTGAAAGTTTCCTCTGTTTCCCCCCACCTATAATGAAAGGTTTGCCGGCAAGCAAAGCAAGTGGAACGATGCTCGGTAAGAGAGAGTAGTTTTATTGACGTGGTTAAAGCAGCATCTATTCCCACTTTTCAGAGGGGAGTGACATACTTCAGAGATGCACTAGAAACCAGACAGTTACATTGGGATCCCAACCAAGAACTTTCTATCCCTGCCGCTGGGGTTACCAAGATAAACTGGTTATCAAGCCAAGACTATATGCTACCGTATGAACCTCAATAGGCGGCAGCAGCAATGCGGGACAGGTCAGCATCGCTCCCAAAAGGACAGGCTCACGGCTTTCCAGAGGTAAAAGCCCTTCTAGGTACGAGCCACCCTATAGCTGGAAGATTACTATATGGCTTCAGTTTTGAGATTTCTGCTAAAATCCTGTATTTCATCACTCCTGGGGAAATCTGCTAGAACTGGAAAAGAAATAAGGCTGGAGGAGCAGAGGCGGGGCTCAGCCTACCTGGAAGCTGCTGTTGCCACAAGCAACGCAAGCCTCGTGCAGCAAGGACCCAGCTGAGGGAAAGGAGGTGCTAGGCAGAGCTCAGGACTCACCTCGGGAGCACTAAGGGGCAGGCAGAGCAGTGGGACCACCTCCCAGGGACGCAAGAGCTGCTAAGCTGGCTCAGACAGACAGTCCGTCTAAGCCCAGGAATCAGTTTCCAGCACAGGATGAGGACAGAGGGGTTTGTGACCAGGGCAAGCGAGCAGCGATCCCTCCTCACAACGCTCTCCCAGCCTCTAGCAGTTCACAGCTCATGGATCTTCTGAGCCAGTTGTGTTTACCAGCCCTTATAGAAAACATTTTTCCCTTGTGCATACAGCTGGGTTTTCAACCTGTGTAAGCTCCTAGCATTCACCGTACCCTGCAGAAAGGAGTTTCACAGCAACCTACACCTTTTGTGCATTTGATGGGTCCAAGGAGATTTTTTGTTTTGTTTATTGGAAAACAGCAAGCAGTTGTTCCCTGTCCATCTTCTCCATGTCACTCACAATTTTACATGCAGTTATATTGCTCCTTTCCCCCAGTCTCTTTTCCAAGCTTCAAGAGACCGTGACTCTAGCTGTTCCTCTCACAGAAACCATTCTGTAAATTTGGATGTACTTCTCCTCCTCTGAATGTTTCCCAGTTTTCCAATCCTTATTCAGATGGAGGACACTAGAAACACAGTATTGAAGAAGCGCATGCACTGTCATTTTATACAGGGAGGTAGTAACATTCTCCCTTTTGCTGTCTAATAATTCCTTTCCTAATAGCACCTAGCATTTTTCTGAAAGACCCCGGAAAACTTCCCTCGGGTCCTGTATGTCAGGCAATCCAGAGACCTCACCACACAAACCTGGAGTGAGACGGACACATTCAAAGGCTCCTCCCTGCCCTAATTCACTGGGAAGCGTGGGGAAAAAGTAATTTTCAAGTATAGGGATATTTGGTTAATGGCTATTCAACACAAAAAGGCAACATCAAACAGAGTTGTAATAAATTAAACACGCAGATACATAAGCCCTAAAAAGCAGAAGATAACAGAGGCTGTAACAAAGACCAGGACTCCTGAGACACTGACAGATTGAACCATTACAGGAACCACTCAAGTGCAACCTTGAAGAGCTTCAGCCAGAAACTTCACAGCTGATAAGAAAGTAAAATTATCATGGGCTTTATGGGAAAGAGCAAATTTATTATGGGATGTTTGAGGGGAATTGTGGGACTGTGTAAAGTTTATCATGCAATGTTTTAAGGAGGATTATGGGAGCAAAACTCACTATGGGATGTTTAGGGGAAGGACTGAAGGAGGGTAAAGGGAGGCACCAAGCTAGATCAGGGAGAAGTGAGCATGGGAAATGGAGAGGAGGAATAAATAAAAGGGGCCAGTCACACGGAGACTGGCTGCTGGTCAGTGTGTTTGTCTGGCTGAGCCCTGCACCTGATTACCACCATCTGTCCTGGCCTCGTATTAAACTAATCCTAGCCATTCTCTCTGCATGCATGCGCATTTGTGATCTGCTAGCAAACTGCAAGCTGAACTAGCCTGTAAGTAGGGCAAGAGGTCTGAGCACCAGAGTACCGGATAGCCAGACAGGCAAGCCTGAGGACCAGCTACCAGAGATCCATGAAAGTGTGTGCACACAATCCACTAGCACGCTCTAGGTTTGATGGGCCAGCGAGTAAGAACAGGATTAGGCCATTTTTGCCATTCATGTTTTGCGAGTGCCGTTTGTGTTTTCCTGGGCACCCGCCACAGCACTTTTCTCTGCTTTCTGCTAATCAGTCTGCGTCTGGTTGCGTCTATAGTGTGTGTGCATGTGTCTGTAGGAGTATCTGGAGTTCCCGCTCAGCCTCACTGCTTGCTGAACCTGGTAACATGGGAAAGCAGCAGCCTCACACGTAGCAGACCGGGACCGAAAGGATTCCCTAGATCCTACAGTCCACTGCATTCAGCTGTCCTTAACACGAGACACTGGAATAGCACATCCAAGTTCTCCCATGAACCCAAAGCTTGGTGAGGAAAACAAATCAAGGGAAAGTCTCATGTGAGCCGAGCTAGCAAGACAATTATAGAACCAAGAGTTATGCTTCAGGTCTGTTACACACCCAACTCCACGCACACTGTGGTGGAACAGAAGCTGGAGAGCGCTCTTGGTAGAAAGCTTATTAATAAGCTGTCTCTAGAAAAAGATTTATTCACTAGAGAGCAGACCCAAAGAAGAGAGTATCAACTCACTGACAAGGGAAAGGGACCTGGGCTGACGTTTAAATAGAAGCAGCCCAGACCACTGCTTGTTATGTCTCAAGGAGAAGCAACCACATCCAGGTGAACAAAAAGGTGAAAAGAACGAACGTGATTGTACAGATCCAGGACCAGCAGCAATCCCTGCTGCAGTCTGGGAGGCCAAGAACCAAGAGGCTGCTGGAGACCAGCACAAGGGTGAAACGGGGACAATCACAACAGTGAACTGGACCAGCACACAGTGACAACAGGGAACTAGGGACCAGCACAGGACCACTGGCCTAGGAGCTCCAGCCCTGCCCTGACGAAGCTCTCTGCTGACAGGCACTACACAATACAATCTTCATCCAGGCAGCCAGGATTTCAGCTCCCACTGCTTCTTCACAAACATCCATGTCGCAGAGCGTAAGAACAGACACCAGAAACGCCAGAGCATCAGGTGGGAGTGGAAGGGGTTTCTGCTGCAGAGGAGTAAGGGGACACGGCAGAATTCTGTATTCCGTGTTCAAGGGAAAAGGACAAGACTTGAGCAAGAGTATAAAACTTTTAATGGGTCAGTGCATCAGTCCTTGATGCAGAGGGAAAGGAGCAAATGGGGCTATAGCTGTCCCAAGCGCTCAGTGCTGCAGAGATTATCTGCACAGAGCAGGAAAGACAAGGTGGTACACGCATAGCTGCAGCAGCCCCCAGCCTTTGCTCTCCAAGGAGGGGACCAACACCTGGAAAAGCAGTTCCTCTCACCGTCCAGTCGGTTTCACTCTATGCTTCTTCCTGGTAGGGACTTGAGGACGCATCATTTTGGGAGAAGGCTGGCCAGCCTTCAAGGGTCTCCTCTGTGCCTGCAATGAATGTCTCTTCTTCAAAGCAGGCTGTGGCGGCTTCTGCTCTTTGTCAACTTTTGACCCCTCAAGTTTCTTCTTTTTTAGCTGAGGCTCCATGACGGTATCAGGGACAGCGGACGGAGTTGCTGCTTCCACAGCAGGTTCTTCATCTGAAAAAAAGAGAGAAAGGTGCTCTAAGAAGAACCTGCACGACTTCTGCAGGGGAAGCAGCCTGCGAGAGCAGGCCCAGGCAGCTCAGCTGAGCTCCAGCACTAGGCTACCTTTTTGTGCCTGGGGGATGGCATTAGAGAATTTCTTGAACTTGGCAATGAAGAACCCATCCATGTTATGCGTGTGGGGATAGAAACGCCGCGTAGACTTGAGGGAGGGGTGGAAGCGACGGTCCTTGAACCTGGAGGAGGAAGTTGGGGTGAGAAGTGATAGAATGCCTCTGCTCAAACCTGGCCACCAAGGAACAGTCACCTGTGCAGCTTGTGACCTAGCACGCACCTGGTGAAGCCTTCCTTGCCAAAGTCCAGGCCTGTGGCCACCAAACGAACGTTGCGTTTCTTCAGGGCATAATCCACAACCCACTCATTCTCCTCCACCTGCCAGAGACTATGCATTAGGATACAAAGCTCACCAGTCCCCCGAGTAGGAGATGACCACAGCAGAGCATGGAAGGGACTTACCATGATGGAGCAAGTGCAGTAGACAATGTAACCCCCTGTCTCTGAGGCAGCATTGACTGAATCTATAGCGCTAAGAATCAGCTCCTTCTGCAGGTGAGCACAGCGCAGGATGTCTTTCTCATCCTGAAAGAGAAAAATAGGTTAGGATGCCAGAGGCACAGGGAAGCACTCCAGGCCTCTATTGTGGATGGAGGAATGACAGGAGAGCAAAGCACGTATGATATAGAAGATTCTGGAGTCTTCTACAGAACTAACCTCAAAAAACCTAGCTCTGGTACAACACACAGAATAGGAAAGAGAAGGAAAAGTCAGTGTCCCTATTGCAGGCATGTCTCAAGAACAAAGCTGCCCCGAAGTCCTTCCTCTCATGACTCAAACCTGAATCCCCATCTTGTGCCCCGCTGGTCACTCACCTTGTTGGTTTTGACAGCAGGATCCTTGGAAATGACGCCTGTTCCGCTACAAGGAGCGTCAAGCAAGACACGGTCGAACCCTCCAAGCACCTACAGGCAGATGTACATTTGGAATTACACTCACAGGTGGGGACTCAGAACAAGACCAAGACTAGAAGGGGAACCAGAAGACTGGGAAGGCAGGAAAGATCCCTCAATCCTCCCTGTCCACCTTCCTGTCTCCATATCAAATAACAAACGCTCCCCAGCAGCTCTACTCATCCTCCTGTGACAAGTGGCTTTGGAGAACACAGCTTTACTAAAGGGACAGCACAGCAGCTCTAGATAAGCATGGTAAGGACACCCCAAAGCAGGCAGGAACATACCTTGGGGAACTGGCGTCCATCGCAGTTACTCACTACAGCATTGGTGACTCCCAGCCGATGTAAGTTCCCTACCACGCTACGTAGCCGCTCAGCATTGCTGTCATTGGCCAAGATCATACCCGTGTTCTTCATAAGCTGAGCTGCACGAGGGCAAAACACATCAGCAAGGGGCTGAAAACCTCCTGCATTTTTGCCCGTAGGGACAGCCACCCTCCTCCTTTCCCCAAGTTCTGTCCCCCTCTGTTCCCCCTTTCTGTATAGGCCAATGGAAACTCATCACTTCACAGAGCATCCCTCCCAAGCCTCCCACCCAAGGCTACAGGGTGGTACCTATGTAGCTGGTCTTGCCTCCTGGGGCACAGCACATATCCAGGATGCGTTCGTTCTCCTGTGGAGCCAGAGCCATGACAGGGAGGAGACTGGAGGCTCCTTGCAGCATGTAGTGCCCAGCCAGATACTCAGGGGTGGCACCTGGGCAGGGAAGGCAGAACAAATGAAAATAACGTGAAAGAAAGGGAGCCAAGAGCAGGTCAGCTCAGCTCTGTGACAGGAAGGGCGACCTCACCGATGGGCACAGAGGAGTCATAAATAACAAGTCCCGTTTTCGACCACTTCCCCAAGGGGTCAAGATTCACACCACGGTTGATTAGAGCCTGCAAGACAAGAAGATGGGACTGAGACACCGCCCTGTGTGACAGGCAGTGCAGGAGAAAACCACAGGTTCCTGCTCACCTGCGCCAGATCCCGTCGCCGCGTCTTGAGTGTGTTGGTGCGAATGGTCACAGGGCGGGGAACCTCATTGGCTTCCAGGAAGTTTATCAGCTGGATGGAAGAAGGGACAGAGAACAGAGATAAAAATGAAGACCCAAGGAGGCAGCCAAATCCTCATCAGTCAGCAAAGATATGGGCAGGGCAGCATCCTACCTCAGGGAGTGGGAAGATGTCCATGAGCTTCATGAGCAAGAAGTCACTGTAGGAATAGTAGGCAGCCATGTCCCGGCGCAACAACGCGAGGTACTCCTGTCGCGTGCGTCCTTCCTCCCGCTTCACCACAAAGTCCTGCAGCACCTCCATGTTGCCCTTGATGCGCTGGTGAATGATGTGCAGGTCAGGTGGCTCAGCAGGTAGAAAGACCACTAAGGAATCATAAACAGCCAAGAAACTCGCACACAGGCTCTTTACAAGCACAATCAATCATGCAGGACTCCTGCATCACGACAGCACCCACACTAGAAACGCCTTGTTGGAATATGCTTTCATCAGAGCTCAGCAGAGGGGGGATTCAAAGGATGGAACTGGATGAAAAAGTTTACAAGGCAGGAACTACAAAGTATTTAAAAGGATTTGGTCAGTTACTTTAGATAAACAGAAAAAAAAAATGGAAAACGACAGTGACGACGACAACAAAAGTCTTTTAATACTGAAAACATTACCTGTAGCAGAAAGGAGACCAGAAGTTCCCCAAGGGCAACTAAGGGGTACGAATGAAAAGAGGCAGGATTAAATTGTACTAGGGGGGCAGGAAATTAAAATCACCAAAGCCCAAGAGCAAGCACTTTGGATGTTGGAATCGCTGTCATCAGAGGTTCTAGAAATGGGTTGGACAAACACCTGCCAGGAAAATCAGGGTACAGAGGAACGAACTACACGATAAGATATCCACATGCATTTAGGACTAGAAAAGAAATTGGGGCAGGCTCCAAGCTCCATACAGGGCATAACAGATTTCCTAACCATGCTGTACAGAAGCGCAACGTTGTATACTATCTATTAGGGCAGCTCATCTAAAAAATACCTTGTCATGCACAAAACGCTCTTGCTAAGTAATATTCATGATAAAGTCCAAATGAAGCTCTTTGGTTGTATCCAGGCCCTGTGCTGCTGCATGCATATGGCTTATGGATGCCACAGATAAAAAGGATATCCTCTCTCTCAATCTGTTCATTCGTTGGCAGTTTAAATTGTTCGTCTATATCCAGGTTGAGCTGCAGATCCGGGCTCTCTTCCTCCTTCTGTCCCATTTTCTGCCTGCTTGCCTCCTCTGCTGCCTCCTCCTCCTCCTCCTCTTCACTGTCATCTTCACTGAGGCCTCCCCTAAGGACGAAGAACAGGACGGATGTTTTACACAACAGTATCACACAGGCACTTCACAACTATCATTTCTTAGATAGCAGAGAGGACATAAGAACGAACAACGCAGGCTTCTCATCTAACCAGGAAAGACTCTGTGGACTGGCGATGTTCTCAAATCCTCACCTGTCAAACTTCTGCTTCAGGGCAGCTTTTTCAATAGGCAGCAACTAAACAGAGACAAAAGATTAATGAAACAATACCCCCAGGTGCCCCCTGACTTCCCGCCAACTGTGAAATTTCATCTGCTCTGCTTAAAAAGGACAACAAACAAAAGCACCGAATGTTACGCTGGGATCAGTTGCTAAACTTGAAATCGTTCTTGTGAAGGGAAGAAGGGGAAAGCTCTCTGCCACCTCACCATCCACCCCCCAGTAAAGTCACCCTTTTTCCCCAGGCCTGATGGGTCCTTTCAGCCAACAAAGTCAAATATTTCTTGCGTAATTAAGGGCAAAAAGCTCCTACCTCTTCTTCCTCTGATGATGAGGCACCATAATCATCCACCATCTCCTCGCTGCTCCCATTCTCCTCCTCCATCTCCCAGCTGCCCTCTTCCACCTCACCATCGCTGGATAACTCCACGTTGTTTCCTTTAGACGGGATTTTCTTGGCTTTGGCCAGCGCCAGCCATTTTGAATTGCCATCACTGAAGCCAGACCGGCCACGAGGGGTTTGTCCTGCTGCCTTTACGGCATGTTTCTCCTTCTGTGGGGATACCTGCTCTTTAACTACAGGCAAAATAAGTGGTTAAAAGTTAGGCATTATTCTCAAAGACAGCTGCCCTGTTTTTTTAGTTGTTATACAAAAGAGGCCTTCATCCTAGTCCTGAGCTGCCTGTCCAAGAGAAGGGACTGCTTGTTCTCCACATCAGTTTTCTCAATCATAAACAAGGGCATATTCTCACCTCTCCCCCAGTGAAACTTTAAAGAGACCTAACTACAAGTACCAAAGGAAAAACACAGGTACAAAATTCTTACGGTATTTGCTCTGACGTATTACGGTACCCTCCTTCCCAAATTTTTGCCTACCCTTCCTTCTTCCTACTGCAACAGCTTCCTAGGCTACGCAGGACATAACACAGCGAGCTTAAAAGCCTCAGCTACCCAACCTGCCTGCGATAACCTCGCCGTGAATGGAGAATAAGCCAGAACTAGCTTTAACACGTGGAAAAAGAGACCTTTTACTGGTTTGTTCTTCAGAAAGCACGGCTGGGACCAGAAATCAGGAAAAATTCGTCTAAAATAAAGAAATTCTACCTGTCCCGTACCATAAAAAAGAGGCCGAAGCCGGACGGTGGCGGGGGTGGTGGGGCACCCCGGGGGAGCAGTAGGGCAGGGTGGCTGCCGGCCCCCCGCCCCGGCTCGGCACTCACCTGCCGGCTCTCGCCCTCCTCCTCCTCCTCCGAGCGGC
>NW_008796114.1:1993101-1997036 GCF_000699145.1 Aptenodytes forsteri
TTCCCGGCCATTGACTCCTTGGATAGGTGCTGGTGGCTCTCAGCCAGGCATTCCACCTCTGCAAAACGTGTGTTCAGAGCCATAGATGGATGAGTTGGGTCTTCTGACATGTTCAGATAGGCAGCTCGCCGCAACTGCTCCTCGATCACCAGCGCTTGCTCCAGGAGCTGCAAGATGGGGCAGTAATGAGAAAGTCTTGCAGCAGTGGCCTGAAGAGCAGCCTGTTTGCACCCCCAGTCTCTCCTGATCCAGTTCTCCACTATCTCATGAGGTGAGATTCTGCATCTGAACCTCCTTTCACCAGCTTCTGTTTATATTGAGTAAAGCCTGAAGAGCCCAAAACAATTAAGGGCTCCATTAAGCTAGGCCAGGTACACAAGAAAACCAGGCTACATCTAGTTTAATAAATCCTCTAGGATTCTCAATTCCTCCTCAGATTCTTTTTAAAGACCAAGTTGTTTACTATTTATAGGAGCAAAGGGGATGGAGCTTTCTCTTTGAATCTGAGCAAGAAGTATCCCATGCTACTTACAGGAAGAGTCTAAAAACTCTTAAGCACGTCAGGGACATTTGGAGAAATCAATTTGAATCCTGTTAGTGCAGAACTGACCAGCCAGACTACACTTGAATTAATGTTTTGCCCCAAGACTGAGAACTACATGGCCTTTGTTTGGGTTGGTCTTAAATCACTCCCAGAACTAAGCTATGGTCACTCCCAAATAGGTTGAGGCAGAGACTGAAGGCAACCCTTTCACCAACCTGTACGATGTTTCTAAGTTCTGCTTAGGCACATTGAGTGGGTTGTAGCACACCAAGCAGAAGCTGTGATGGAAACAGCCACTTGAACCTTAAGCCTCCTGCATACCAGTTGTTCAATAGACATTTGGAGAGAGAGAACACTGAACCAAGCTCCCCAATACCATTTCTAGAGTAAAGGGAGCTCCTATCATGGAGCTACTGCATGATCCTAAGAGATATTGCTTATTTGTTCCCCCCCTAAAATGAAAGGCACTGCAGAAGCCTTCACTTTCTTAGCAGAAACTCAGAACAGCAAGCTCTTGTTATTAGAGGTCCAGCTGGCTGAAAGGCACTTACCATACTGAAGAGAAATCCTTACCTTAAATCTCCTCGCCAAGAACTTATTCTTTATTTCCAGGAAGTTACCCCTGTTCATCTCACCCTTGAAGGGTTCATTGAGGATGGCGTAACGTGGATCATTCTGAATATCCTGCCAACGGGCATAGCCATGACTGAGATGGGATGAGCTCAGGCAAACAAAGGTAGTGAGAACAAAGGAATACACAGCCCAGGCAGATACAGTTCTCAAGAGGGGGTGGGGAAAGGGGGTGCAGAGAGGGGAGGAACAGGAGCCAAGGAAAAGGAATGAGAACTATGCCCTGCTAAGTCTTAACTATGCTGGCAGGAAACTCCTCCTCCCACCAGCACTTTCACTCTTGTGAAAGAAGATAAAGCACTCTCCCACTTAATGTACTCCAGTCAGACCCAGGACTGTCACCTTCACCGTGAATAGTTTGTGTACAAGGGGAGAGAACTGGTCCGTCAGGGTAAGGATACTTGATAATCCCAGCAAGGAGCCAGTAGTCATGACGCCGATGCCAGATCTCATAGGTCTTCTTTGTGACAGTTGCAGCCCGCTCTTCATTCTGCCACAGGGAGTGTAGTTCTGGAAAGGCAAGAGACACCAGAACAGTTGAAAGTTATTTCATGAACACAAGCAGGGGCATATAAACAAGTTCAAGCATATAAAGATTTCTCATACCAGTGAAACCACCATCTGCTATGTTGAACATGAAGCGCTGCTTTACTGCCTTCTTGTGCCTTTCATCTACTGACTCTTTCAGCATCTCTCCATTCTGCAGCATCACCACATCTCTCTTATCATCATCCTTTTTCTCATCTGTACACACAGGAAATCATTAGAAAGAACGTGGCAGGTACCACAGCAAGTTGGACCCACAAGGAATCCTTGCAGGAGAGGGGTTAAGGAAGAGAATGGAACTATCATGACTCACCTTTCTCATCCAGAGTGATTACAGGAGGTTCCGGGGGATTCTCAATAGGTGCTCTGTCTTCCACTTTCTCCACATCAGCTGCAGGAGAGAAGGGGAACATGAGATGTAGGGAAACACGGCAAGTCCAAGGTTTTGTTCTTCAGCCTGTGAAACCTAATACTGTTCCTTAACTCCCTGGTCAAAGTCCTGGAATAGCCCCACTGATTGTCTACATTTATGCCTGTTTCTTTAGGATGAAGTGCTGAAGCAAAAAAGATGCAGCTTTAGGAAAATAGTATTGGAGAGGGAGGGGGGTTTATTGCTGTTCAAGGTATTAAACAACCTCCCTAGAGATACCTTTGCTTTCTACTTCCATTGGCTCATCTGGTCTTTCCTTCACCTCCTGTTCCTCTACTTTTTTTTCATCTGCTTCTGTGGGGTTCACCGGGGATTTTGCTTCCTGTGGCGGTGTCTCCACAGGCTGGGCACACTGCTGAGGACAGAAATCAATGAGAAGCGAGGTAAAGCAGCGCATGGAAACAGAAGACAGTCACAGCAGTTTGGAAAGCAAAGATGCGCAAAACTGTCAGGCCAATTCTGAGGACCTGAGAATTATCTTTAAATATCGTTCCAAGAATTCACCTGTCTCAGCAGCTGAACGACACAGAAGAGGGGGCAGAAGTAGAGACATTTGCAATTGCATGAGGCAAACAAGCAACCCAACACTCACCTCCATAGGGACCTCTGTTTCAGTAGCAGAGGCACTGAGCTCCTTCTCTGGTTCAGATGACTCTCCTTGCTCCTTAGCACTGGCTCCTTCTTCTACTTTTACTCCTTCTTCTGTGTATTCCCCACCCCAGAGCAGCACAGCAGACAAAAGAAGAGAAGCCATCAGTAAGGTCTTCCCCTCACTGTTACCAAGCACACATCTCCTTTGCTCCCAGAGATAGGTCCATCAAAATGGGACCAACATCACTCAAGATGACCCCCCCCTTTCCTGCCCCCTACAAATGCTGGGCTTCTCTTCTCACTGATGTCAGCTCATCCAAGGAAAGCTAGTGTCCTCTCTTGCCTTTAAGGGCTTGCACATGTCTTTGGCAGCCCTCCTAACATGAGGGGTAAGTTGATCTGCGTCCACCCCCAGACCCCACCACCACAGCTCCGGTGAGGGGAACAGCCAGGAAGAGGTCAGGACGCAAGACTGTACAAGAGGGGGAGCTCTCACCAGGTGGAGGGACAGGGGCAGGTGTATTTGGCTGTGTATCCCCTGGTGTCGAAGGAGTTGGAGTTTTGGGAGAGGGTGAGCTTGGCTGTGAAAGTTTCTTGTTCTCCTCTATCTCTGCCAGTTCTGGCATACTCCAACGGCCATTCACATGCTCAAATTCCTGCACCTGCATGAGGGGGAAAGACAGACATATAATTGGAGGAATCATACAAAGCTCATCCTCAAACCAGGACAGACCACTCGGCACACAGCAAAAACAGGTGTGAAAGGAGAGGTAACTCACTAGCTCAGGACCCCAGTGACTACAAGTTGTATGGAGAGCGAAGGCTACATTGCTCTGCCAGGCACCTACCTTTTTGCGTATAAGTGACATGACCCCAATGCGAGTAAGGACATGCTGTCGAGAAAGACCTTCCCGTGGGACCCCATCTGCAAAGGTCTCTGCACCATCAGCTCCAGGTTCACATAAATGGCGCATGAACAGCGAGACATAGGCCCTGGAGCAGTTAAGAGACAAGCAATTAGACTATAAACCGGGTTAGCTGGAGACATGCATTATCAGACCCTTTCCAACACATAAGGGTGTCCTGGTTTTGGCTGGGATAGAGTTCATTTTCTTCCTAGTAGCTGGTATAGTGCTGCTTTGGATTTAGGATGAGAATAATGTTGATAACACGCTGATGTTTTAGTTGTTGTTA
>NW_008796114.1:1997207-2012015 GCF_000699145.1 Aptenodytes forsteri
ACTGGCCAAAGGGATATTCCATACCATATGACATCATGCTCAGTATATAAACTGGGGGGAGTTGGCCAGGGGGGCGGTGACCACTGCACGGGAACTGGCTGGGCATCAGTTGGCAGGTGGTGAGCAATTACATTGTGCATCACTTGTTTTGTATATTCTTTTATCATTATTATTATTTTCCCTTCCTTTTCTGTCCTATTAAACTGTCTTTATCACAACCCATGAATTTTACTGTTTTTTCTGATTCTCTCTCCCCCATCCCACTGCAGGGGGGGAAGTGAGTGAACAGCTGTGTGGTGTTTAGCTGCCTGCCGGGTTAAACCACCAACAAAGGAAATCACCCCGAGACTCCTAAACCCATAGTAACACAAGTTCTAGGGTTCCAGGCTCCTTCAAGGGAGAATTTCCTGACAGAATTACTACATACATAAAGGACACACAGCTGACTTGAGTCTTAAGCCAGAAACAACCATAACTCCAAAAAGGACTCGGGGAGAGTATGCATTACATGCTTGCATGGCTGTGCTACTCCTCTAAAAGCATTTGCTTTTGGTCACTGATGAGTCAAGTCCAAGGAAGAGAACTAGGAACAACCCCCTAGTCTCTCCCAGCTTATACTTCATTCCCCCACAAAGAATCAATTAATACGTTAAGGAAACGTAGTCTCTAAGGAAAGGCCAGAAAAGGCCCAATTCTCATTCTTCCCCAAAGGGACTAGATGTTGCCAGTCTTCCATCCCTGCCTAACGCAGACTCACTTGAACTCTTTCTCTGACTTGCCACGGAGGTCCCGAACAAGCCACTGAGTGGTGAAGGCATCCTGGGGTGGCATTCCATAGCGCATGATAGCATTGAGGAAGGCTTTCCGCTGGCGGGCATTGAAACCCAAGACCTAGAACGGAGGAGAAGACAGACAGATATGGCAAGAGCCATACAGAAGCAGCTAGGATGCAAACGCCTACCCTGGTACTACCTACCTCAATGTTCCCTCCCACACGGGCAAGTAAGGGAGGCAGAGGCTTATCCTTATCATTTCTCAGGCCTTTCCGGCTAGGCCGACGAGCTGCTGAAGAGAGAAATGCAGCTAAGGAGGAGAGACAATGCACAGCATATTGTTGTGTGAATATTTCCCTTGCAGAGCAGCACCACAAAGTGTATAAATCACCCAAATCAAGTCCCAGCTGTTCCCACACTCAGAGAAAGTGACCCAGGAACTCTGGCTTCACCAGAACTTACCTTCAGACCTCTCATCAAAGTCCTCGTCTCCTTCTTCAGAAGCAACTGAATAGTCTGACTGATTATCTGACTGGTCATCCTGCCAGTCTGAAAGAAAAACAGCACGTGAGCCTGAGACGCTACTCCGTTACTTCCCAGCAACATATACTTACACCCATTTCTCCCTCAGGTTCCTGTGGATTTGTACCTCTATCCTCCTGCGAGCCATCGTTGTAGTTGACTTGCTTGCGAATACGTTTGCCCTTGCCCAGATTCCTGGCCAGATCCTCCTGTTGCTGTTCATAATGGTGACGCAGCAGTTTCTCCCAGTAATCAGGGTCCACTGACTCCTCCTGCTTAATGATCTCTCGTTCAACCTCCTCTTCCTCCTGTCACAGAGAGGTAACAAGTTTAGAGCCAAATTCCAACCTGAGCAGATAAATGCCTGCTTGCCCTTAAAAGCAGAGCTCAATTTGCTTAATTGATCCTACACACTTCAGCAGAAGATACTAGCTGACATCCACCTCATACTCACCCCCATCTCCTCTTCGCGAACCACATACTGGGCCACCTTGAAGGAGCTGAGATACTCATTCATACCCTGAAGTTCTGTATCTTCTGTTTCATCCTGGTTCCGATCCAACAGACGCTCAATTGCTTTGTCATCATAGTGGATGACACTGCTGTCCTCACCTTCTTTGTTATCCCCTGAGGGAAGAGCACAGGCACAGTTGCCGTGTGGATCTCAAGGAACTAGGAAAGGGAATGCCACCCTAGACCTCTCTGTAGAGCTATAATCAGCACTGTGCCTACAGTCGCTCGCTAAATAAGGAGCCAGACCTCCCCTCCTTCAGTTCTACTCCCAGGCACTCACCCCCCTCAGTAGCCTCATCCTTGAAGAGCTCTTCAGTGCCAAATTTGAGAATGTCATCAAGTTCTTGTTTGGACATGGAGCCTGTCTTGGAGCCCAACCCTGGTCTCACTACCAGATGAGTTAACATCATTTTCTTCTTGGCCACCTGAGTGATACGCTCCTCCACTGAGGCCCTTGTCACAAAGCGGTATATCATCACTTTCTTGTTCTGTCCAATTCTGTGTGCACGACTGAAGGCCTAGAAAAGAGATGTGCTCAGAACAGTCTAGAGCTACACAAGTAGTTGTCTGATACACCCCACCTACCTCCACAAGTTTCCCAGTTGCCTTCATGTTGGCTCTTAACATTAGTGAAGGCTGGGCCCTGTAAGAACCCTCCACTATTTCACTTCCCATCTTCTACCCATCCTCACTGCTCTAATTTTGCGTATTTCTAGAGGGGAAGTCTCACATTCCTTCACTCCTCCTGAGATTTCATTTCCCCTCTTCCTCAGGATTACTCCATACTGAGTGGTCTCATTCAGACTCACCTGGATATCATTGTGGGGGTTCCAGTCTGAATCATAGATAATCACAGTATCTGCTGTGGCCAAGTTAATACCAAGACCCCCAGCTCGAGTTGAAAGCAGAAAGCAGAACTGCTGAGCACCAGGAGCTTAGATAAAAGGAAAGAACAAAAGTAATCAAGGGAGAGTGCATTACTCAAACAAGGATTTGTATCTGACCCACATCACCTGAGGGGGAATCACTACTAATTTAAGACTCCAGAAGAGCAATGGAAGACTTGGGCCACAACAATCCCATGTCAACTGCTAAGCACATACAAGGCAACAGTTTCCATTTGGCAAAGAAAGTAGGAGACTCCGTACCATTGAAGCGATCAATAGCCTCCTGTCGCATGTTCCCTGTGATTCCTCCATCAATCCGCTCATATTTGTACCCTTCGTGTTCCAAAAAGTCTTCTAGAAGGTCCAACATTTTAGTCATCTGCACATCAGAAAAACACCACCACAAAAGAGTGAGGGACAAGGGAATACCAGATCAACAGGCTCCTTTCTCAGAAAAAGAACTCCCAGCCTTAAGGTTTTTCCCCATATACCTGAGAGAATATGAGCACTCTGTGACCTCCTTCCTTAAGGTTCTTTAACATCTTCTGGAGCAGCAACAGCTTTCCAGAGGCTCGAATAAGGGCACTACCATCATACATGCCATTTGGCATTTTTGGAGCTTCCTGAGAAGAAAAAGAGAAAAGAAAGGGAGTAAGGGGGGATGGGGGAAAAAACAGCTTGAAGGGATGTAGCTTGGGTCTTAGTTCCCAGCTGTGTTCATCAGATGCTGACTCATGTCTGGTCAGTTAGCTTGGCACAACCACAATGTGTAGCACTACTTATAGGAAACATCAGTGCTACCCTGTGCCTCTTCTCTTGCAATTTGATTCCTAGATGCCCTCCTCTTTCTTATTGACTTAGTCCCTACTCTTACCATCTTCACCATCTTGCATGAGTCACAAGATAGGTCCTACCTGTCATACAAAGATACTGGAAAAGGAAAGACCTTCCAGCATGTTGGGTCTACATAAAGACAGGATGACAAAAAACCAACATAGAAGCAGAAAGAGAGGAAGGGGAACTACTCCATGCTTCGCTAGGGAGCTAACTGTCTCCCTGATAACAGCCAGCAGGGAATTTGCTTATACAGAATAAGTGACTGAACATACCATAGCAGCCACAGGAAAGAGGTAGGGGTGGTTACAGCACTTCTTCAGATCCATAACAACATTGAGCAAGGAGACTTGGTTACCACCACCCCGTGCATTCAGTGCCTCAAAGTTTCTTGTCAAAATGTATTTATAATATTTCCTGAAAAGAAAAAAAAAATTACAGCTTAGACACCCCTCATAAGAATGACTAACATACTCTCTTGCTAAACTCTGCACAGCTCCCGGCATTACCTGCCAGCTACCTAGGCTCTGCCAGTGTCATTCACTATCTCTTTATCCCTTACATCAGAGAACAGGATTAGTCCTCCCTCTGCTATAGTGGCAGCAGGAAATCTTCCTCCTGTCCACTGTGTGGAAAGCCCTATAGTGAGGATGAGGCTGTTTCAGCATCCTCTTTGAAACAGAACAGAGCAACAGTAGTTCAACAGCAGGTGCTCTCTTCATCCTCACACTCACTTCTGCATGGGGCTCAGCTCCACTCTGACAATGAGTTCCGTCTTAGATGGCATATTCTTGAAAACATCAGCTTTGAGACGCCTCAGCATGTGTGGGCCCAGCATGTCATGCAGCTTCTTGATCTGGTCTTCCTTGGCAATATCTGCAAACTCTTCTAGGAAGCCCTCCAAGTTACTGCAGAGAAAGAGACACTCAGCAAAAGCCACAAAGGAGAAAAAAAGCAAAAAAACGAGGAAGGGGATAGGAGTGACAAGACAGGCAGGCTGACTTGCACTGCAAGACATACTGGAATCTCTCCGGCGTTAGGAAGTTCAGCAGGTGGAACAGTTCTTCTAGGTTGTTCTGCAGAGGAGTTCCTGTAAGCAGCAGCTTGTGCTGGAGGGAATAACCGTTCAGCACACGGAAGAACTGGGAAGTAGAGAGCAGGGAAGAAGTGGTGGGGGGAAAAAAAAAAACCAAAACAAAACACACAAACACGTCAAAGGCTTATTAAGTCATAAGCCTACAAAAAAATAGTTTCTCCTAGAAAAAAAGTTGACAGCAAGCTAGGGTTCAATTTAGATCACATCAGCTGTCTGGACAAGAGCTCCAAGTAGTTCACGTTCCAGTCAGGGTCACTAGACTGATCTCATTTGGATCATTGTTCTGCATAACTAAAACATGACTGCAGCAAATCCTACAAGCCATCAGGTGCTGTTAGGTTTCCTTTGCTCTTTTAAGTTACAAGCTCTTTCAGACCACCAATAATTTCCAGACTGATATACTATGTACTTTTTCTTGCTAAATTAGTGTTCCACATTCTTACAATTACTCTGCCTTGAGAATTCTAGAAATAGCTAAGTCACTCTTCCTATTCCTATCAATCCTGGCAATGTCCAGAGCTCTGAACAAGCAGAGGAGAAAGAGCTAAGAGTTTGCCAATGTGCCTTTAAGGTAATTTGTGCTGGTTTTCACAACAATGAAGTAATTCCAGACAGAGGTAGTGAGCAGTTAAAGTGCTGAAGTGAAAAGCAAAAGTGTACGATGTTCACAAGCACAAATTGACAATAAAGCAGTAATGTTTATGAGCTTGGCCATTTCTTTGCTTATTTTATACTTAGCATGATAGAAGGTCAAACAATGAAAGTAGCTTTTACAAGATGGCAAACAAAAAAAAACCACAAAGAGAACCACCATCGCTTATGTTTTGGTTATCACACCAGAAGGATCCTTCTAGTGGCCTCCACAGGGATTTATCTTTCGACATAGTTATAGTCAAAAAACATTCTCATTTTGGAATCAAATATGGAAGTTACTGATTATATCTGCAAAACTTTGGTAGATAATCACAATCTGTCAAGAAGCATCTGACCTGTCTTGCTGCCAATCACCTGAAGCTGTCCTTATGGGACAGGAAACTGCTCTAGAAAAAGGTAGATTTAATGGTCTTGGTGGATAACCAATTATAACTATTAGTCATAGTGTAACCTTGAGCCTTTACATCCTCTTTCAATTAATGAATATTAATAGTAAGCATTCATTACTACTTCCAATAATTTCAACGCTAAGCATAGAATGCCATCCAGTCTTAGTGCCTACAATAAAAAAAAAGATCTGGAAACTGGACTGCAAGCACAGCTGTGATGTCTCAGAAAGATGCCTCATGCCAAGATCCAAAAAGCTAAAGCCGTTTAAACAAAAAAAGATAAAATCGAGGCAATTTTGTCTTACACGGTCTCCAAGAACCTATAAAACCAGATTTCCAATAACAATTGTTTTTACATACTGAGCACTAGAACCCAGCTGAAGACAGACAAATCAATACCAGAATTAAGGCACAAGGGCTTAGGGAGGGACTGGACTAAGAAAGTACAGTCAAGTCTACTGAATTCAAACAAGCTTAGTTAAGGTGCAGCCTCATATAAAAGCAGCTATATGGCTTTCAGCATCTACCCAGGCATTTAACACCTCTGCCCACCTCTCCCATTTCTATAACATCTAATTAGTTAGACAAATGCAGAGAGCAAGCCTACTCCGGAAGCAGGATAATTGTGCTCCTGCAGCTTGTTTTATACTCAGTATGGTAAACCTTTCCAGAACAGAGATGGTGCAGATATATGACCTGCTTTCAGAGAAGCCAGTTTGTATTTGAGAGCAACAACGACATCCAGTTTTTTCTGTTTTCCAGTGTACACCAGTCGCCTATTCACCCAGAGAGAAAGCTGTTTTAGCCAGTGATATGTGTAAAAGTGAAGTTGTTGCCAATGATAATCCGTCTCCAAATGGAGGCTGTTGATTTTTATTTTTTTTTTAATAATGCATCAAATTTACTATTGAACAAATGACTAAGAGTTGGCAGACAAACTTATGTGCTTAGGAGCAGCTATCTAATCTTCTGAACACTCTCTGCCCATTCCCCCTGCAACATATGCCATGCCTATAAACCACCTATGCTCCTCCGTACCTTAGACTGATTGTTCTTCAGTCTGTGAGCTTCATCCACAATGAGACAGGCCCAGTCAATAGAGCCTAGTATGGCCATATCAATTGTGATCAGTTCATAGGAGGTGAGAAGCACGTGGAACTTCACAGCAGCCTCCTTCTGCAAAGGAAAAGGATGAACATGGTAATGGGATAGGGGAATGCCCCAGGACAAAGTAGATGCAGTGTTTCTCCATCAAGTTGTTCTGGTAAGCCCTAGTCAAACAGCACATCAAAAACTTTTTACACCCACAGTTTCCTGTCACAAGATTCAAAATGCTACCCAAACCATTCCAGCCTTTTAATCCCCCATTACTCTCTTATACATGTAAGTCTCCTCAACCCCCTCAGTACCTGCTACTTCTGGACAGTTACCAAATATTGTAACAGAAGTTTAACAAATAAGCAACGAATAGAAGCATGTTAGGAAAACGAGATTTGGAGAAGGATGGCTCATCAAAAAGCTAAGACTTAAAAGAGATAAGTAGTTTATCATGGAACTTTAAATTACTGTTAGTACTTAATGCAGTTCAATTTCAAGGGAAGCAAAAGGAGTCCTATCTATCTATCTCTGCCACTGGAAAAGCTTTAGCTCCCATCTTGCTTTTATTAGGAAGACTAAAGTTCTACAAAAACTAGCCACCTAGATCAGGCTTTTCCCTCCTATCTGGGCACAGAATGCAATTTCTCAGATGTGGCCTACGTATGGCCTCACTGTCAGCCAGTTCCTCAGAAAGATTAAAAAAGTTTATACTTTTTTTCTATGTTTGTCTTTTTCATACAATGGCATTTCTGACATTGACTTAGATCTGTAGAAGTGATGCACAACTTCATAGATTAAGTAGAAGAGATAGAGGGACTCGCCTACGGTCAGTATTACCTTAATCAACTCTTTTTCCAGTACTGAATTAGTTCAGACTAGTAGGAGTGTTTAAACAGTCTAGAGCAGGAGTCTAAACGCCCACTAGTCATCAATTTGCAGTCATTTCCCCTTAGAAACTACAGGTATAATCAGTTCCCAGGGACATCAGAGTATCTGAATCTCAGCTGCTGAAAGCCAGTCTAGTGCAGCTCTTCTTTCAGTTCAGGCTTGTGTTACAGCAGAGTTCTGTACCTTCATTCTGGATGCTTTTTTGCCTCCACGTATAGCATTATCCTCAAAAGTGAACTCATTCTCACGGATGATGGCCCGGCTGTCTTTGTCCCCAACGTAGGTCACTACATACATATCTGGGGCCCACATCTCAAATTCTCGTTCCCAGTTGATGATCGTGGACAGTGGGGCACTCACCAAGAAGGGACCCTTTGAGTGGCCCTACAAATAGAGTCAGTAAGAGCATTAGATGAATGCAACCGCTAACACAGGCAGAATCTCCTTGGGTAGTGATTTCCCAGCTCTCACCTCTTTGTATAAGGAATATAGGAACACAGCTGTCTGCACAGTCTTTCCTAGACCCATTTCATCAGCCAAGATTGTATCTGTGCCCTGGGCCCAAGAGAAGCGCAGCCAGTTTAGTCCTTCCAGTTGGTAGGGATGCAAGGTCCCCCCTGTTACATCGAGGTACTCTGGTTGCCGGTCATATTTCACTGTTGGCTACAGTGGAAAGAACAAAGAGTTGAGATCCTTTACCTTAGTTAGACAGCTACCAAGACTCCTTTCCCAGTCACCCATATATTCCCTAGTGCAGATGAGACTTCACAGATGACGACCAGACTAGTGCCAGACAAAATTCCCAAATGGCCAAAGGTATCCAGCAAAAAGCTTTTTTTTTTTGTAAAGCCCTTTCACCAAGAGCCAGCCAGTGTCTCATCCAATGGACAAGGTGGGCCTTTGTCTGAAGGCTCTATAACCCATTCGTTCTTTGGACCAGGAAGGAACTGTAAGCCATATGCTCTTCACTCTTCGGTTTCCTGTTTACCTGCCTCTCTCCCCAAAATAAGTAGGTATATCAGATGGCTCCTAAGCAATAAACAGTAACTTACATCTACCGTGGGAGTCTCAGGGGGCCTTTCCAGTTTCCGCATCTTCACTTTCTTTAACTTCTTACCAGGTCTGCCCTCTTCACCTCTCATCAGCTCCCTATGCAAAGACAGTCCCAAGAACATGCAAGTTTAATGGCTTTTGTAACAGATCGAGGGAAAACTATTGCAAAGAATAGGAGGGCGATCACCCAACTCAAATAGGCTCAAGAGAACAGGTCTGGAACCTTCATGAACTAGTGGAGAAGCAAAAGGTCCCTGCCCAAAGGAATAAGGGGTCAGCAACGAGGTGGTGCTTTGCTATCTCCATATATTAATCCAGCCAGTGCTAGGGGCTGACATATTCCAGTGTTTTCTCTTAAGGGAAAGGAAAGGAACACAACCTCTAGATACTTCTCTTACCTGTGATTCCAGTAGGCTTGCTTGTAGAGGTCATAATCTTGGATATCCACATCTTCGCTTTCCCAGGATGCCTGGTCATAGGGTAGGTCTCTCCATTTAATCAGATAGTGGACATTCCCCTTCTTATCCACACTGTGGAAGAAACCAGTAAGCCCTAAGCACAGTGAAATGACAGTTTTCACCCAATACACTCAAATGGGAGAGGAGGAAAGGATCCCTTAACGAAGCAACAGAAACAGAAGAACAACGTCTGTCATACCAATAAAAGAACTCCCACTGTTTCCCCCCGTCATATTGCAGTTTTGCTTATCCACTCTGCCTTAGCCCTGCTTAAGATCTTTGTTGAAAATCCTCTTTGCTACCTCACCCTACCTATGATTAAGGATCCTGTGGATCATCATCCACTCAGGCTTGATCCCGTATCGATAGAAGCGCTCTTCCATCTCAGCATATTTGGGGTCCTTGTTTTTTCTCTTTCGGCTTTTCTCCTCTTCCCCTCCAAAGTCCCCTGAGGGTGGCTCATCCATATCATTTTTGCGTTGGTAGTTACGAAACATGACCTGGCAGTGCAGCTCCAGCTGGAGTCAGGACAGAAGCAGTTAGTAGGTGTTTTCCCCCCAACCATCCAAAATATCTCCTCCCAACTATCCACCCTTATGACATTGTTAGAGTCCTCCACTCACCTGCAACTCTGACACCCAAGAGCAGTGCCAGTAGGACATGCCCTGCCATTTGACAAAGAACTGCCTTTCAGGCCGACCCTCCAGAGGCTTAGGGGGAGGAGCGTTAGGGTCTGCATCAGGTGGACGTGGGGGAGGGGGGCCAACCGGGGGCTGACCCCATTTCCAGATCAAGATCTTCTGCACCTTTCCTTTCAAAGCTGGGCACTGAAAAGTTAAAACAGAGCTTGTTACATCAGAGCATACGTACTCTAACACACAAGTGCTGAGGAGTAGAAACATACCGAGTCACAGTTCTCTTCCTTCATTAGAGCTTTACTATGCAGATGGAATTTGCTTTTTGGACTTGGAAGCTTTCAAGCTCATATCTCCAGCATTTCTTGGAGCTTTCTCCAGTTTGTATTTTTTTCTAGGACTGACAAACCCCCAACTGAATTCAGCATCTCAATTTAGTTGTCTCCCCAAGGCCACACCAATTCAGAAATTCTACATGAAATACATGAATTGCTAGGCTTGACAAGCCCAGTAGTCTATCCAACCACAACTCCAACAAAAGTTTGTACAGAAAATATTTTGCTGTAGAACTACCAGCCCAGCATAGGAATACGTCCTGAAGCAGCTTTTTTGTTCATCATCTTAAAAAGTCCTTATCACCTAATGAAAACACCTAATACCATTTATAATACTTCATTTCAAGAACTTCCTAGAGAAGTGTGACGTTTCTCCCAACCATCTACTAAGAAAGGGCTTGGCATTACAGAGCTTGCAGTGGAAAAAAACCTGTTTGGCTCAGCATCAGTTTAAAATATTTTTTTAAGCACTGAATTTGCTTGCACTCATTCTCCTGTTTCTATATACATACAGGATCCAAGAAAATTGAGCCTTGGCATCCTGGACCCAAAACTGCCCAACTACTCTGCACATAGGCAAACCTTATGAGCCTCAGCAGCTGTAACCCTGTCCTTCCTGCTGTCTGGAGAAAGCAGCCAATCGACAAAGCGCAATTCAGCCACAAAAAGCCAGGCCTTGATGTTTTATGACAAAAGGGTAAGAGGAGATAGACTCTTTAGAGGATTAAGCATTTCCGGGAAAATATGATGATCCAAAGGGATTAGATCAATCACCTCTTGTAGCAATAGAATGGTACTAGCAGAAACTCACAGTGCAGCGAGGACACAGCCACTCTCCATTGGGAATCTCTGGCAACGGGGGATTCAGACAGTGGATGTGATAGGATGAAGGACAGGCATCACAGCACAGCAGCTCTCCTCCGTCCTTGCAGACTCTGCAGAACTCCATATGGTGGTCATCCTCTTCCTCAGCATCCCCCACAACATCCTCCAGGATTTCCTCACCTTCAGAGTTATCCTCCTTTGCTTCCCACTGAATGCCCTCTTTTTCCTATAGGAGAGGGAAATCAGAAAACCGAAGTCACACATTTGTGATTATTTTATTACCACACAAGAGCAGCCCCAAGTCACTTGACGTCCCCTTCCATGATCTCTTGCACAGTTTGGGGGAATCCGGTACTCACACAGTGTGGGCAGCTCCATTTGCCCTCTGGGGCTTTCTCCATGTCTGGGTCCAGGCAAACCATGTGGTAGGCACGAGGGCAGGTATCACACAGTATAATTTCTCCTCCCTGCTGGCACACCTCACAGTAGTCCTGGTGATCAGTCTCATAACCATCCACAGCCACTGTGGAGTCCTCCTCACCTGCAGAGGGTGGTGAGGAGTTACAGCAGTACAAGCCACAGGTACAGGGTTCCTACAGCAAGGGGGGGTACTCTCCCAACAGCCTACATAGTAATACAGAGATCCAGAATCCAAAACTCCTGCTCTATCTAGGTACGTAAACAGGGCAGGGAGCAAGAGCTGGAACAGGAGTAAAACAAGCCCCTTTGTGCCTCATTCTCCACCCATGAAATTAAAGGTGTAGTTGAGGCCAGGAAAACTCAGCACTCTGTCTGTTCCCCTACCAAGGAGGGAAAGAACTCCCAAAAACCTTTTCCTTATTAAAAATAATATCGGTTCTTCCTTCACAAACAATTCTCCTCCCTCAAGTATGCTGTTAAATACCCAAATTCTGCACAGACATTCCTCTAATCTTTCTACACACTTAGCTGTGCTTCTGTCTCCAGCTGACAGCAAGCATCAATACCTTTCTTTTTCTTTTTCCCAGCTTTGAGTTTTTTGCGACTGCGGCTACTACGGCTTGTAGATCCATCTGAAACAGAGTAGCTGTTGATGCTGGCATCATCAAAGTCTGACTCCACATCCAGATCATCATCTTCACTCTGAAGTAGGTAAGAAAAAAAAAAAGCTATGCTACTCAGGCACGCATGCTGGGGGCAGCAATCAGACACGCATCCCAGCATTTCTAGCACATCATCACCTCCTCCTCAGAAGGTCAAGGAAGGAGTGTCACTTACAGATGATCTTTTACGCTTGGAACCAAATCCTCCCAGTTTGATTTTCAAAGGTGCCACCTTCTTTGTTTTAGGTTTCTTGATATCAGGAATACGAGGACTCGCCTTTGGCTTCCGCCGGGCATTGGGTCCTGAGAACAGAGGACCCTGCGAGTCAGATGGATGAGTGCCTTGACACCACTCAGCCTCTACCATCCTGCCAGATTCTTCATCTCACCTTTACCCTCCTTTGTCTTGGCTTTCCGGAGCGGCACATCTACAGGGGGCTGTGGCAGGACAGCATCCACATTCGTCACCATGCTCTCCACTACTGCAACAGCTGCAGCTGCAGCAGCTGCCACAGATGCACCTGAACTTCCCTTGAAGGGGTTGTTTGTGCTAAACTCCCTCCATTTGGCTCCCAGTACCATCATCATCTTCGACACTGCTATTTTAGGGTTCTTGGCTGCAATAAGTGGCCTGCGTACAGTTAAGGAAGGCGGAGTTACCAAATCACCCTGAAATCTAGATCATTATTCCTCCCCGCCACCACCCCCATCAGCACCTCTATCTCAAACTACATTCCTTTCTAATCTCTGATCTCAACAACCAATGAATCTCTCCACTCCCATCCTTCACTCTGCGTGGAGGATGCAAATGCTCAGGGGCTTGGAAGGTGAAATGGAACTTAGCATACTAGGGAAGAAAGGGGGCTGGGAGTGAGGACTTGCATCATCTCAATCACTGAAAACAAAAAAGATGTGGATCAATTATTTTACTGTTGCTTCTGTTTTTGCTCTAGGTAGGACACTAGTGTCTCTAGGAACAAGGAACCTAGTCCTTGTCCCATCTCTTTTTTTGCTCCAGAGTCCTTCCAAGCGCAGGCTTGTAGCTCACCTGACAAACTGGCTGAAAGCTTTGTAGTTGGTGAGAGTGCGGTAATCCTCCTCTGTGAAGATATGATCAATATCCTCCATTCCCCAATCTTCCAGGAGCTGAGCAGATGACTTCGGCTCCTGCGCAAAGAAAATTGCAGCAACTCTGAGAAAAAAGCTCTAGTTCTGCTCTAGGAAAGAGCAGAACTTCCACATATCTACAGATGACCCAATGGAGTCATTTTTTTTTCCCCCTGTCCACTTATCACTGCCATAGGACACAGCCTCAATAGAACATCAGTGAAGGTGGGAAAAGTCTTTGGATTCAATATACATTCTAGGTGTGTTTAAGGCAGAAGAGGGGAAGGAATGCAAGGTGGGAAAACGGTCAAGTCAAGCAGGTCTAGTGGAGAAAGAAGAGACTGAACAGCCCCAACTCCATGTGCCATCACAAATGGAAAGCACAACGATCCCCAAAATCAGATAGATGGCAATGAGGAACAAGCACTCAGTCAGCAGGGTAGCTTCTCACCTTTGAGTCATCATCTTCTTCCTCCTCTTCCTCCTCCTCCTTGCGTTTGGCTTTGTTTTTCTTTTCCTTCTTGGGCCCTAATTTCTTCTTTTTCTTCTTCCCAGGAGTGTAGTCACTGCCCTCGCTGTCCGAGCGCAGAACCTCCTCTTCTTCCTCCACAAACTCATTCCCCTCACCAGAGCTGTCCCCCAGCTGGGGAGGGAGGGAGAGAGAAGATCAGGCAGCTGTGAGAAAATACCCTGGATAAGCACTAAACACCACACTCTCCCCAAGTTCTAGAGGGTTCATACAAAGGATTGCTGCCATAGGCCAACAACAGTAAGCACCCTCACCCTATATATCCATACTTTAGAGTGTGACCTTAGGCATCCTTTTCCTTACCTCCTTCTTCTGACGCTTGCTGAGCTTGGGCACTTTGGGTTCCTTTAGTTTCTTGGGCTTCTTCTTCTTCTTGATTTTGGGGGTGTCAGCCTCTGACAGCAGCTCTTCTTCTGGCTCTTCTTCAGGTTCTGGAGGGGAAGAGGCGACATGTCTCATTCAAACCTCATCTGTGCACTACAGCATAGCCCACTTCTCACAGAGATCACTCAACTCATCTAACTTCTTGCTACACACTTACAAACATAGAAGTGTTTACAACTGCTTACTCTGTTACTGTTCACAACAGATACTAGGTAATCATATCATAAGTTACCACTGCACATGGTTTTCCCCCTCCCCCCAACACCGCCTATTTCCACAATATTCCTTCTCCAACCAGAGTTACACCCAGATCTTGAGGACCAGAAGTTTGCCATAACCCAACGAGAAGAGGAACAAGCATAAAATAGATGGCCACATCTAAAGGAGACAAAACAGTGAATACATTTGAGAACCTGACTAGGGTACTGTTTCAGTCCATGGGTCTCCACAAAAGAAACCCACAACTATCTAGCCTCTTCAGCAGTGCAGAGCATCCTACAGCTGCATGCAAAATATAGGCCAGTAAGCCACTACTTGTCCTCCTCCATAGGAAAGCTGTTACTCAGCAACCCTGTTCGGATCCGGATTTGACACAACCTTCCCCCAACCCCTTCCCTCTGCACCAACAGCTAGCAAGCTCACTGCCCAGCCAGAGGAACACATGCCAGCTCCCCACCACCACACGCTCCCATCTGTGCGCCCCCCTTCCCTGCCTGCCCCCCCCCCCCCCGCGGCACGGGGCCCCC
>NW_008796114.1:2012084-2013951 GCF_000699145.1 Aptenodytes forsteri
CTCCCCCGCCGCCCCGCCCACCGCACACAGCCAGAGTCACTCCTTCTCCCTCCAAGGGAAAATGGCCTCCTGACCACAGGAGCTGGGCAGGATGGAGGAAGCCACAGGTCAGAGGAGCTACCGCAGCCAGGGGTGAAACGGCAGAGGTCAAGCTCTCAACCTGGGGTCCCACGCCTGGCCCCTGCCATATTCCCAACCAACGGATGTCTCTTCACTCCCACGGTCCTGCAACACCAGGTCCTTCAGGGATCCCACCTCTTCTTCTCCCCCAAGTTCTGATTTAGAGCCTCTAGCGTCCCATCCTTTCCAACGTATTACCTAAAGCTCTCCACTTTGCAGGGATTTTAACAGTTTTTCTTCACCAAGATTTTCCTTACAAGGCTTACTGACAGTCCCCTTCTGCCTAAGATTTCAGAGGTGCCAGAAAACCCTAGAGTCAAAGCTTAAGAAAAAATGCCAAACAAACAAAAAACCAAAGAGCCCACAACACCATTTTCCCTTTCCAGTTGCAACATTTCTCTTATATGACACTACAACACTACAGCATGAGTTAGTAGGAAAACTCAAACTTGTATTACAATCCAGCACATCAGGATATACATTATTCCTTTTCACAAGGAAGCAGACAATCCAGATGTAGGTCCACAGAGCAAGTCATCAACAACCACAGCAGCAACAACAAAAACCCCAAAACAGAAGAGTACCCAGGGCTCTAACTCAAGTCTCATGTTAATGATGAGGATGCAAACACAAGGGAAAAGGCAAGGTACAAAGACTACAAGAAGAGTAAAGGTGAGCAAGCAGCATGGAGCGAGAACCACAAGAAACCTCAATAATTGGGTGTGGTGATGAAGGAAAGTGGGTCACGCAACAGCCCAGGGCAGTTTGCTCTGGACGTCAGCCGGTCTGAGTTCCCAGATGAAAGAAAGCCAGGCACCCTGCCTTTTCACATACTACCCCCCTTCCCCCTCCCCATTCACAAAACACAAAACTCACAGGCATTTTTGGTACCCTGTCAGAACTGGACACTCTGCCTCCACCCCTTACACTTCCCCAAAGCACAGGCCCAACAACCTGCAACAGCTTGGAACAAAGTCAGCTCCACCTGACACAAAGCTGCGAGCCTCGCACTTTGAAGTAACCCTAGGACTCGGATATCAAAATCAAAAACATATGCGTGACTCGTAGTAAAAAAGAAAAAACATTCCCCAGCACATCATGTATTTCACATATTCAGCTTGAGACCAGCATTACCCCCATTTCACACGCATGCCCTGCAGGCTCTCCATACCTGGATGCTGGGGGATAGCGTTGTTCAACAGGATCTCCATCTCATCATCATCGCTGCCCCCTGAGCACGGTGACGGAGATCCAATGCCCGATGCCATGTCCTCCGAACTGGGGGAGGCCTGGGCTTACACAGGGTGACGTCTTCTTGCCAGTCAAGCCAGTACTTCACTGAAAAGAAAAAGAGAAAGTTATAGCAGACCTGAACTCCGTTTTCCCAAGCAATAGTGCTACCACGAGGATCTGTGAGAAAGCTTAGACAGCAACTTTACTGGATTTGGAGCCTATGGATAATAGAAACACTGGCAGCAAGTATCAGCTTAGAGTTGTGATGAAGCAGGCTTTCAAGACACCAGATATTAAACTGAGTCAGCAACTCATCTCTGGCGAGGAAGCCAAAACAGCTGTCCTATAGGAAAATTCTCCTGTCCTCTGCAGCCGGGTGCCCTCGGTTATTTCTACCTTGGGCTGGGAGAAGGCGGCGAGGCAGGGAAGGCAGCTGGGCTTCCAAAGGAGACCCTGGGCCATACCCCCGCCGCGGCCGGAGAGGCAGGCCAGCGTCGCCCTCCTCCTCCTCCGC
>NW_008796114.1:2015290-2021731 GCF_000699145.1 Aptenodytes forsteri
CCCCCCACCGCCCCCGCGCACACAGGCCCCGGGCGGCCCGTAGCGGGCACCACCCTCCCCCGGCCGGAGGCGCTGGTGGGCCCCCGAGGGCCCCGGATCTTGGGGCTGAGCGCCCCGCTCGCTCCCCTTCCCCGTCCCACGCCCTGAGAGGGGCGTACGGCCTGTGTGGCACATCTTCGCCCTCGGGCACACACCGGGCTGGGGCTCGCAACGCCCCGTCCCGCATGCTCTGCCCGTGTGCCCGCAGGGCTGCAGGAGCCCCGGATCTTGGGGCTGAGCGCCCCGCTCGCTCCCCTTCCCCGTCCCACGCCCTGAGAGGGGCGTACGGCCTGTGTGGCACATCTTCGCCCTCGGGCACACACCGGGCTGGGGCTCGCAACGCCCCGTCCCGCATGCTCTGCCCGTGTGCCCGCAGGGCTGCAGGGCCCCTCCGAGGCTATCCACCCTGCAGCACAGCCACCGCCAGCGTGTGTGTGGGGAGCCCGCAGTGACTTCCGTTGCCTCCCCACCGCGCAGGCTGGCCTGCAACGCAAGGCCTCCTCCTCTCCAAACCACTGGTACCTACAGAACTATCCCTACCCCAGGGATACACAGCATCTCCGTGTACTCCATTCCTCCCTGTCACCACGTACCTAGCACCGCACGCCGCTCCCTGGTGCGGTGCTCTGCCAGGAAACTCATCATCACTTTATATGGACGTGAACAGTCCATGGGTATAAATATACCCCAATTATGCATGTGCAACTGTATCATTAATTTCCCATTAAACAAAATCACATCCCATAACGCCGCCTATCCCACGTTTAGCATTTTCGTAACACTATTAACCTCAACAAAGAGGCACAGTCCTGTCCATCTCTCCCTGTAAACACGTGGGTGTCAACGACTGTGCTCGTTCCTCCTCAAACGCCTCCGCTGTCCCACGCCTGGTAGTGCACGTGCAACTGTATCATTAATTTCTCATTAAACAAAATCACATCCCATAACGCCGCCTATCCCACGTTTAGCATTTTCGTAACACTATTAACCTCAACAAAGAGGCACAGTCCTGTCCATCTCTCCCTGTAAACACGTGGGTGTCAACGACTGTGCTCGTTCCTCCTCAAACGCCTCCGCTGTCCCACGCCTGGTAGTGCACGTGCACGTTTCGTCCCGCTGCAGTGAAATATCCCAGAACACGAGTGGAGGATTTACTGTTACGGACTGCAACAGGTCGTTACAGATCCTGTAACATGATCCGTGCTTTGTCTGCCAAACCACGCCAAAAATACGTCCACGCGTACGCCGGGCACGCAGGTATTCCGTAACACCATCCCATCGCCTCTGCCGCATGCCGGAGTGTCTCAGACTGTCAGCAAACTCTCCCCTACTGGCATGTGCAGCCCCTGACTGCCCACCTCCTTGCACCAGCACCTCTCTGATGAGATACTGTCAAGCTCTGCCATCTTGTCTGCGTGCCCGTCACCGCCATGTGCTCCAGCACGGTCCCGCAACGCAAAATACGCGTGCAGCCACTCCATAGCATGAGCCGACTCTCCCGCACACATCCTTCCCGCCTTGCCAGCAAAGACTAGACTGTACATCCCAAAACGCTGTTGCGTTGTTCACCTTCTTGCACGTATAGAAATCCCACTAACCCTCCAGCCATCTGCGGTACGCACAGGTGCACTACCCCTGTCTGTATACCTTCGCCTGAATGATGCTGCTGCTGCTGTCATTTATCTCAGCTCCACGGAGGAAAAGCAGTAGGAAAGAGCCACGCTACTGTTCCACAGATGCTATCCATCCTCTGCACGGATCAAGCGCAACAGAATATCCAGCGCTATAGAAACATATGGTGGATAACGCCACCACCACGCTCTCGCGGACCCCCGCAGGACTTTTCATTCCCTCTTTTGTGTGCTGACAGCCGTAATCCTCTCTAATAGGAGCCAGGTGGACAGCCACGCCAAATTCCTGTGCTGAGCAGCCCGGCCCCAACCAGTGACCGCCAGACTGCGTGTACCTCTTTCTTCTGGTGGTTTGGTGGCGTGGTGAGAGGTACAACGTGGGCGAAGACCCTGCCAAAGGGAGTTAGTTACTGGGGCTGTCTCTACAGGTGCTCCCCAATGCTCTTGCCTGGCAGGGTTATGATCTGGAGAGGGCTGTTTGCTACTGGTTAGGCAACGTGTATCCCAGAGCCTCGGTCAGTAAAGCGCCAAGCTTCCCAATGAGCCACCGCTTCCCTGAAATCTTTCTCTGTATGACACCTGAACGCGTTTTTATCATTAATGCCTCCAAGGTTCCCCACCTCACCTCCAACTCATTTTTCTTTGTAACTTGAAGTTTCTCAGTCAGCAGAAGCCTTAATTTTCACTCTAAAAAAATCCATGCAGAATATAAGCTATTATGATTAAGGTGTTTTTAGTGTTTGTGAAGGCCAAGTAGATTAAATGGATTTAAAAAAATGAGACTTCTAAACGTTTTCCTTTGATGATAAGACCGTGAGAGAGATTTCCAGCTGTTTGGCTGCTTTAAACCTGGAAGTTGCCCTACCTTACTGTGGTTTGATTACTTACCTGGTTTAACTGAATCTTCTAAGTTTATAGCACTTGGCTTGGAAACAATTACAGCGAGATCTGTGTAATACAATCTTCCCTACCTGCTGATGGGTGTCAATGCCCCAAACAACCCCACAGCGCACTTCCGTTGGGGAAAATGCCTGCAACATCCCCTTGCTTTGGTGCTGTGCCTGTGTTAGGGAAATCCAAATTAACCAGAGGACCCTCCACACACCCCTGCCCAGCTCTGCTTCCGAGGACAGCTGGGTGAAGTGGGCTCTGTACCCCCACAGCAACATGCTGGCGCGGCCTCTAAATTATTTCTGTAGTTTCGTGCCTGGTCTGAGTCACTCAGGGTTCAGGTCCCGGCCTGGGGACCCAGGAGAGAGTCCTGCTCCACCTTCCTCCACCTTGCGGGCAGCCTTCCCTGCCCAGCTTTTTATCAGGCCCACAGCCCTTTCTCGCTTTCACTTTCAACAGAGACATGTTTCTCCAAGGTAACAAGAGCGAAGTGTGACATTGTTTCACCCTGGTACTTATTCGGTGTTTTCACTCGGGCGTGAATGGAGGCCAGAAACCTCCGTCCAGGGTATTTCAGTGCTGCCCAGTGTGGGAGGCAAGGGTGGGGAGGAAGGGACTCCAGAGCATTTTGGAAAGAAGGGAGACTTTCCAGGCTAGCGTGAACCGTTCGTATGTAGGGCACAGATAACAGCCTATAAGCGTGACTTGCTGGTGCTGCAGGCAATGTGATCTTAAAGGTCAGTTTATGGCCTCTCAGGTTATTTTTTGTTAGCTGCTTTCATGTCCAATAACAAAGCAGAGGTGTTAATGGGTTTAGATGCTGGACGTTGTGATGCTGCCACTGTATTGCTTCATTTGGGTTCTGGGATACAGATGTACTTCCGTTTTACTCTTCTTTATTTTTGCTGTTCCTCTGACTGAGAGTTGCTCTAGCCTGACTGTAATACCCGTTTTGTCAGGTTACATACAACTAGTAACATGAAAAATATCTTTCAGTATCTGTGTAAAGCTGGTGTCATCTGATGTATCCATAAATGTGATGCTGTTCCTCAAAGGCTGCAGGTACATTTCACCTCTTCCTTTAACCTAGTTTTGACCATTTGTAGCTAATGTGAATGGACTTACCCCTTGTGTTCTCTATTCAGCAGCCCTGTAGGCTCTCCTGATCATATTGATGCTTGCCATGACTCTGAGTTGAGGTCTTACAGCTTCTGCCAAGTAACCTTGAAGATCTCAGGATTTCTGAGAAGTCTTGCCTTTTGTTTTTCTTTGGTAAGGCAGAGAATTTTGCCCTAGACCATTTTGAGAGGGGAGGGGTATCAAACTCCCAGATAAGTAAATTTTACTTTGAAATTAGTAAGAAACTGGTCCAAACTTTCACTCAACACTTGGTTATTGTCCCAGAGGCTGTGTCTCTTCAACCCCCCTCTCCCCCATTTTAAACTATCTTGTGAGAATCCTGTGTCCCCAATACTAGCCAAAGCGATTGTCTTGAATTCTGCAAGTCTTCACCAACAATACGAAGCACTTTCCTCCACCCAAGGTACTCTTCTCCACTTTCAGATTTCTGCAAAGTCTCCATGGGAAGCTAAGGAAACCTAAATGATTCATTTTCATTGTTGCTTCCTTCATTGTGACCCCCACCCCTGTTCTAGTTGTTGTTGTTTTTTCACAGAGAAGCATGAGCTTATTTGTTTAGCACAATGGAAGCATCTTTGCTTTGGTGTCAGATGTGGAAGAAAATGACACAAGAAATAGTCTCCTTGTCTTGTGGAGAAGAGACGAGAGCCCCTCCTGTTATGTCCAAGAAGCTGCTCCTGCAGCAAACAAATGCCACTGGAACAAGAGGCAGAGAGAGACTTGCACACAGAGAATTTGGGAGTATACAACCAGAATGAGATCAAGATACACTGAACAGACGATGTGTGCTTCTTTTTTGAGAACAACATTCTAGTGTCAATGGAGGATCCAGTCTCTCTAACAGCCACCTAGGTGAGGACTGCCCATATGCCAGCATGACTCTGCATCTACTTCCCCTTAGAAGAACAGCATTTCAGACTTTGCTCTGCACTCGTCATGAGTCTCGTCTCCTGTTTTGCCAGGAGAAGGAGGGGGCAGGGTGAATGGCGTGGCCGTGCAGCCAGAGCCACACCACGTCAGCCAGACGTACATGGTGCATGAGGCAGTGGTAGCAGCAGAGAACTGAGGTGGGGGGAGAGATAGAGAAGACTGGGGATTGCTCAACCCCCTGTAAATCTGAACTGATGATCTCTATCTCTGTATGCTTTGCTAGTTTGCTTGCTTTAAAAAACATCACAGACATACTTGGTACTGACACCTATAGCTAAGGTTACTCGATATTTTCCATCACAAGTCTGTTTTCAGTTACTCAGAACTTTGCCAGACATCAGACATTCAGATTCGAATTTTCCATGTTTATCTTCACCTTTTTTTTTCTGAAGATGGAGGCACTTAGTAAGATGTAAGAAACAAATGTTATTTTGCAATTGTAAAAATTTGACTTTGCAACATTACCAGTCTTTTAACATAGAATTTTGTATATAATGGATAATGAAAGTTGGAAGCAATACCCAAAAGTTAAGGATGCTTATTAGTTACCACTTTTGGGTTTCCATTTCCCTAAAGTGCCTTAGATAGATGCCCTGCTCCCCTCTTCATGAAACAAACAGTTGGATCCAGTGAGAGAAGAAGCAAGCGTGGTCTCAAAGGGACTGCAGTAATGGCCTACTGGTTCGAGCTGCCTGGATTGCAATTCTGCGATACCTTTTTTTGCATCCTGTAGTAAAGCTGGTGCGTGCTGGCAAAAATCACTAACACTGAAACACATCTCCTCTTAAGCTCAGTTAGCAGAAATACTGAAAAAACAGGCTGGGACAGAATTCTCCTTCATCTCCTACCTCCAGCTGCATCTGGGAGAGGCGTTTCCAGCACTGCAGCCAGCAACAACTGGGAACAGTGCAAATAAGCCTAGAGGTTGTATACCATTTGATTGGGTGCGAACCCCACTGCTGCTGAGCAGAGCTGATGGACTCGGGTTTGCTCAAGAGGAGGACACATGAGACTCAAATCTCAGTGGTGATACCTACTAAGCCACCTCCAGCTCAAAACCAGCCAGAGGTTTGCAAAGCTGCTAGAGCCACGAGCATCTGGAGGAGGTTTTCTCTTGTCCCGTAACAGGCAACAACCAGTCAGGTAACTCTGGGGCTGTGCCCTCAGTGCAAAAACCAATGATCACCTATCAGGTCCTGCTCTGAGATGAACTACTCAGGGACGGGTCTTGCTTTGTGCCATGCATGTGCATGTTTTTTGAAGTTGCCAGCTCCTAGCTTTGTGACACTTGGACTTACACGGCAAGTTTTTTCTTAAAAAAAGATACATTTGGGACCAACGTTTAAGCGCCTTTCTTATTGCGAGTCATTGGGATGCTCTGGAGCCCCAGTTTGAAGGGCTGGGTTTTTCTTCTCTTCCTCAACCAGGAAGGCAACAGAATTTGCTTTCAGAGCAAGCAGAAGCCTGCAGACTCCTGAAGGTGGGAGCACCCAACGACAGCCTCACCCGTCCTGGGACCCCACCGAGGATTTCTACAAAACCCACGTGAGGTTGGCAGCCATGGCCCCCACCGCGTTCTTGTCTCTGCCTGTGTCTGATGTGTCCCCGCATTTGCATCCTCCTGTCCTGCTTTCCTGTGCCTCTGCCCTCCCTCCCGCCCCTAAGGAGTGGCAGGACGAAGGCCACGAGCAGCCCTCCTGGGCAGCCCCCCCACCCCCGCCGAGCCGGCCGCATCCCATAATAGTTCACAAAGGCGAGTCCATCCCATAATAGCCACCCACGGGAAATGCTCCATAGCAACCACCCCCCC
>NW_008796114.1:2022907-2031685 GCF_000699145.1 Aptenodytes forsteri
CCCCCCACCCGCCGCCACCGGGCCGCCTCGCCCCAGCCTCGCTGCCCGGCTCTGGGCTGGCTTCACCCTTGCCTGGTGGGCGGCCAGCCCTGCCTGTGCCCCTGGGCCCACCGCTGCCCCTGCTCCCCTGGGCTGCCTGCCTTGCCCCACGCCCTCCCAGAGCCTTGCCCGGGGTGCCCCCCACCTGCTCTGGGCCCCTTGCCCTGGTGCCTTCCCCACCCAGCTCTCATCCTCTGCTGCCTCAGTCCAGGCGCTGCCTGCTGTCCCCTGGCCACCCTCAAGTCAGCAGAAAAGCACAAAGCCGGAGCAAGTGCCACATCGTGTGGCTCAACAGCAAGGCGGGTGCGTGCCTGGTCCGGACAGAGCCCCCACTGCCGTGGGGCCCGGGGCCGTGCTGGCATGGCCTTCATGACTGCCGAGCCCTGACCTAGCTTGCCGGGTGCCATGCTGCCATCCAGAAGGCCTCCTGCTCCTCGCCTGCGGCCACCGTGTGCTGTGTTTCGGTCGGCTCACAGAAAGCTTTGCTATCCACTCCGTCATCACGCATCTGCTGTAGAAGGTAACTCCTCATCTTGCCCTCCGTTCACGAGTGTATTTTACTTCTGGACACGGTTATTACCGTTGTCTTCAGGTTTTGCTTTCAGCCCCATCACTGCTTTTGTGCCCTTATTATATTTAATGTTTCTTATGGGCTCACGGTAGCATTTCTGAGCTTCTCAGTGGTTTTACTGGATGTATTCACTACCCATCCTTACAAGTATGGCTCAGCACTTGCAACATTTACTTGTTAAAGCCAGCAAAAGTGTCCCAATATCTAAGGGAGGAATAGAAAGTGTAAACCCCAAAAGCTGAAATGACATGTAAAAGGTTTGCATGCAGAAAAGCACCAAAAACATGCACTTTCCCACAGCCTGAATGCAGGCACCAAAATGACAGTCTGGGATTAAAAGTATCTAGGCGGGCTGGGAAACAGTAATACGTGGTGGCAACGTAGCGGGGTGTTTCCTTGGTGGTAAGTAGGGTGGGATGCAGCGAAGACGCCTGCGACCGTTCAGTCAGATCCCTGCAGAACACGCGCGGGGATGAGCTTTTAGAGCAGCAGCGGCAGCAAGTTTGGACACCGCTGCATGGAAAGGCGGGAAGGATTCTGTTATCCCAGCAAGAAACCCGCCGCTACTGCTTCAGTGGGAAGGCTCTCCACTCGGCCTCGTCCCGGTGAAACTGGAGAAGGGGTCTGCCGGGAGCACGCCTACGACCACGCGCCCACCGGCAGCCCCAGCACCGGTCGCCCTCACTGGCACTGCTGGCAAGGTGTGGTCCCTTTGTCTGGTGGCTTTCCGGCAGCGGATGCAGGAGCCCCCTTTGCAAACTCCGTGTTTTACAGGGAGTCCCCCTGTGGCAGATCTGTTAACAGGGAAAGCGTCTGCGGGGGATCGCAAGGCGGGGGAGGATGCAGCCTGCAGTGTGCCATGCATTTTCTTTTGCCTGTCATACCTTTTGTTCATGGATGATCTTTTGGCATCGGTTAGAAACAAGCAAGCAAGCGAATGCACGCAGCTCTCCATGGTCTTGGAGGAGCTCTGGACTCGGAGCCTGGAAGCACTGAGTCCTTTTGACAATCCTTCCCGCTCGCTGTTTTTCACGCTTCTGTGCACTTGGGCACCCACTAAGTGGGTCTCTAATCTGTGTCCTCAGGAAGATAGCTGTCTTTTGCTTCTTTTACATAGAAGGTAACTGAAGGGCCAGACGAGGTCATGTCAGGCTGAGCTAGCACAGAGCCTTAGTTTGCAACCTATGGTCCATACTATGCTATCTGCATGTGATGTGTTTAGATCAACGTTAAATCTGTTTAGTAAAACATCTAGAATGCCTAATGCAGAGGAGGAACTTCAACTGCTCCAAGCCTGGCTTTAATTGGATAGATCTGTGCTTTGGGCACACACTTATTTAGTGGAAATCCATCACAGTTTGGGTGCTCCTGTCCCCTGGGTGTCCACTACTGACCTACTGCAGTAGAAGTTGCTCCACTTGGCTCTGGCGACGGAGCAGAAGGTGTGTGTGCTCACTACCTGCTCCAGTGTGAAGTCGGCACTTCATGGCACAACAGCTGCGGGAGGAGGTCTGAGCTAAGGAAGCTGGTCTGACCTCAGCAGCTGTGCTTGGACCCCACCGGGGCATCCTGCTTTTCAGGGCCTGCCTGCCCTGCCAGCAGCCATTTCCTCCTCTCCCCTGCATGCCCTCCTTCCCCTCCTCCCGTCCTCCTCAGCCCCCACAGCAGGTCCTGTGCTGTGCAGCCTTCCCCCTCTTGCACCTTTCACAGAGAAAGAGGGAAACTGCTACAGCTGGGCTGCTGCCCCAGGGAGCAGGAGCCGTATTTCTGCAGGGGCAATAGCAGCCTCTCAGCGCCTGCGTGCTGCGAGCCAGCACAGGAGGGGCATTAGCATCCTGGGCAGCGAGCCACGCCAGCCCGCAGGCTCTCAGTCTGATTGCACTAAGTGAACAGGTGCCTCATCCTTTACTTTAAGAACTCACCAAATTTAATTATACCACTTCAAAATGTTCCATCTTAGGTGAGGCTTGAACATGCCCACATTAGTGGTTTTTAGAGGTGTAACAAGATTGTTTTCAAATGGATTGATTTACACTGGTGACACTGCTAACAGACAAACCATGTTATGAAAAACTCCAGGTTTCAGGTTTGCTGTTCTCTCTTTCCAACAAAATATTGCAGGCTTTGTGTGTAAAGTGGCTGTTTGCAGCCATCAGGCCTCATTTTTCCATCTGCCTCGCAATTCAGACAAAGCTTCTGAGAAGGCATGATCTATGGCAAAGCAAGTGACATATTCCCGCCTTATTCTGAAGTCACTAGGGACAGCGATGTGACTGATCCCAGAGTGGCAAGTTCAAACTGCAGATGAACCAAGGAGAAAGTTACCAGCAGAGCTGGAATTAGACTGTCTGGCTGTTCCCGCTGTAAACCATTCAGTTGCTTATAACTTTTATGATTGGAGCTGAAATTTTCGATTCTGGCTGTCTGCCTATATCTGATTTTTTTAAATTTTTTTTTTCTATTTAAATATGGCTTCAGCCTGAACATTTAATCTACTCAGGGAAAAAAAAAGCAGAGAAAACCATTTTGGTTTAGACCGTTAAAGTGTACGTTAAAAAGAACAGCCCTTTACTATGAATAACTCCAGCCCAACTGCTTTGGAGGAGGAAGCTGAAGTCTATGAAGGAGAGCTGTCCTTGCATCAGAGCTACACTACTCACTATCCCCCGAAAAATCCATGCGAAATTTTGATAAATAATAAGCCTTTCAAAAAAAAAAAAAATTGGTTCACACAGGCTCTGTAGGGACGCTTTAGACTTTCACTGTGCAGTTCTTCAAAGATCTTCTGTCACTGACCACTGCCTCGCAAAGGTGGGATAAGTGTACGTGCATGTTCTAGGGTTGCGGGGGAAAGCCACCCATCTTCTGCAACCACTGCCCTGCCTGAGCTGCCAGAGCAAGCACCCAGTTGCTGCTGACTGCTCTGGGCCCAGACAGGTGTCGTGGTTTAACCCCAGCTGGCAACTAAGCCCCACACAGCCGCTCACTCACTCCCCCCCACTGGGATGGGGGAGGGAATTGGAAGGGTAAAAGTGAGAAAAATCGTGGGTTGAGATAAAGGCAGTTTAACAGGTAAAGCAAAAGCTGCGCTCACAAGCAAAGCAAGGAATTCATTCACCACTTCCCATCGGCAGGCAGGTGTTCAGCCATCTCCAGGAAAGCAGGGCTCCATCACGCGTAACGGTTACTTGGGGAGACAAACGCCATCACTCTGAACGTCCCCCCTTCCTCCTTCTTCCCCCAGCTCTATATGCTGAGCATGACCTCATACGGTATGGAATATCCCTTTGGTCAGTTGGGGTCAGCTGTCCTGGCTGGGTTCCCTCCCAACTTCTTGAGCACCCCCAGCCTACTCGCTGGTGGGGTGGGGTGAGAAGCAGAAAAGGCCTTGACTCTGTGTCAGCACTGCTCAGCAGTAATGAAAACATCCCTGTGTTATCAACACTGTTTCCAGCACAAATCCAAAACACAGCCCCATACTAGCTACTGTGAAGAAAACTAACTCTGTCTCAGCCAAAACCAACACAACAGGGTGAAGGAGGAGCAGGTGAGTGCAAGGACAACAGCAAGTCCCTTGAGGAAGGTAAGCACGGAGAATAGATGAGGGCAAGGGGCCTAATGATACTAGAACTGGTGTGGGGGTTAAGACAGAAGGAGTTATTGGAAAACGAAGGGCTGGAAAAGGGAGAAAAGAACTTTGACTGGCTGAATGACATAACTAGATTGAAAATCAGAGTACACAGGGTTAAAAAAAGTCAAGACTAATAGCTGTAGTGGAAGCAGGGCCTAGACTGAGGGAAGACTAGGACAAGTTGAACAAGCAAGCTAGTCTTGGGAGCTGTGGAGAAAGCAGGAGTAAGGAGCCAGTGAAATGAGGAGAAAAGGGGAGCTAAAAGTGGTGGGAAGGGTGTAACAACACTGGACCTGGAGATAGGAAAGAACGAGCTGTGATAGATGCATTAAGGAGCCAAAGAGCAGGAAGAGCACTCAGATAACCGAGCAAAGAGATTTGAGGCGGAAGGGTGGGCAAGGAGCCGGCCAAGCAAGCACCAGTGTCTATCCTGTTCTAGGGGCATAAGCAAACGCTCAGGTTCCTGCATCTCATCATTCCTGAGTCATGATTCAGGAATGCTGAGGCTGGCAGCACTGCCGCCGTGAAGTGCTAGAGAGAAGGAGAAAGAAGAAAGAGTAAGATGGAAGGGATTCTACAACAGCTTCTGAGCTGCCATTCTCCACATGAAAAAACATAAATGAGTTACTCCTAAAAAAGATCTGTCTCCTTCACCAGCTGATAAATGACATCCTGAGACCATCTTACGAGCAAGAGAGCATCCCTCCTGGTCCCCACATCCTCATCCGCTCCCTTTCCAGACTCCTTGGTAATGTCGCAGAGACTGAACCAAATGAATGAAGACTCACCTGGTATGTTTGCTGACAGATGCAGTCACCTAGACTTGAAGCAGAAACAAGCATGGCATTAAGAAACCCCCCCAGAGCTGCACATAGGAACAATGTCAGACATTAAAGTTGGTCTTCAAGTCTTTGTGGTACCATCTTCTTTAAAACAATTCTTTCTTCAACAGCCAAATAAACTCCGCCAGCCAGCCAAAACAAGGACATTGTACCTTACCAACAAAGTTTCCTGTTTACCCTGCAGTAGTTGCATGTAGAGCCAAGTGGAATCTTTCTTCCTGTAATTTGCCCACTTTTATGGATGCTCAGGCTTTCTTTTTCTCTTTCTTCTCTGCCCCCTCCCACCCCCGAGAAGCTGTGGGAGCAACAAAATGTAAGAAAGAGATGCTGACTTTTCTTGAACAGCTCTCTCTTCAGAATTATAGCCTGGGAATTAGTCCCTAAGCTATTTGGGGAAGGAACTTGAGATGGATTTGATGTGGGTTTGGTGCAGGACAAGAAGTATCAACTGGCACTCATGAGCTACACAAGATCGGGAAGCTGTAAGCTCCACGTGGCTGCAGGTTCAGACACAAGCAAAGCCCCATCTCAGATTCCAAAAGCATCCATCACTGTGGCATGAGTCCAAAGAGCCGAGACAAAGGGCCGTTCTGGACACTTTCCCTGGCATCCAAGCACAGAGACACAGTGCTATGAAGATTGTGTGTTCTTGGTAGGGTCACTGTGCTGTCAGCGTCTCAAAATGTATCTCTGGTGAGGAGCACAAGCATCTTCTCCAGTAGGTCTGGAGCTTTTCCTGTTCCTTTCAGGCTTTGTTGCAGTGCAGTGTCTGATGTCTCACAGGCAACCCTGGCAGTTTGAAACATAAAGCGGGACAACTATCCTCCACAGCACTCAGCTGCTAACAGAAACTCTGCACGGGGAAGAGCTGTGTGTCAGACTCTGAGGTCCCCACCCACCACCCCGCTCAGCCAGACAGGCAGGAAAAGCTGTACACAGCTCAGCCAGACCAAACCATCAGCGCTGAGGAGGTTATTTCTCAGGACCACTAACACCATCTCCATGCTAAACCCAAACCAGTAGGAAACACTTTTTTTTTTTTTAAATTATTTTTTATTTTTTAAATTGGCGAAGGCTACCCCCTATAGGGGGCTACAGAAGTCAACCCAAGGACAGAAATAGAAGTGGTGAAAAAGGCAGGCACAATCAGCTTCATCCCATGTTTTGGTGTCTCTGGGAATTTGCTCTCCCAGCTGAATTACGTTTTTGTTGCAAAGTGCCTCAGGTTTTTGGAAGAGAATAGTTTTTCTTAGTACTTTCAGACTGCATGTCTAGGAAATGACATGAGGAAGAACAGCATGGAGGGCACAGAGTAGCACAGGGTCAGGTTTGAAGAAAGCAAAACGGAGAATTGTATGTATGACAGGGCCCTCCCAGGCTTCAGAAATAGCTCGAGTGATGAGCCTGACCATTTCCCTTTGAAGCATCGATGTCACCCTGCCTGTGGCAATGATCTGCTTATCAGATTGACGATATATTGCTACTGGCAGTTGCTCTGAAACAGCTAAAGTCAATAAATACCATTTCTAAATTAAGTAGCCAGAGAATTTTCCTATTGCTTCTCCTATATTTAATTCTTCCTTGTCCGGTAAGTCACGGTGTCTCACCCACTGGCTTTCCGTTCCCTCACCATTAGAAAGTACAAAGTGCAGAATGACAGAATGACCCATGTCACCTTTTTGTCTGTCTTACCCTTTTACTTTCTAAATTTCTCATTCATACTACCTCTGAACTAAGATGGCATTTTCCCGTTGATTGTAGCCGTGGGCTCTTTGGCTAGGTAATAAACTTCGTGCAACCAACCGCCAGATCTCACTGGTATTTTTCTGTCACTGTGTTTCTTCCTGACTAATTCCCCACATCACTTCCCTCCTCTGGAGGCAGGTCCTTTTGGGGCACCCAGTGTACTTGTTGGTGGTTCACGTTACGCTCCACATGTGCAAATAAGGCAACCAGGTCACGAAAACAACCTCTGATTCCCACCCAACAACTAATGCCTCGCTACCCATCGCAACGCACCCCAAAACCAAGCCAGTGTGTGGCAGTGCCGATCCTTTCCCTGCTTACAAATTGTAGCAAATAAGTTCGGCAAGCGCTAGCGAGGCGTGCTTACTATGGCTGCAGGATTCTCCCGCACGTCTCCCAGATTCAGGTCTCTCATAGCACCCAGATTCAGGTCTCCCATAGCATCCCCCCCCACCCCTGCCACCAAACTGCCACCCCCCCCAGCTCCGCAGCCTGCCGGGCACACTGCAAATGCTGTCACTGCTGCACAGCAGCGACTGCTGTCCCTAAGCCACAGCAGCATGTTTCCCCAACACTTTTTTTTTTTTAACCTCCCTGTCCCCTCTGAATAGGCCATAACCGGGGACTGGAGCGCTGCAATCATGCAAATCGTCCCACCGGGTTTTTTGTAATGCTAATTATATCAAATGCATGCTCATCAATGAGAACATCTAATTCCCCTTGCTCATTATCTAGATGTTGCACGCTGATACAGAAGCATCTCAAAAATTTATCTCCTCGCGACACAGTATTTGTGAACTCCTTGCCACCACCTTCCCAGCCCCTGCCTCTGCCCCAGAGCCCCCAGGTGATGCTGGGCATCAGCACATACACCACACTGTCCCCAGAAGCCACCAATCCTTTGCCCCTTCTTGCAAAGGCTCTTGGCTTGAGACTTTGGCGTTTGATTCGCAGAATTGCTTAGGTCTTGTATTTGCGACTGAAATTAGTAGGAGCAACACAGAGAATGTATACGTGGTATATAGCACTCCGAAAAGTGACATCCGAAGTAATTCAGAACATACATTTTAGCTACTAAGTTTCCTGCCTATAAAATAGTAATAATACCATATCGGCTTATGGGCCTCTTGTGAAAGAAGTTAATTCAAATTTATGAAGCCGTTGGATGCGGTAATGATAAATACTACAGAAAAGCATGAGAAGATCAGTAGCCCTGTCTGCAGAATGGAGTTTGGATATGTGCAGTAAATAGCTGATGGATTTGTATACTGCATGTGGAAAAAAAAAAAAAAAGAAGAAAAATAGCAAACAGCTACTTTTTTTCCTTTTTCTGTGAGCAGTGTTCTTCCTACGCAGGGAACAAAGAAGGGACTTCGTGGAGAAAACAATCTGTCATTGCGTAACCAAGGACAACCGTGACACCTATGCACAAGGAGCCCACAAGGAGAAAACTAAGTCTGGCATTTCTGAACCCAAAGTGCAGGGCTTTGGAGCCTTTTTTGGGTGTGTTTTCATTTATTGCAGCGCTCCCTAAACGTGTGCGTTCAGCATTTGCCAGGCTCTGAGCAGGTAAAACCCTCACGGAAGACACTGGCCTGTGTGATGGGCGAGATTACTTTCAAATGCTTTTATTGTTGTTGCTTCTCTAGTCTTCATCTCATACTGAGGCATTGCTATCCTGACAACAAAATTAACTCCCCTTCTCCCGCCGCTCCCGGGGAAGAAGCACTCACACCTTTACTCCCTTCTGTTTTACAGCTTCTTCCCTTTACTACCATCTTTTTCTTTTTTTTTAAATTGCTTTTTCCCAAAGGCTGAGCGGGCTTGAGAGGAGGCGAGAACAAGAAACAGAGCCGTGCCCTGCTGCATGATAAGGCAGGGCAATCAGCCTTGATGGCCGCAGCCACGGGAACGCGCCTCGCCACGCGCAACGCTGTGCCACACGACAC
>NW_008796114.1:2032227-2034289 GCF_000699145.1 Aptenodytes forsteri
CGCCCTCCCGCCGGCAGCGGCCCCGGGGCGGGGGGCTGCAGCCTGTCCCGCCCGCCGGGCACCGGGGGGGGGGCCGTCCCCCTTTTTAGCTACCACCAAACACGCGGCGCGTGTGCCTGTGCTCGTGTGCGCGGTCGCCGAGGGACGTATAGCTGCAATCATATATACATGTGTTGGATTCGGAAATTCTTTTGTTGTTTCAGATAAAAAACCCAACCAACCCAAATCACGAAAGCAAATGGTAACGTTGGTCAAAACGAAATTTGTCGTTGCAAAACATTCATTTTGGTGAAAGCACCCCCCTCATTGCAGCTAGCCCTGGCTACGTCTGGTTCGGTGTGTTTTACCCACACGGGCTCCTAGGAGGGCAAAGAATAAGAGGCTGAGAGCCTGCAGGTATCCCTCTGAAGCTGGGACAGGCTGTTCCAGGTGTCACACTGTGCTGAGGGTTTGGTCCTGTCATCTGACTCCATCCCTGATGCAGTGACAGGTTGCTTTATAGCTCAGTGATGACAGTACTGGTTTTCTCCTTTTTTTTCTCTCTCTTTTTTTTCTTTCTTCCCCCCCCCCCCCCAAAGTCAGGAAAGGACTTTCATCATCACTTTGTGGTGAAAAGTTTGATCCTTCCCCTCCACCCCTTGCCCTCCCGGAGAAAAGCACTTTCTTGTTCCCTCGTATTTCAGGGACTGAAGTGGAGAGTGACTGCCTGCGCTTCAGCGGGTAGTATTTGCAGGGCAGGGAGGTTTTATAGCTAGCATGGGAGACTAGATCGCTGCTCCCTTGTCGCTGTTAGTATCTGAGTGAAATAGGTTGAAGCAGGGATAGCTATGCCTGGCTTTAGCACATCCAGAATCTCAAATATCTTCAAACAAAATTAGCAGCATAGCAGGTTCTTCAGTAATATTATGCTATTTCTTCTCATTTTGTGGTCTCAGAGACCGCTATCCCACTGTGCAAGGTGCTACGCAAGCCAAACAAAAAATGATCCACGCCCAAAGATCTCTTCAAGTGTAAGAGCAGAGACAGCGGATGACATGGAAATGTGGGAAACTGCAAGGAAACCCTGAGATGATTTTGGTCAGCAGGATGTACAGTGGTATTAGCGCAGCGGTAGCCTGGCCTCTGCCGAGATTCTGTTAGCATTGCAGAATGAAACCGTTTGAAAGAAAGGCTTCAAAAGGAACTCATGAAATGCGAAGCTTAGACTGACCGCTCTCAGCCACAGGATCAAGGACTCCAGCTGCAGCTGGAAGGCAGGCAGGGTTGCAAAGCGAGAACAACTCTAAGAGGAAAGGATAATGAAGAAGCTGAAAAATGCTTGAGACACCAGATCAGCATCTAAAACACAAGGTCAGAGAATCATACAATTATTTAGGTTGGAAGGACCTCTGGAGGACATCTGTTTTAACTCCCAGCAACGGGGGGGGGGAGCGGGGAGGGGGGAACCTCCCAAGCTCAAAGCAGGCACAGCTTAAGTTGCTCAGGGTGTTTGTAATACAAAATGCATGTTTCATTGGAGGGATACATCAAGTGGTGGGAGGCATGCAGCCAGTATGTGGTGGAAGAAATACAAGCAGTAATAAAAACAGTTTGGAGATTAAGTCTGGCTTGTTCTGGGACTTGTGAAACATCTTTTCAAGCTGATTTACAGAACCCAGAGTGGCAGTGGGTTTCTAGAAAGTATCAAATACAATTAAGATCATGATTAATAGTCATAAAAATATGTTTCTATATCATCCAAACAAGGAACCATTTCCAGAAGTGACTGGCATGTCTGTTCTGGAAGGCAAAAGACTTGAAATCCTGTGCTGGTTTTGGCTGGGACAGAGTTAATTTTCTTTGTAGTAGCTAGTATGGGGCTATGTTTTGGATTTGTCATGAAAACAGTGTTGATAATACATAGAATCATAGAATCATAGAATAGTTTGGGTTGGAAGGGACATCTAAAGGTCATCTAGTCCAACCCCCCTGCCGTGGGCAGGGACATCTTCAGCTAGATCAGGTTGCTCAGAGCCCCGTCCAACCTGACCTGGAATGTTTCCAGGGATGGGGCATCCACCAC
>NW_008796114.1:2037582-2071190 GCF_000699145.1 Aptenodytes forsteri
ACAGTGGGGGGGAGTGAGTGAGCGGCTGTGTGGGGCTTAGTTGCCAGCTGGGGTTAAGCCACGACAAATCCTCATGTATGTATGCATTTTTGCAGATACCCTGTCTGATCCATATAAAATAAGCATTTTGTGCTCCTTTGCCATCTCTCTGACCTTTCACTTATGTAGTCTTACTTGATAAGAAGACATTTGTTTAATGTTCACATCTGTGAATGACACGAAGTGCAAGGGAGCAATGAATGGCATCTTTCACCCCTGACATACTTAGCAAGAATACTAATTCAAGAATTATCGTAGTAGGATGTAAAGGGTCAATTATACAGGTTGAAAAGTCTTTGCTGTCCCATTTAACTTTCCTTTCTTGAATACCATTGCTTCATGTAGTTTGTTCCTGTTTTAAACACATGCTTTAAAGTGGTTCTGTTTTGTAGCAATTGGTATTGTTGGACACGATCGTACCCTAGGACTTTCAGATTTGTTTGTTTGGCTTTTTTATACATACTCATTAAATAGCAGCTACAAAGCAAGATAGGGTGAGTGACTCATTTCACTGAGAGACAGTACATGCATGTTCCCTTCTTTATCACCACGTGATGGAATAAAAAACCCCAGTCTAACAAAGGCAAAAATGCAGAAGCAGAAGACCTAGCTTACACTGATTCTCTCTGGCAGACATGAAAAATAACCAAAATCCTCTCCAGAATCCGAAGCGATTAAATTTGACTAGAATCCTCAAAAACAACACAAAATCAGTGGAAGCTGAAAATTATTTAAAACCCAAAGGACAAAACCCAACAGCCCACACTGGGCACACCATTGCCTATATATAACAATTAAGGAAAGCCTTCAGAAACCCAAAGTCAGGAACTTTTCTGCTGCATGTAGCACGATCAGCAGCCCCCTTTATTGTTAAACTGGTTGATGAGATCCATGAAGAGATCAGCTTTTCAGTTATTTATAATTTTGTCAAAATATTTGAGCTAAAATTTCCTCTGCTGGAGGCGGAATATTTATAAAATGTTCCAGGTAAAAATAGTTCTGCTATTTTCAGGAATGAAACTGTAAGAAGATGATGTTTTCTCATGTTCTTTTTGAGGAGTTCTGTGTTGTGTTTTGGGGGGGATACTGTATATTTGGCAGAGGAGCAGCCTCTTCCAAAGGAGTAGCGTCTGCCACCTGACATTTCATTCATACTTGGCAAGCTTGCAGGCCTTTGAAAGATTGATGTTCGCCCCAACTTGGAGGAGTCAGGTGCCTCTGTGAGGACGCCAACTGCAGAAGCATGCCCTGGGGACACCTGTACAAGGATGGTGCACATGCCTCCCAGAGGTCTCCTCTGTTGCCAGGCACTAGTGTCCAGGGAGCACCACCCTTGGTACTTTTGCTGATGCTTCCCACATCCTGCATGCTGTTAGCAAAAGTGCAGCCAGCAGGTGGGAGGAAGTGATTACTGCTCTTTATTCAGCATCTGTGCAGCATTGGGTCCACAAGTACAGGAGAGACATCAACAAACTGTGGACAGTCCCACAGATGGTCACTGAGATGGTTGGAGCATATGGCCTGTGAGGAGAGGCTGAGGGAGCTGAGTCTGTTGATCCTGGGGAAGAAGAGGTCGAGGGGGACCTAACTGCTGTCTGCCACTACCTAAAGGGAGGGTATGGAGAAGATGGAGCTAGACTCTGCTCCCAGTGGCCCTGAGAAAGCACAGGAGGGAACAGCCATGAGACAAGAGAGACTCCTGCTGAGCATTAGGAAAAGCCTCTCTCCAGGGCATGTTTCAGCATTGGTGTGGGTGCCCCAAGAAGCTGAGGAATGTCCATCCTTGGAGGTGCTCAGAAGACACCTGGACGAGGCCCTGAGTGACCTGAACTAGTTCAAGGTCCCAAGTGCATCCTCCTGCCCCTGGGGCTTTGGCTGTGTGAGCCTGGGGCCAGGTCAGAGACAGCACGGCTGAGGGCTGCCCCTTCCCTCTGGTGACTTTGGAGAGAGTTTCCAGAAAGCTCTGCTGGAGCCTCAGCCAAGGCTGACCCCCTGCCCCAGGAGCTGCTTTTAAGCTCGTGCTCTTGCCCTTGGCTCCTGCCTGAACAGTCTTGCCTGTGCCTGACCATGCACTGTGTTGATCTAGACCTGTTGATAAGCTTCCTGGCTTGACCCGAGACCGGTCTTGTCACAATGGACTTGTCTGGCAATCACTGGGCTGTGGCTCACCCTGGTTACTGCCTCCAGACCTGATCCTGATGCTGACTTGATGACTTAGTTTGACCTTGGACCTGCCTCGTCACCACAGGCTTGTCTGACGATCTGGATTCTCAGCTGAACCTGGCTATCATCACCGTACCTGCGTTGCTCGCCTTGCTTAGGTGCTGTGGGATGGGGCCCGTGCTGGGGAAGGCCCTTCCTCTGCCTGCCTTGTTACCATGCCTGGCTCTCAGCTGCCCTTCCTTTAGGGAGCAGCCAGCCCTCACTGCCCCCGACAACCTTCTGTGAGCAGGGAGTTGGGGTAGAGACCTCCGGAGGTCCCTTCCCACCCAAATCTTTCTGTGAATCTGTGATGGTGCTCTAGCCAAGTTAAAAGGAAAGAAAAAATCAGCTTCTCTGGGCAGGGAAGAAAACATAGCAGTGAAGGCATTGAGTTGATGCTCGGGTGCATGGCGTATTAGATCTGGGGAAGGGAGAAATGACCAGAGGAACAGGGACAAGAAAAGGGGTCTAGGAAAGAGGAAGGTGGAGGAAGATGTGGAAATGGACAGCAGTGCAGTTCCTGCAATATCACTCCACTACCTCGTAAATCCCAGAACAAAAGGGTAACATTGGACCCTAGCAGAAGGTATGCACACAGCTCTGCTTCCTCTCCAGCTGCACTACATCACAAATGATTCACAGTCACATGGCAGTCCTGAATTTTCAAAATAGAAATGCCTACTGCCCCGCAAGCCCTCCTCCACCTCTCTCACTGCATCTCTCAGACACCATTAAAGGTCCTTCATCTGCAGGCATATTTCAAGGCTGGTCTGCTGGCGATGCACAGGCTGAGAAAGGGGACAGAGCTGGCCTACCTAGGGCATATGTCTCCCAAGGCAGCCTGTGACACAAGGATCTCTCTGTGGAGAGGCTCATCATCTTCTACAGGTCTTCTTGAAGACCTGCTTCTACAGTCACCTGTACTAAAAGAGAAGCTCTTCAAGGGAGACTGGAAAGAGGGATTTAAAACCCTGTGTCTCCTAAACTGTATTGTAACACAAAACCATGATGCACTGCAATACATTTATTCCCGCAGCAGTCATGAGGTAGGGACTTGAAATAAGATTCATTGCTAATTTGGAAGTCTAAGAACCAGGACTTTACTCTGAACAGCATTTCTTGTCACTTTCCCTTACCATTCCTTTAACATTTTCCAAAAAAATTAAAATATACCATAATGGACCCACTCTGGGATAGCCTGAGTCCTGCTGGAAGCCACAGAGAGGCTGCTTTGCAGTGCAAGTGGAAAGGCAGCCCTTGGTCACTAGCAGGAGCGAATAACTGGGGTTTCTGGTACTGTCTGTGTACAGCTGGGTCTCTCGCTTCTGGGGAGATTTATAGGGCTTTCGCATACAGTGCAGGCTGAAAAAGCATGTACAAACAGTGCAAGCAAATATATTTCGCTGCAGCCTCATTCTGTGACATCATTTCTTTTTAACAGTGAAAATCACTCAGACCTGAAATCAATCACCCTATGGCCGAGCAACAAGAAAGTGCAAAGCACTAACATCAATGTGAGCTTCAGAAATGACGACAGTATTGGTATCCTCTTTTTTCTGGGGCCATTATGAATGCTGGGTGTATTTTTAAGTATGCTAGTGTTTGCCAAGCCATTTTGCTTTAGGTAAATGTATATCCATTGTTCTGCATGTGTGTGTGTACAGCTGCACAAGCGCATTTGACATACCTCCTAAAGATTGTTTTGCTAAGGTCTGTGACTTACTATACAGTTAGGAACCTATTTTCTGCAAGAGTACTAAACACCCGGCTAGTCTCCTTGACCCCAACAAGGGTTGCTAAATGCTTCAACTCTTTTGGAAAATTGAGACACTTATTTAGGTGTCCCAAGCTGGATTTAAGACTCAAATTGAAGCATCTAGTTAAAAAAACAACCCCAAAGTTCCCCTCAGTCTTAACCACTAAATTCACTCTGTCAGCAGTACCACATCTGTGCTCTGATTAACCCCAGAACTGCTTCACGTTACGGTGCAGCCAGGAGGTGCTCAGGTAGGATGGACTTGCTATAGGAATCTGTGCTGACCAGACCTAGACACACTACATTTGTTTCAAGTCCTTGTCCCCCACTATGTTTCCTGCACCAAAAGAGTCAGAGATGTCACCAAGACATCTCTGTTTATTCAAAACAACCTTTCATCCTTCAGCTTCGTATCATCACGTTCACCCACATACAGCCTGCTGTGCTCCCTCAAACAGTTTGCTAAGTTGCCCTGAGCTGTTTCCCACAGTCTTGTTGTAATTATTGAATGGGTGACTCTGCAATGGTATGACCTTTCTGTGGTTATATTTCTGAGTCCTCAATAGGGCCATTCAAAAATAATGCAGTAGGAAGTGATGGCAAAGATTCATTGGGACAGATAAAGTTCTCAGCTGGGAACTGTTTTACTTTTGAGATAGCATGGTCTCGGGTTGACTTATTCTCCACAACCTGATTCTTAAGCGTCCCTGTATCTGAGTCCCAGGCTTGTACCCGCCGCAGTTTCTTAAAGGTGTTACGGAAACCCTCAGTACTAAAGTAGTAGATCAGGGGGTCCAGCGTGCAGTTCAAGCTGGCCAACAGCATTGTCATAATTAACACTTGGCGCACGGAGGTCTGTGTTTCTTCCTTAACCTTCATCACCCGGGCCTTTATCAGCCCATAAACTGCCAGCGTAGTGTTGTAAGGCACAAAGCAGATGATGAAGATGACCAGATTGACCAAGAGGAGACGGATGGTCTTCTGCTGTCGCAGGGTCTTCGTCTGGCTGTCCTGGCAGAGCTCCTGAAAGATCCGAACCGAGCAGTATGTCACAGAGCTGAGAGGCAGGAGAAACCCCAAGATTTCAGCCAGGACAACCAGGGGGAAGAGGTTTCTCTGCCACATGTTGTCACTAAAGTTTTCAAAGCACAGATAAATGGTCTGGTTCTGTATCTCACAGTGGTTTTGCTTGTGGACTATGGCAGTGGGGATGGAGCCCATGAAGATCACAACCCAGACGACCAGGCAAAGGAGCTTGGCCACCTTGGGGCGCCGCAGATGCCGCCAGCGAAGTGGGTGGACAATGGCAACATAGCGATCTAGGTTGATGCACGTGAGGAATAGGCAGCTACCATACATGTTGATCTGGAAGACAGACCCAGAGACCTGGCACAGGGTGTTACCAAAGGGCCAGTGGTGGTTGGAATAGTAGTAAAGTCGCAGCGGCAGAGGGAGTGTGAAGGTGAGGTCACTCACGGCCAGGTTGAACATGTAGATCATCACTACAGACTTCAGGCGCAGGTAGCGGATGAATATCCATAGGGCCACCACGTTCAGCATCAAACCTGTAATGAATATCAGGATGTAGCCAGGCAGGAGGAGGTGGTGGTTGAAGCTGTAATCCTTGCATGTCTGAGATGCATTGGGAGCTGACATGCCCAGCGGGGATCAGGGGAGGGTCTTGCTGAGATGGCTGAGCCTGCTGGTGAGCTAAGGAGGCACAAAGAAAAGCACTGAGAGAAGTCATTCCCCTCTAAGAAGCTATGGGCAGGTGATTCCCCTCATCTGCAGCTGGGAGGTAGATGGGCACATCTCTCTCTTGACTGGTGCTGCTTTGGATTGCTGGTCAGTGGTCATCTAGCAGGGATGGTAACGTAGTCAGCTAGAGTCAGGTTCTGCCTCTAGTTCAGTAATTCTTTCCAGTGGTTATGGGGATGCTGATGCGATGGAGGGTCATTGCCAGTTGTTGAATGTCAGCACAATTCCTGGTCAGAGTGGAAGACCAAGACAGAAGAGTTTTAAGTGAGAGGGGGAAATCTCTTGAAAGGTCAAAATCCCACCATGATGGCTTCTGATGCAAGAACTCACAAAGAAACCAAAAGACATAGAAAAGTGAGTAATTACATGGCAGAAGAAGCCAGAGCACAGAGAAGGTAATTGTCATACAGAATAATTTATCGCTCAGCCCCAGAAAATTCACGTTGCTTTGATCACTGTCGAGAGCACATGTATACAAGAAAGGGACAGCACAAGAGCACACAGGGAAAGTAGTCAAGGCAGCTCCAGAAAGAGAGAGAGAGAGAGAGAAAGAAAAAGAAGAGAGCAAGCATTTTGAGGGAAAAATGCTGACTGGAAGGAACTTAAAATAAAAACTGCATAGTATTGTTTTATATCAGAGAAACAGGACTTTGTACATCCATTGCAGATAAAAAGAATTATGCTACAGTTAGACTTGCCTCCACCCTAGCTCCTTTTCCTGGGTGAAACAACCCACACAAACCTGAGCCCCAGCTAGTTGGAGTTCCTTACGTTGCTTACATTCATACAGTTCCTTTGGTGTTCTCTCTTGCATGGGACCAGTGGTGCCTATTTGGATTGGATGTCCTCTGATCATTTTCCTGCTTACAACACCATAAAGCATGAAGCAGCCCACGTCCCACAAACACAGAGCAGCACACCCAGGTAAGGGAGCACCCAGTAAAGCAGGAGGAGCCATGGGATTCATGTGGACAAACATACCTGTAACGCCAAAGTGGTGTGAGACTGGTAACCACTCTAGATACTAATGGTAGCACTGCCCTGCCAAACATTGATCAATTGGAGTGAGTCCAGTGGAAGGCCACCGAAAAGGTCTGGGGGCTGGAGCACTTGCCCTGTGAGGAGATGCTGAGGGAACTGGGCTTGTTCAGCTGGAGAAGAGAAGGCTCCAGGGGATATAATAGCAGCCTCCCCATACCTGCAAGGTGGTTACTGGAAGAGGGCAGAGTTAGCTGTTCACAGTGAGGCATGGCAGGGGGACCAGAGGCAATGGGCATAAATTGAAGCAATAGATATTCAGACTGGATATAGGGAAAAATGTTTTCACTGTGAGGACAGTCAGGCATTGCAACAGGTTTCCCCAAGAGGTTGTGGAGTCTCCATCCTTGGAGATTTTCAAGACCAGACTCTATAAAGTCCAGAGTAAACTTACCTGATCTGATAGCTGACCCGCTTTGAGTAGGAGGTTGGGCTAGAGACTGCCTTAATTATTCTATGATCCTAAAACTAGACATCTGCTCTCAAAACTGTCACAGTGGAGTAGGGGTTGGTAAGTATGACAGAATTCCCCATAGCTGTTTGCAGTGGTTAGATAAGGACTCCCTCACAGAGCCCACATAGAGTGTGATTCACCTCAAAAGGAAAGTATAATTTTCTGTCTAGAGGAAATTTTTACATAAGGTCGATATTACTTTAAGAGGAAGCTACTCAGCAACTTGACAGGTGTGAAAAGCATGTCAGACCTTCTGGATGGCGTTGTGGGGCAATGCACAGATCTAGAGGGAGGATCTATTAAAGACAGAAGATGCGTGTGCTGACCTCATAGGTAGGAAAAGATTCATTCTGGTAACAACATGTTAAACAATGAAAGTGGAAGTCTAAGACGAGAGAGTAGACCGCTATCAGTTTGCCCATCCTTTTGTGTTGTTGGGCAGGTCCACCACCAAGACAGTTTTCTTAGAGGAACTTCTACTGGTTTGTCAAGCTACATCTGAGTGGCTTTCACCCTTCTTTGACAATGATGGATGAAAACTTTGTGTGAAGATTTGCATAATTTTAAAGTATAAGATAATCCATCAAGACAAGGCAAACGTGAAAGAATGTTGTTGGTTTCAAGTGAAATGATTAGATGCCTCAAAAAATCTCAAGGAGGATATGCCAGCTTTTGCTACAGCCAAAACCTTGCAATGACTGCAGACTGAACAGACTGGTGAGACCTTTGTCTTGACCAAGACAAAGTGAGTGAGACTGAGACTTTGTGAGAGACCATGACCTTCTCTAATGTGTACCCAGACCAGTCAGGTGTCAGGTGAAAGTGACTTGTCTCCACAGACAAGCTATTTTTATCAAGAGGTATTCAATAAACACCTCTAGAGAATACAATATGTAAGCACGGTCCATACTTTGTGAGATCGGTGGTCTATCTACAACTAGTATTGCGTCTCAAATCATGGATGGTGAAGGTATAATGTAAGAACAGTGCAATTATGTAGTTATGCTCCCACAAGTTCTCTTCCTGCTTCCAGCATATTGTAGCCCAGGGATTTCCTGAGCCAGAGGTGACCTATTTGTATTCAGTAGTCCTCAGGGAATTTTTCTTTCATGTTTTTTTTCCAGTTGTTTTTTGAGTCCATGTAAAATTTACCATCTACAACATCCAGTGCCAGCAGTGCCAAGGAGTTCCACAGCTTAATTGCACCTCAGGTGAAGAACCACTTCCTTGTACTCATTTTTGAATCACCACCTGCTAGATTCAGTTCCTAGTTTTAGTACTGGAAGAGGTGGTGGAAAAAAACATCCCTATTCACCTTCACCTTATCACTGATGATTTTATAAATGCCTACGATGTTCCCTCTCAGTAACTTTTTTTTTTTTTGAGGCTAAAGGGTCATTGTCTTCATACTTGTTCCTCGCAGAGGAGCTGTTCTGTCCTTGTTGCCCTTCTTAGAACCTTTCCACTTCTGCTCCAGCCTTTGTGAGCCCTGTGGTGGGGTGCTCAAAACGTACACAATGTTGATGATGTGGATACACTGAGCTGAGTAGGCATAGATTTCATTTGCAAGGGGTAATGGCCAGTTCAGATTGTTTTTTCTCATCAGTTAGCTAGATGAAATTTCAGCTGTTATTTTAAGGCCAGTCACTCGCACTTCTCTTAATCTCTGCAGTTCTTTGCAGCCAACTCTCATCTTTTCTAACTTGAATAATTTTATGTCTCCAACAGATTTGTTATTTCATTATTCATCCCTCATGAATAAGTCAAACAGCCCAAGTCCCAGCACTGGTGTCTTAGAGCTCCACTGAGAAAACTGACCATCTCTCCTCATTCTCTGTCCTATCTTTCAGGCACTTTTTATCCAGGTAGGAACCTTTTCTCTAAATTTCTTTAAGCACCATTGGTGAGAGCCCTTTTGAAAGCCTTTTGGAAATCCACGTGGGCCACTGTTCACATGCTTGTTGACTCCTTCAAAGAAGGGCTGTGAGGCACAGCATCCCTTTATAAAAGCCATGATGACTCTTCCCCAGTAATTAGATGTGACTGCATGCCAATTGATTTTTTCCTTTATTATAGCTTCTACTAATTTGTTCAGCACAGACATCAAGCTCCCTGGTCTGAAATCCCCCAAGAGCCTTTTCTCAAATTGTGTCTGCTAGTGAGCCTTTAAAAGCAGTTTTAAGCAAATGTTTCTACACCAGAGTTAGTCAGGTCTTTCACCCTTCGGTTGTTTTCGGACCTCTGGGGTAGGAGCCATGTGGTTTCAGACACTGCTTAGTTCATATTGCTGCTCCATAACCATTCCTACCACTGGTTTGATCAGAGGCAGTCCTTTGATGAATTTTGCCATAAAGAGGGTTCCTGCCGTGGAAATCTCCCAGGCTTTCCTGCCATGAACACCAGTGCAAGAAATCTGTTTAGTTTTTTGCCCACCATCACCTTTTCTTTTTTTCTGAGTGGTCTTTCCTTACATACTAGCCCTTCAGCCTTCGAGACACCAAACTGCAGACTTCTAAACTGGCAGCAAAGATCACTGAGAGTGGAAAATAGATTGGGGGTTTTTGAGGGGATTTTTTTTTTTTGGTGGGTGGATGGAAACACAGAAGCAAGAATTCACTGATGGTGATGTTATTGAAGCTAAGCTAATTGATAGTCTCAAATTTGATGTAACAGATACTGTAATCAAGAACTCAGAGACCTGAAATGAGATGCGTACATGCATGGTCTTTGGCAAGATGAAGCTGTGGGAACGGAGCCTTTCTCCACAGAGCTCTGGAGGTACTGTTTTGACTGTCCCTCACTGAAAAGGAAAGCTACGGGTAAAGCAGGCTGGTAGCAGGGAGACAGAAGAGCTGAAACTGGTTGGATTATCCTTGTTGGTTAATGTCTGAGGGCCACAGGCCATGTTCTTTGTGGGTGCCTCTAAAAGAACCTCAAGTACTCATTGCTCTACATGAAAGCTGCTGAGAGGTCTCAAGTCATCAGCTGTGTAAAGAGGCAATGGTACCACAGCTGAATCATCCTCCTCCTCATGATGAGATGCTGTCTTGAAATCCTGAAGGAGCTTTCTGTTTGGTGACTGACCTTATGTGGCCCAGGAAGCGGAGGAAGCATCTTTTTACCTCTCAGTGAAGATCAATATGAGCCCCTGAAGGCCATCTGCCCAGACCATGGCCTTTTCCCCAGCAGGGACAGAAAAGAGCAATTCAAACTACAGATGCTACCTAGGCAGATACTTCTTTCTGTTTTCAGGTGGAAAATGAATTTGTTGCTAGTATTCTTGCTCTAGGAGGGGGGACAGGGGGAATGACATAGACATGACACGTGCATATGTGCGTGTGTACACACACACACACGCACTATGAGCAACTGCTGCAGGGGAGGAGGAGCTGCAGAAACTAGAAGGAAGGGAAAACACCGGTGACAGAGGAAGAGGTGTTGGTATAGGTGTGAGATGGGGGCAATGTTGACTGCTGTTGCTGTGTGAGGTGAGAGGAGAATGTGATGCTGGAGGATGGGCAGACAACCCCCAAAAAACAGTTGAAAAGAATGCACTGTCCTCCCCTCCCACACCCCCCCTTCTGTGATCACCCGACTCAGATGACAGCCCCATGCCTCCCCCAAGCACTTGGGAGCTGCCCGGTGCCCTGGCTGGCGTGGGGTTCTGGACTGAGACAAGCCAGAGGTTGGGCCCAGGGTGGGCACCTCTCGCCAGAGGCAGCAAAATAGCTGCTAGGCAAGGAGTCCCCACAGGACATGCAAAACCCATGGGGATCTTGAGTTTTTTCTTTTGGGGGGTGGGAAACCCTAGCTGTACTTGCATACAGGGGCTGGAACAGGCAGGCATGCCCTGAGATGAGATGTAATGCCTGGCATCTTGCTGCCTGGTCCTGGGCATCTTCTCTCCTGGCACTATCTCACCAATAGCCACTGCCTTCCTAGCACTGCAAAAATTATGAAGGAGCACAGCGTGGTGGGACGCAGGGTTATGCATGGGGCTGAGAAATGAGGTGGAAAAAGACAGCTAGAAAAATCTTGCTGAGCATGCTGCAGGGTCAGTGTTTCTGAGAATGACCTGTTATTTAAATCCTGGAGTGCTTTGGGGCTGCCCCAGAGATGCAGACAGAGAATGTGGCATTGGGGTGCAGAGCAGTGCAGCTGAAAACGCAAACTGCACAATCTTGCTTAGTAAATCTGAAACCAAGAGGAAGTAACAGAGTACACCCAACCTCAAAAAACCTACCCAACTTTGCTTTAGAAATTGAAGGTATATTTTTTCATAAATGTGGATGCTTTTTACCTGCTGTAGGTGATATTTAAGCCCCACTTTTCACCTTTTTTCTAACCAAGAAATTACATTATTGTGATGATTAGAACCGTGAAGACATTCAAGACTTAGCATGGCTTCTTTTTAATGAGATACATGACATCAAAGCTGAGACCTCCATATTTAACTCATGAGGTCTGATCACACTGCTACTGCTCACTCCCTAGAGGTGTCACCCCCCTTCATCTCCTGAGGGCCCCATGTGGGCACCTTGGCAAGTAAACTCTGCAGGCTGCCTGTGCTTTTAGTATCACAGGATCTCAAAGACAGCCTCCGTTTGAATAAATACTGAGATTTGCCTTGCACCGCTAGGTTCACCAGGCAACTGAAGAGGCGTAGAGGGTTCCCCAGTGCTCTGTGGTCAGGTCCGGCAGCACATGTGCAGCAGCTGGCGGGGACTAGTACCCAGTGTGCCCAGACCACCCAGCTCTCCAGATGTTTCCATCTCGCTTACCTCTTTGCTGGTGAAGAGCCAAGGGTGCACGCAGGCTTGCCGGCTAGCGATCACTGTCACTGCAGAGGTCTCGATCCAGGCACCAAAACGGCAAGCAGCTTGAATCAAAACAGAACCAGGGGGGCTCTTTGGCTACTTGCTCATCCAAATCACAGCTGTCCCCTACCGCGCCATGGCTGGTTCTACATTTGTCATGCTGCAGTTCACCTCTCCTTTCTCACTTCCTGATGCACTTCTGGCTGGCCAGAAAGCATGAACTTCGCTATCCAAAGCTGATAAGCTAAAACACATCCTATGAAAGCAAACGTAATCGTGAAAGAAGCAACACCCAGGCGTCCTTGCAACTGAGGAGACCTGCCCTGGGTCATAGTGCCAAATACTTGCTTGTCTTTGCTCCCATGCTAACTCAGCCACCCCCAGGACTGACAGGGGAAAATTAAAACATCCCCCTCCCCAAAATATTGCCAAACAGGAGGTGGAAGTGAAATACGGGAAGTGAGAGCAAAGTTGATTTAATCACTAGTCAGTGCAAAGGCGCAGAGTCCTGTCAATCCCATGGGCTTGGGCGCTTTGGGGACCAGATCCTGTGCGGTGGCCCAGATGTGCACCACTGGCATGTGTCAGGGACCCAAAAAGAACTGAGCTCTGAAGAGGTGTCAGTGCCTGTGGCAGGCAAAGGCATGTTTGCCACAAACGTCAGTCCCTGTCGTTCAAGGCTACAGGAGGCACAGCACTAAGAAAGTGCAAGGGCTGATTTAGCAGGACATCTGTGACCTAGAACCACCAAGTGTAGCTGAGAAGGGATCTGCCCTTCTGCAGAGCCCATGTGGCACTCTGTTGCTTCAAGTCCTGTTTCTGCTTTGCCAGTCCCAGCACACCTGGAAGAAGACACGGGTCATGGGGACACTTCTAGTCCTACTGTCGTCCTTCCCCAGGAGCAGCTGCCCCGAGAAGAAGCTGCTGTTCCTGTGGGCTCCCTCTTTCTCTGCACCCCCTGCCCGGCTCCTCTGCCTGCTGGCTGTTGCTGCTGGTGTTTGACTTTCTCACTCCCTGCCTCCCTTGTTCTGCCGTCACTGCCTCCTCATTCAGGGAGTGACACGCCAAGGGATATATGTTCCTGCTGCTCATAAATCCTTGGAGGATACAATAGCACCCGAACCACTGATCTCACCCTGCTCCTTTTTAGTGCCTCTCTTTTTTAACCTTTCTCACTTCCTAGTTGCTGGGATCTTTGTTATCACAGCTTTTTGTGTCTCTTCAGTTCCTGTCAAGGCTCTGGTACCGATAAAGGCTTGCAGATATACCAGAGTGGGGTTTCCTTCTCCCTTTGCAAAAGGAGTCTCTGACACCCTCTGTGGGAACTTTCCCCTCCCCTGCAGCCCTCGCCCCCCGCACACATGTGCACACACCGGACTGAGCCTGGCAGTCCTGGCTTTACCATGTGTGTCAGAAGAGGGGGACACAGTGGCACTTAACCTAGCCCGTGAGCCCACCCTGCCCCATCCCTCACCCAGCCAGGTTCACTCACCTCACCGGGTCTCGGTGCATCAGCCCACAAACTCCGTCGCCCCCTGCCCGGGTGGGCTCACACCTTTGCCCCTTGCTGTCTCTTGGAGGCTCAGCTCATGGGGAAGAGCAGTGCAACCCCCGGCACTTCTCCACCGCTGTCTGAGTCGACAGCAGGTAAGACCAGATTACTGGGGTGTGTGTCGGAGGCTACACCCTGATGCTGCAGATCTCAACATGCCTGCCGCCCCAGAGTGCTGACTCCAGAAAGCAGGAGCAAGGACCTAGCAGAACGAGGGATGCAGGGAGCTGGGAAGGCAAGGAGAGAGGTGGAAAGTGTGCTACAACAGAGGGGCTGCTCAAGTTTGAAAGGATGATAAACCCCAGTGCTCTTCAGACCTCTTTGTGCAGGGAAATGTGGAAAAGCACAGCAAAGGTGTTAACCCACATGTGGGGCCATGGCGGAAGAACCATAGCAGGGCCAGAGCAGCCATGTTTCACTTGCTGAATGATTCAGACAGGAAAAGCAGAAACCTCCGGGCTGCGTGAGGAGTTTCATCTTTCAGGGCGGTCAGGACAGTTGGCACTTCCCAGGCCTGCTGGAGGAATGGCAGGCTTTTCTCCCAGGACATTTCAGCTCCCCGGTCACACAACTCACATTTTCCTGGACTCCCAGGGGATCTTAGGAAAGGGCTACCCACTGAGAAGAGGGGCAGCCACTCCATTATGCCTGCTTAGGAGAAGGGCAAGGACTGTCCCTCTTGTCATGGGGAAGAAAATGAGGGGGGTGAAGGGAGAGCTGCCAGGGAAAGAGTTAAGAGACCCAGGGAGCAGCCGGGCTGTGTCTGTTTGCCGTAGCTATGTGGGTTGCAGGGTAGAAAAGAAGAATCTCCAGCCTGGAGGAGGCAGATGAGGGAGGGTCCTCAAGGGCAGCAGCTGGGGATGAGGGAGGCAGCAGGTCTTCCCCTCTCTGCTCGCATGAGCTGTCACTGCAAGGAAACTCGCCGGCTCCCCAAAGGGCTTGGTGACAAAGCGATGACGAGCTGGTGGGTCTAGAGACAGCTGCTTGGTGCTGCCAGGTTTTTCTTGTGTGGAAGGCTCTGGGTCTTGGGCTGCTTCCTGCTGATGAAGTGACTTGACTGCAGAGGAAGACAACCAGATCGTCTACTGACGGGACGGCAGAAACTGGGGGTCTGGCACTGATGCTCTCCCCAGCCGTGTGAGCTCCCTCCGACAGATGCCTACCCCAGAGCCCTAGTTCAGAGCTCTCCCACGATGCTGCCTGAGCTGTAGGTAGGGAACAGCACCAGCGTGGACGCCCTCGCAGGGCCAACCTGCCAGGTTTCTGTGGGCCACCAGGTCTCCGATGCTGGCAGGCACACCAGGGCAGCCCATGGTCATTGCCCAGGGCAGGGGCTACCTGTGCTTTGCAGTGCTGGCCGGAGCTGCTGTGTGAGTGACTGTCAGGCAGAGGCAGTGGGAGGTCACAGGAGGGGATTCGGGCAGCTGCTGCACCGTGGATGAAGGTGGAGTTTTGCCGGGGACAGGATGGAGATGGCGTGGCTGTACGTGGTGCTGATCCCCGTGCAGCATGTCCTTGCTGTGACCTGGCTGTAAGTATGCTTTGCACTTGTACTGTCTGGATTGGAAAGTCACCTGGGGAGGTGCTGTTTCCCAAGAAACAGGCAGATCTATGAGAAAAGGGTGGAAGAAGGAACCTGGGCAACCCAAAGGCAGCACATTAGGCGGGGCATCTCTGGGAGCATGAAGGGAGAGGGACAGTGAAGCTGAAGAGGCGCAGACCAGGAATGTTCAATTCAACACAGACAAGAGGCGGCACATCCCCTTCCCTGCCCCATTTCTGCTCTAAAATAAGGCTATAGAGGGCTAGTCCCTCACAGACATGGCCCTGACTCTAGCCCATCTGTGACTGAATCTCTCCCCTGCCCCACAGGAACCTGGCCAAGCAGCCTTCTCTGCAGGCAGTCCTCCGGAACCCCGGTGGCTGCGAGGGTCTGATGGGGCTGGTAGAAGAGCAGGTCCGCATTTGCCGGCGGCAGGTGGAAGCCATGGATGCGGTGAAGCGAGGCGCGGAGCTGGCTGTCGAGGAATGCCAGCACCAGTTTCACTCTCGCCGGTGGAACTGCTCCACCCTGCAGGGGCTGCAGGTCTTTGGCAAGGTCGCCATCCAAGGTCAGTGAGGGGGAGGTGGCACAGGCAGAGCTGGCATGGGGTCCCTTCAGTATGCCCACGGGGTTTCCTTGACACATCAGCCTTCGCTGAACTAGTGTACAAGTGTCACACTGGGCCCAGCCCCAGAGTGGCCAGTGCCTTCCTCTGCATGCTAACATAGATGTCAACAGAGAGCAAACTGAACCAAATGCACATGCTGTTTCAAATATTAATATTCTGGCTAAACTTTTTCCTCATTCAGCCAGGCTTGGCTTTTCGGTCCCATCTGGACCATTCTGGGTACCAGCTCCGCAGACTGGTAGATCTTCTCCCTCATGCTGCCACCAGCCCAGCCCTTTGGAGTAGCAGCTCAAATCAAACCTTTTTCTCTGAAGCTGCGGTCCCTTTTTGTTGCAGGCCAGGGAAAAAGGATCTGCCTATGCCCCCAAAACAGCACGGAACAGATTTTGCATGTGTTGGCATGGGAGGAGCCATACAGGGAGCTATGAGCAGGGTCTCTGGCTCCTAGAGACAAGGTGGCAGGGTCTTCCCTGACAAACCCCTCTACGTGGGAGGCTCAGCCCCTGGTGTCCCCCACCACGGCTCCCCTTTCACTTCGCTTGGGAGCTGCTGAGTTCTCTCTCTCAGTGGGACACCCAGCGCAGGAACTGAGGGTGCCATGTTGAGGCACCACTTCTGGCTCAGTCCCTCAGCCAGAAGGACTCCACAGAGCCATCTCCCTTACTGGCTCCAGGCCTCAGGAACAGCAGCACTGGCTGAACATCCTGACAGTGATTTCTCCCGAGCAGTCTCCACCTGAATGCATCCCTCCTGCATGCAGTCATAGCCTCTTTCCCCACCCCCATGTCCCATCAGTGCCTTCCCCCTCCGCAGACTGGTGCCATTTCTCGCCCCACTGCAGGCACGCGAGAATCTGCTTTCATCCATGCTATCTCTGCTGCCGGCGTTGCCTTTGCTGTGACTCGTGCCTGCAGCCGTGGGGAGCTGGAGAAGTGTGGCTGCGACCGCAAGATCCGAGGAGTCAGCCCCGAAGGTGAAGGAAGAGGCCAGTGGCAGGGAGGGGGTGGCAGAGGAGAAGATCCATGGGGGAGACCCTCACCAGGGGAGGAGGCACCTGCCTTGTCCATGGCCCTCAGCCCTTTGGGACCTCCTCCCAGGGCTTATCCTTCTTCATCTCATGTCTGCTTTCCCGCTGCAGGTTTCCAATGGTCAGGCTGCTCTGATAACCTGTCTTACGGGATTGCCTTTTCTCAAGCCTTCGTAGACAACCCTGAGAGGAGCCGTGGCATCTCCTCCAGCCGAGCGCTCATGAACCTGCACAACAATGAGGCTGGGAGGAAGGTAAGGGCAGGAACAGGGGCTGCGAAGCAAGCCCAGCTTCAGGGGCTTCTCCCTGGCTGGGCGGAGCTCGGTCCAGCCCTCTTACCCCAGGAGCAATTCGGGGCAGCCATGAGCTCCCAGAGGGGGTCTGCGTCCTGCTGCCTTTCCTCAGCCCAGCACTGCGCCACTCACACTGAGCTAGCTCCTCGCCTGCACAGAGTGGGGTCCCAGCCTTCCCTACCTGCCCCTACACAGTCTCTTTTTCCTCAGTGAGCCCAGCTGTGATTTACCTTCCTTGGCCTTTTCTGCAAAGGAAATGAGTTTCCCCACTCTGCTCTGAAAGCCTTCCCTGCCCCTCCAGTCCCTCCTGAGCAAAGACACCATCCTCTGTAGAGGCCACTCTCAGATCTGGTCCCTTGAGCATCCTCTGGCTCTGGGCAGATCTGTTCCCCTCCCCACGGTCCATGGGGTCAGAGCAGGTCCCTGTCTCTACCCCTGCCTCAGGGATTTCTCTTACAGACCCAAGCCAGCCTGTTTCCCACAGAGTGGATCCCCTTATGTTTCATATTGGCTTGGCTTAAAAAGACTTTTTTGCTCCCTTCCCTTCCCTTCGGCTGATCCTGCCCTCCAGCCCCATGGGAGGTGTGGGGGGGAACAGTGGCTGCTGGGGGGCTCACAGGCATGGGAGGTGTAGGGCAGGGTGTCCCAGGACTGGCTGGCAGCTGCCTCCTGCTCCCCAGGCTCTCCTGGCCCACATGAAGGTGGAGTGCAAGTGCCATGGTGTGTCGGGCTCCTGCGAGGTGCGCACGTGCTGGAAGGTCATGCCCCCCTTCCGCAAGGTGGGCAACATCCTCAAGGAAAAGTTTGAGGGGGCAACAGAGGTTCACCCCAAGCGGGTTGGTTCCCGCAAGCTCCTGGTGCCCAAGAGCTCTCGCTTCAAGCCCTACACAGCTCACGACCTGGTCTACCTGTTGGCCAGCCCAGACTTCTGCGACCGGGACCCCCAGCGCGGGGTCTTTGGCACCTCTGGCCGCCAGTGCAACCGGACATCCCCGGCCATGGATGGCTGTGAGCTCTTGTGCTGCGGCAGGGGCTTCCACACGTCCCAGGCAGAGGTGGTGGAGCGGTGCAGCTGCAAGTTTCGCTGGTGCTGCTCCGTCAAGTGCAAGCAGTGCCGGCACCTGGTGGAGGTGCACAGCTGCCGCTGAGGGGGAGCGCACTGGGGCAGAGGGAGGCTGCCAGGGAACTGCAAGGCAGCCGGGGAGAGGACAGCCCGGGGAGAGACACAGGGATGCAGTGGAAGGTGTGGGGGAGACACACAGCCTGAAAGGGAACGGAGGAGACGTGGGGTTTTGCTGCCCTGCCAGAGGGCAGCCCCTGGCACCGGGGGTGCCATCAGCTCCTGTGTGCTCCTCACCCAGCACCCTCTCACCAGCTTCATTGGGCTTTCTGTGGTTTGAATTATTTTTCCGGATGGAGGGTTGGAGGACACAGGCCCAATAAACCCTTAAACTTTAGAAATAAACCAGCTGCAACGGAAAGCAAAGTGCATACGTCAGCTCCTTCCTCACGTGCTGCATTTGGGACCTGGAGGGTACCTGGCTCTGCTCCCTCCTGTGGGCTGGGAGGGGAAAGGCCACGCTGGAGTCTTCATGCTCAGTGGTCACACGGGCTGCAATGAGTGAGAAACACTGGGGAGTGGAGCAGTGGGGAGCAGGGACCCACCTAGGACGTGAGAGGGGTCACTGAGGGGTGTAATAGAGCGGCGGCAGCAGAGAGAAGGGATTAGATTAGGTTTGTGGGGCGAATGGGCTCTTTATACAATAAGACTCTTCCTTGAGAGAACTACTGACTGGTATAGGCCTGCAGGGGGAGGGAGGCAAGAGGTGGCTGGGGACTTCAGACAAGGACACTTGGGCCAGTGGCTCTAAATCCAGGTTCCCAGGGCTGATGCCTTCTCCAATGCTCAGCTGGAGAAAATGTTTTCAGGAGGAGTTCTAGGAGGTGCCACAGTGAAACGCTGTTGAGTGAGGCTCCCCTCCTGGTGTGCCACTGCCGACGGTGCAGAGCAGGTGCTCGGAGAGGGAGATTTGGCCATGATGAGCTGGCTGGCCAGCAAGGGGTCTGGGAAGAGCTGTCCAAGTCTGTCCAGGCTCTCTGCCCCACCACAGCCCCAGAGAGCCTGCTCTGGAGCCCTGCGTGTCCCACACATCCCCCTGCTACCATGCATCACCCCTTGGTGAGGCTGAGGAACCTCTGGTGCCACAGCCGCACCTCCTCCTCTCCCTCCTTCTCACTCAGCACCCGGTACGTCTTGTTTCTGTGGCAGCTGCGGCGAGACACCTGCAAGGAGAGTCTGAGTTCACAGGACTGATACCACTGCCCATCCTTCCCCCAGGGAAAGAAGACCCCCATGATGGATGGCATCTGGAGGCTGGGATGATGGGGGCACCAGAGGGAAGAGGGGAGAACCAGCTGGGAAGCAGGAGGGAGAGAATGATAGCTGAACTGTGTGTTTCCTAAGATACAGGCTAGTTCTCTGTCCTGCTCTGGTGTTTCTGTTTTTTGTTACCACCTAGGAAGCACCCAGTAGATGGTGGAGACCCTCCCCTGCAGGGATATACAGGGATACCCCGATGGGTGGGAGGCTCCCCACAGCTCTTCTGTCTCAACATTAGTGGCTGTCTCCACTGCCACCTCTTACAGCGTCTGTGCAAATCCCACTGCCTCAATTACATGCCAGCTGTGCTCAGGTCACTATTTGTCACCCCCCCAAAACACATCCAAGTGTGTCCTACTGGAGGGACAAGCAGTGGGCCAGTGAATCCTGCAGGGACTTGGGGCTGGCTGTGGAGGGACCAGCCATGGAGGAGAAGGCTGTGTAAAGGGCAGTGCAGGCTGCTTCTCACCTTCTGGTTGTAGAGGCTTTGCTGCAGACACTGGTGGCTCTTGAATGCGCAGTAGCTGGGGTGCTGAACTCCATCCGAGTCGCAGATCTGGGGAGATGGGAATGAAGGCCAGAGAAAGAAGAGGAGAAGGAGGGATGGGAGCACCCACTGGGCACCAACCTGGCTTGGGGCATCTCCATCTTGGAAGGTGGTGTACTCTGCCTTCAGCCAGAGGGTCACACGAGGGTCCTCACAGCCATGGGTGGCCATCCGGCTGCACCAGTACTCTGCCCTCAGCCCTCTGAAAACCTCCATACCATAGTACTCCAAGGTCTCTGGAGAGCTGGTCTGCAAAGGGGTGGGGTAAAGAGAGCCGTGCTTCTTCCTCCCCTTCCCCACCACCCAGTCCAGGCTCCTCCTCAGAGACCGGCTGGAGATGCAGCATGCTCAGTACCTTGTTGCCTGCAGCCTGGTACTGGGCTGAGATCTGAGAGTTGATGTAGGTGGTGAAGCTCCCTGTCTTGCAGTGAACACGATTCAGGTTTTTGGTGTTCTGACACTGCTCCCTCTTCAGCGAGCAGAAAGCGCAGTTAGGGCACAGGTCCATGTGACGCCGCCCGAGGCTGTCACACACCTAGGGTGGATGCAACGAGGAGGTCAGGCGGGGAAAAAGGAGACTGAGAAGCTCCCATATCCCTGGCTTGGAGCTTGCCTCCCTGGTCACCCAGGTCAGCTTCTCCCAGGAGGTGGCACCTGAAAGGACAGTGCTGATGAGCTCTGGCCACCGGAGCATTGTGGTCAGCACTGCAGGGACCCCTGCACACAATGGGGTCAAAGGTGGACATCAGTGTCTTTACCGAATCTCCAAACCCAAGGACTCTTTCTTCCATCTCCTTCCAGGCCTGGGTGACCACCGACGAGAGACAGTTTCCCTCCAGCATTCCATAGCACAGGATCATCACTGCCTCGTCCTTCTTCAGGGCTAAAAGGCTCACAGAGAAAGGGATGGAGAAAGTCAAGTCTCATCTCTTGTCACAAGCTGAAGAGACAAACTAATTAAAAACTGAAAGGGGGGAAAACAACCCCAAAGCATAGCAAAAAACCTTTCCCAAAGAAACCTTGGTCTCTCGGCCAACTGCACGGAAGGACGGGGGTGTCTGCAGTCTGTATGTGCCTGTACAGAGTCTACGGGGCGGGTGTGTGTGTGTGCATTCGGGAGCCCATGAGAGGGACTGGACGAGGAGCACATCTTGAGGAACTTTCCCAGGGGCCCTGCAGCAGCTGCTGCCTAGCTTTGCCTATCCGAGTGCACAGCAAGGAGGTGTTTGTGAGAGGTCTGCTGAGTGTTGACCATGGGGCAGCCCCATTTGGGTCTGGAGTATATAACTTATTAAGCCTCCCTCCTGCTTGAGCCAATGTATTTGACGGAAAGTGGAAAAAATTGGTAACAATGAATTAACTGTTCATCCAAACTGACATGGAAAGAAATTGAAGGACAGTGGGACAAGGACAACAAGAATATTTTACATCTCTTAGGAACAGAAGAAATTGTACACATGGTACAGAATTGTTATTAGTCAGGGATGGTATGAATTATCAGCAATGATGCAGAAGAGGTAAAAATGCTCATTAAATATTTGTCTTCTGTGTCTGGAAACAAAATCAATAATAAATAAATAAACTTTGATCTGGCAGAAAGTAAGAAAAGACAAGAGCAGCAATTGCTTATGTTAAAATGCTCTTAAAATCCATGCATGGGCTAACCTGTATGGAGAAATTTTCCTAAGAATAGCTGAAACTTCTTGAAGACCTTCAGATTAGCCTTAAAACAATAAAAAAAGAGGTGGAGAACCTGGAGGACAGTCATGAAGATGAGATTTCCTAAGGCCTGGAAAACTTTCACCTGGAGCAAGAAACTGAAGAACCTTTACTTAGCTGAGCGGGTGGCCACTCAGTCAGTCTGTACTTTTACCAAGATGGGGATCAGCTGGAAGGCTCTCTTCATCAGCAGATGGGAGAGTAATGACTTTTGGTGATTGGAATTTGGGGTGAGATCCATTCAAACCAGGAATTAGCTGCATGTTCCTGACATGAAGCGTATTTAGCACAGGAGCAGCTGATGGGGTGGTTTACTCCACAGCTTGGAGACTTCAAAAAGATGTCCCAAACTTCTTTTAGGAGAAGGGTCTGTAGCTCAGCCACACGATACTGTTTTTCCTTCAGGGCTCACCAGGCATGGCTCCACGTCCTGTGCTGAGCAGGAAGGCCAGGGTGAGTGATCAGAGCAACTGCCAGGACTGAAGGCTAAAAGAGATCAATCTCCCCGCCATTAAGTTCTTGCGATTATGTGGCGTGTGGAGAAATCAAGCTGTAAGGAGTGACTGGTGTTCACAGATCCATGGACATGTGAGAGGCATACACCGTATGCACAGGAACATGCGGCTGCTTGGCATTTGCACTGGGTTTGGGTGTGCACTCACATAGGAGAATGTGGGTGAGCATTAGGGCTACTAATAGGAAGAAGTTTTGTGCACCTCCATAATAGATCCCTGGGCCCTGCCACACACCGTGGATGAAGGAGCTCACAGCATATGCTCTGCACTTGCAGTGGGTTAGAAACAAGTGATCCTATACCCCAACAGTTCACACTAACCAGCAGCAAATGAGCATGTCAGGATCTCTGAAGGCATCTCTCTCACTTAGATACTACAAGAGAACCTGGAAAATCTTAGTCACAGAAAATATAATGAGTGCTAGATTTTTTTTTAGACATTACAGTCAAACTTGTTTTATCACGGTGCAGCAGATGCTGCTGTAGCCTGCATCGAGGCAAGCTAAGATGTTCATTCAACACATTATCCTGTGTTGTTGTGGACAGGCTGCAAATGGTATTCTGTGGATACAGACGTGAAAAAATCACTGTGGTGCCGACCCACAGCACATCAAACACATCCACTGAAAAACTGAGGACAGCTGAAAACCTGGAAATCTACATATTGCAAGCCTGTGCATCTTTTCCTATGATGCACCACAGTGAGACCCACCTGGTCAGAGGTTTGTGGAGGGAAGGTCCAAGTTCAGAGAGGACAAAAGAATGCAAACTGAGGACAGCAGTGACAGATACCAACTCTTTCAGGCAAAGCTGAAAAGAATTAAAATATGCCAGTAAAAAAGAGAAACAAAGCCCACCTATGCTGCAGAGAGCGCTTCCAGAACCTGTAAGATCCTTTATGTCCACTTCTCCATCCTATGGCTCCATATGATCCTTTTTATTTTTGTTTTTTTTTGTTTCCTCTGCAAACATTCAGGACATTTAGGATATCAAGAACAACAGGAAATTTTAAATTTAGAGCAAAAAGTCTATGCTCATCCCACTTGAAAATCTTGTCCAAGGTTGTTCAATTCTACCCTCTCAGCATTGTTCTGTGACTGGAAGCTGGACATCGCTGAGAGAAGAACCAGTAACAGCCCCCAAGGCACACCTAGCATTTCTCTTCTGTAAAGGATTGCTCTTTGTGTGGGGATTACCTAACACTGACAATTTCTCTCTTAAGCAGTTGTAGCCCAGGAGAACAAGTGTTTGGCCCACTTTGCTGATAAATCTGTGACAGCCGAAGGGAGTCCCTGCCACCACTCAGATGCTTGACTGCTTAGGCACAGTTGGATCTTCGCCTTCAAGATTTGGTAAACTGGCTGGGTCATCTTGATGGGACTCACAAATTTCAGTTAATGACTCTGATACATTCTCAAAACTTATCTGAAAGAATTTATCCACAAATATGTCATTATTGGCTATTGTTCCACTACTTGCTTGTTATTCCAGTGGTACATTGTGGTTTGATTGCTTCTTCATCACATCAGGATGATCAAGCCACTAAAGTGAGAGGCACATTAACAGTCATTAAAAATGATATGAATAGCTCTCGTGTTTTCATCACCAAGGTAGAAAAAAGAAGAAAACTGTCCAGCTTGCTATACTTTTTTAAAAAAAGCAAATAAATAACAACCTGAGGCTTAGAAAGCAACTGCTAATAAATGGGTTTAACAGCCTTTGCTTTCTCCAACGCACGTACTGGTCCAAGAAGTGCAGCCCGAACAAGATGCAAATAGAGGATTACAGGCAAAAGGGGCAGTAAAAGGGAACTCAGCTCCAGTCTTTTCTAAAAAGAGTGCTTCCATAAGTAGCTCATAAGTAGCGATAAAACATCTGCTGAGTGTTGATGACCTACTTGTTCAGAACAGACGCAAAGTCAGACGTGGGTAGGAGCCTCTGCTGCACGGCAAACTTCAGATTTATAGACCATATTCGATATGATTGGCTCACGCAGATCAGAAAGCCTCGCATCCCTACGCACCACCTACCAACACTTTGCTGTTGGCCAAGTATGCAGATGCACATGAACTGTGTCCATAACTTCCACTCACCCACCCAGGAAACGAAGTCATGCCGTCAGCCTGAGGTTACCAAGAAATTCTGTTGCTCTCTCTGTCACATCCATTTCCTCCTCTATCTCTGTTCTCCATCTCTACTGCAAGGCTTTCTGGCCTCACGATTGCAAATTTATGATTTGGTTTACCACCTCTGGGTGAGTGAGATACTTCTACACCATCCGCAAGTGACAGCTTGTTCCTGAAAGCAGCTGAGAAGTGTCAGGGGAACAGGTCCCATCCCACATCACCAGACCCAGGGATGGGTCCTGGGCTCCTCCCTCGCTTGCAGGCACCTGCAATCTACGATGCCGGGGGCTGTCCCTGGTTCCTCTCCCGGTGATTCCCAGTGCCCTGGCACTGCTGTTTGGCCTATCCAGCCACTGTCCGTCCCACTGCTGCTGCCTTAGGTAGCACTGGGGCTTTGTGTCCCATCACAGAGGCACTTCAGGCAAATGGCACAGACCTGGCACAGCACTGCTGCTGGTCCCCTGCCCTCATTGACACACTGCTAGCCGTGTGCAGATGTGCAGAAGTTTCCCCATGCACCAGGGAAACTGATAGGTCTGTCTAAAGTGATTTCCTAATGCGAATCCCTCCCCAGCTTGGTACCTCTGCACGTTAATGTCCTAACTGCTGCCCTGGAAAAAGCCTAACAGGTACTGGGAGACAACGTTTCAAAGGGAATGTAAAAAAATGTAATTAAGAAGAACCTGTGGGTCAAGATCAGTAACGGCTCAAAGGCAAAAGGAGAAAACTTCAGACAAAAGCCTATCTTGCTTTAGCATCTCAAGACATGGAGCGGCACACATAGAGCCTACTTCAGTGGTATCTCTGAAGAGGGCTGGTTAACACCATCCACCTCTCCCTCCATGTAATGACAAAGATTTGGGCCATTAACTTTCAGCTGCTGAACCTCCCCGATATTGGCTGGCTGTGTGAGGTGGAGCGAATACCTGAGGCAAGCAGAAAAGAAGATAAGGAGCAAACAGCAACTTTCCAGCACTTTGTAACTTCTGATTTAGGCGGGTTGCTGCAGGAAACTAAAACCACTAAGGAAAAAGCTGTTCTTAACAGCTTCAGAAAGAAAAAGAGATCTTGGCCTGCATGTCAAGAAGGCAGGCAGGCTGGCTAGGTACCTGGCAGATCAAGCCCAGCAGGTAACCCAATGCAGGAACCATTGGGAGAACAGGAACGTAACACCTGCCCAAGGGTCGGGGGGACAAAGCATGGGAAAATTTGTCTTTTGTAAATACATCTTTCCTGCTGACCCACACAATATTGCAGCCTCTTACCTCTGCCCACCTGGGACACTGAGAGCCCCCAGCTCTGAGATTCTCAAAAGCCTGGGAGCACTTGAACTTCTTCTGGCCTGGTGGCGAGAAGACAACCTGCCTTGTCACGACTTCCCTTTCACAGCTAGCCGCGCACAGTAGCAATACGGAGACACTAAATTGGGCCCTGGCCTTGCTGAACAGCCAAAAGATATGTCTACGTCATCCCCAAGTGACAGATAGTTCCTGAAAGCAGCTGAAAAGTGTCAGGGGAACGGGTCCCATCCGGCACCACCAGACCCAGGGTAAAAAAGAAGAAGTAATTGTTAACAGGTGATGATAATTCAAAGAGTGTTTTTCTGGGGACAGTTATTTTTCATGAAGGGTCTGGTCTTAAAATTAAAGCCATTGGGAATGAAGTACGTAAGCACAACAAGGACTATTTGGAGGGGTAAAGCAGCAGTAGGAGGGTGCAGCCGCTGGGAGGGCTCGGCTCAGCCTTGCTGGGCTAAAAAAGAAGTAATTGTTAACAGGTGATGATAATTCAAAGAGTGTTTTTCTGGGGACAGTTATTTTTCATGAAGGGTCTGGTCTTAAAATTAAAGCCATTGGGAATGAAGTACGTAAGCACAACAAGGACTATTTGGAGGGGTAAAGCAGCAGTAGGAGGGTGCAGCCGCTGGGAGGGCTCGGCTCAGCCTTGCTGGGGAAGCTGGGCTCACGCGAACCACAAGCGTTCGCGTGCGAATGCCAACAGGACAGGGTCTGTATCCGGGACAGCTGTGATGCTGAAAGGGTGGTAGGGGTCATAGTGGACAAACAATGCAACAGCGGGAAGCCCTGGGAAAAAGGGCAAATGCAATTCTTGTGTGCAAACAGGAGAGCAGGGGAGGGAAGGGAGGTTGACCTCCTTCTGCATACCCAACTGCTGAAACCCATCGCTGAATGGTGCACGCAGAGCTGGAGCGTGTGGATGTTTTAAAGGGACACTGAAAATTGCCACAGAAAATGAGTTGTGCAGGCTTTATAACATGAGAGCTATGGAGCTCTGTTCAGCTTACTGCAAGACTGAATCATGGCATATAGGTAACTTTGAGGAGAGGAAATGCTGGGAAATAAATAGCTCTTTAATCAAGGGGACAGAAAGCACAATAAGGACTAAAAATTGAAAATAAATGCAATAAGAGACATTTTTTTTCTCCTATAATGATTCACTGCTAGCAGAAACACCACAAAAGTGTGCTGCCAATTCTTTTCCTTGTTATTTTGCTGCCATCGTCATGTCTCTCTCTAAAGGTCACAGCTACCTTCATCAGGTACCATGAAAGCTGGTAGAGCTACCGGAGCAGCTGCCACAAGCAGGGGTGAGCAAGAAGGGATGGATATCCCGCTGGACATAAGACCCTAGGGAAGACACGCAGCCCCGGGTTCAGTGCCCGTCACAACCGTGCGCACCTTGTGATAAACCAGATGCTGAATGGCACCTGTGCACACTGACCAGTCCCAGCCAGCACTGCTCCTCTTGCTGGAATGGAAATGCCTCAAAGCATTTTGCCCCTTTTTTAGGTCATGCTTTGAAGTCACTTTGAGAGGAGGCAGGATGGGGCAAGCAGCAAAGCCAACAGGCATGGTCTATCTCGCCTTTTTATCCTCACTTGAGTTTAAGCTTTGCTTAGCATGATTGATGGGGCTTGGCTGCCAGGTTACAGACACACAGTCAGCATTAGTGTCTTTGAGAAACTCTGCAGCAGAATAGCGAGTGTCATCGGCAATCACAGCAGTCCCTCAATAATCCCAATATAACTAAATTGGAGCAAGGCTCAACTTCAGAGGCAGGGAAAATGAACATATCCTCAGTGAAACATAATTTTTCCTTAGAGTACATAACACCAGAAAAAATTTGCCAGGCAGTAAAAGCCTCCTACAATATTAGGAAGGAGGATGACATAAGTTACAGCCTTGCAAGAGAACATTTACAGCTTTAACAACATGATGCAATTCATTTTTACATGCAGAAATCTCTTGCTCAACTGTAGTAGTATGCAGTGTTTTTAATAGAAACCACAGATGTGCAATCATGCACAATTACAGGAACATCACTAGCCAGCAACAGAGTGAAATGAAAATGACTTCTCTATGAAAACCACATCTAGACAGCTTTATTTTTTGCTCTTGGCAAGCAAAATAATTTTTGCATCTCAGTCAAAGCAAGTGGTCCTCACCCACAAAGTACTACAGGATCAAAAAGTAAATTTGAGTGAAAACATAAGATCCTTTTGCAGGTCTTTTCTGTTTGGGCTCACCAGCCCCAGCTGCCTGAGCACAGAGGCAAGTGGATCCTGGCAGATCAGCTGAGAAGAGCTCAAGATGCTTGACAAGCTCCTAAAGCATCCCTAGGCCAGAGGAACTAAGAAGGGCACGTAAAAGGATTGCAGTAAGCCGGACTGTCGCAGGGCCCTGTGCTGAACTGGCATGCAGCTGCTTTCAAAGCCAGAATGGGCAACCAGAAACCCCCTAGGAAGAGCAAGACACAGATCCAGAGCGCAGAGAGGTGCACATGCTTGAGAAGTAGTGGTCCTGCACAGCCAGGAGCAAGGCTCTGTGCTCCTGGCTCTGTTTCCTAGCCTGGGGCTGCTTTTGCTCTACCTGCGTGAGGATGGCGCACTCCTCGGAGCGCTCCTCAGGTCAGCCTGTTTTAAGAAACATCTGCTTTACATTGCATGCAGAGAGACGAGGAGCACAGCGAGACACATGTTTACCCCAGCATCCCAAGGACCTGTGTTCGCAAGGAAGCTACTTCTGCAGGTCACCCAGACCCCCCCAGAGACGTGGGTTGGGAGGAGTATGGGTGCAGAGGTGATTGCATACTGCAGATGACCACAGTGTGGGGATAGACGTGCATGGGATAAAGCCCTGGCTGCAGCTAAGGCCCAGCCTAAATGCACTTTGCTCAGGACACAAGGACAGTAACATTGTCAGGCGCTAGCAGTGCCGGGTCACCCTCTCCCTGCTCACTCTGTGCTGGAGTGGGAGGTGTCTGAGGGGCTCCCCGGGTACTCCTGCTCTGTATGGGACAGCTTGCTCCAGAAAGCCTGCCTGCACTCACCAGCTGCTCAGGGCAGGGGCACGAGTGCCGTGGGTCTACCAGCTGGTGCGTGTGAGGACACTCCTGCACGGGTGGCATGCGGTACCCCACTGGGCAGGGATATGGATCTTCCCCTCACCTGCCACGGGGGGCCATTTCCTGCACCCCCTCCTTCGCACTGCCTGATGTGCTTTCTGGGTCTGACTTGATGCTAGAGTCCGGAGAAGAGCCCTTGGTGCCTAGGGATGTCTCCAAGGAGAGGGCCAAGTGGATCAGCTGCCAGACACTGTTCTGCAGGCGTTGCTCCCAGGCTTGCTCTGCCCGGGCAGGAGATCCTAGCCTGGGAGGCGAGGGTGCAGGGGCAGCTGGGACTGGCAGGGTCAGTGGGAGCACAGGCAGCCCCTTGTCCTGCGGGGGTCTCGGCATCCCTGGCGTGGCTGGGGGTAGTTTCCTTGGTGGCAATTCCTGACTTGACAGTGTGTAGGAATACTTCAGGAGAGCGTCCACATTGGTGCGCAGCAGGGCATCAGCGCGTGAGAGAGAAGCCTGCCCTGGAGCTGGGGAGAGACGGGGACAGGTGGGGTTGAAGGCAACTTTCTGAGGCCAGCCAGAAAGCTGCTGGGGGGGAAGAGTAGCTACGGGAGAACAGCCGGCGAGCAGGGGTGCCCAGCACAGCTGAGTGCAGCCGTACCTTCTTCCGTAGGGGAGCTTCCACCCCTTGCCCAGGAGCCCACAGCATGAGGTCGCTCCATTGGGAGGAGAAGGTTTTTTGGAGGAGACAAACTCAGACACAGGATTCGCTGAGCAGAGGAGAGAGGGAGAAACACGAGTCCTGCTGTGTTATCTTCCCTTCCTCCTCACCCCTTCCATCTCCCAAGTCATACTCCCCCCCTCCCCGGTCCCAATCCCGCTCCCCACCTTGCCATAGAACTGGCGTTTGAAGCAGCGGTACTGGGCGAACTGGCAGAAGGTCTGAAACCACGGCGCCTCCGGGAAGTCAGAGCAGACCGGCCCTGGAGAGGGGTGAGAGAGAGATGTGGGATGGGGGCAGGCCACAGGTTTAGGCACCTGCCCCCTTGGCCTGGGCGCAAAAAGAGATGGGGACCTCTTGGATGGCTGTTTTCGGAGCAACTTGTGGTTGAAGGGAAAATCAAAGCTGTCTGCCCCCAAGGGGAGATCACAGCCTTGTGCTGTTATAGCTCCTGATCCCAGGTGCCACATGCACTTTTCCTCCAAACCACCCAGGGTTTCAGTTTGTCCTTCTGTCATTTTTTTACAAGGTTATCTTCCCTTTTACAGAGACCCAAACCTCCTGTTTCCAGGATCTGATAAGGACCCTCTTATTAGCCCTTGAAGGGTTTAAAAAAGAAAAAAAGGCAAGTAGTGATGTGATGGGTTAAAAAGATGACCAGAGCGGGCCTGGGAACACCAGAGGAAACAACCTCTTCAGACCAAATTAGTTTGGCAGTGATTCCAACCATGCAGGGGATGGAGGAAAGTCCATAGGGCCAAGATGCTGCTGGCAAAGCCTGTGCCTGAACACACATGCACCATAGTCTTGCCCAGCACTGCTGACCCTACTGGCTCAAAAGCTGCAGCTCTTCCTGCAGTGATCGCAGGATAACTGAGGTCATGCAGGAGAGCCAAAAATCCTGGGAGATTTGGGGAGGGGAGTAATCTTGTGCTCCCTCTGCTCTGTGGGTGCATGGCCCAGCTAGCACAGCCAGCCCTTTGTGCAGGCCAAATGGATCAAGTGCTGGCTGAGATGGAGGCGGTTAGCAGTGGAATTGCACTCCTCTCCTGTTAGTTGCTTGCACACCATCTTTTATGCTGTACACACTTCTTCTCTTGTGCTGAGCATACAGATTAACCAGCAAAAGTAGAATTTCAGGTATCCACCAGGATCCCAGCCCAGAAAAATGCCCAACTTGTAGAGACCAAGCCAGACTCCCCACTCTGTCCTTTGGTGATGCCCTATGAAATCCCCCCAGGACGTGGGGCCGATGTGGACTCGGCCAGTGCAATGGACTGGGAGCTGCAGCGTTTTACTCCACCACACAGCCACTACTTGCACAGGAGCATTGCTGCCGTTGGGCAGGGGAGGAAGCCCAACCTTTTGCTAACCCCAGCGTTAGCCTGGCTCTCCCAGGCCAGGACTGCATCCCCAGCAGCACATACTCCAGGCTTGGAGCATTACAGCTTGCTGTGTCCTGTCACAAACGATTCCTATGATGTTACAGAAACTTTCCGTTTTGGGGTGGAAGGAGAAGAAAAGTACATTTTCATTACAACATCTGGGAAATGAAGGAAAACTTGGCACAGATAAAGTTTTCCGTGAGCTCTCTTTGCTGGTCTCTTGATTTTCACCACAGCTCAGCTTTCCCACAGCCTGTTGAATGCTGATGGCATGGCCTGACAAGCAGCTTGCCTCCTTTAGCACTGATCCCCATCTCCTCTTTTCTCTCAGCTCGTCTCCCCTACGGAAATACTCATCTTTCTTTCAATCCTCTGACCTTCCTGCCAAGGGGAGCCGTTCCTAGCACCAGCTGCTTAGTTTAATCAATATGATCTTTTGCCTCTTTCCTCTGCTCCTCCTGCCCATGTGTTTGCTGCAAACAGCTGCAGCTTCTGCCAGGTGTCAGGAAGCCACCCCCTTGGGCTTTGTGGCCAACTCCACCCACGGGAGCTCCCAGCACGGGGGGGGGTGGGGGGACAATTAATTAACAATTGCATCATCACTAAAAGATGGAACCAGCCAAGATATTTGCATACACTCATCAGAAAGCATCCTCCTGACTCTCATCTTCCACAACAAAGAGCGTTGAAAGGCTACATGTAGGCTTCCCTTGTTTAAAACACAAGATAACTGCTTTCCTCAGCACCACACCTGAAGAGGCACAATTAATGCTCATGAATATTTGGATGTAGACAGCACTGCCATTCATCTGTGAGGACAGTAGAGACAAAACATGTGAGGGCACATGCTCTGCCACATCTGCTCGGCCTCTCAGCCTGACCGCAACACATGCCAAAATAGCCCCAAAACTGGAAGAAAGGGAACACGGAGGGGAATAAAGTCTGCCAGATGGGTCTGTTGGGCTGAGGGATGGAGGACAAGAAGACAAAGAGGGCATCCTGCAAAATTTTCCCATCTCCTGGCATTCCCAGATGCTCCTGCTCTTGGCAGCTGAGCCTCCGAAGGCAGCAGCAGTGGGAGAGTGGTTGGATGTGCCAGAGAGCAGTGCGAGGGTGCTGGGCATTTCCAGGAGAGGAACCAGGGACAGCCCCTGGGTGCACCTAGCACCACGGCATCGTGAATTGCAGGTGCCCGCAGGTGAGGGAGGAGCCCAGGACCCGTCCCTGGGTCTGGTGGTGTGGGGTGGGACCCGTTCCCCAGACACAGCTGCAAGAAACAAGCAAGAAATAGTTGCCCTCAAGCTGCAGTCCAAATAAGCACAGTTGGCTGATCATTCAGTTCACTGACGTTCATAGCTAAATATAAAGACATATTTTTTATGAGAAAATTGTTCCTATTTTTTTTCCTCTGAAGAAAAATACAACAGAAGTAGTCCCAAGTTTTTCAGCTGCACAGATATAATTATGCCACTTAAATTCTCTGATGCAGGGGTGCAGGGAAAGTATGACTGCAGAGATTTAAAGGGTGCTGTTGCTATGGCACTTTCTGAACTGGGATGTTTCTTGGCTCCTGAAATGTTAAACACTTAAAAAAGCAGCTTATCAGCTCAAGCTTTCTTAAAGGCCCGTGAGACCCTTTGTCTCTCAGAGCCAAGCTTCTGCATTAAACCCCAGATCAAGCTGGAATGAGCCGGTCAGGTTGTAAGATGAACTGTTGGGAAGAGATGATGAGCTTCAGTGAGCTTCAGAAAACTGTGGCCAGTTTTTTTCCCCCCGCCATCCCACCAATGGAGATGTGGAGAAACTGAAGAGCTGAGTGAAGGGCCACCAAAGTGGCCATGGCTTTCAGCCTGTGACTCATGAAGAGAGGCTGGGGCAGCTGTGCTTGTTCAGCGGGGTGAAGAGGAAATGGGGTGGTGAGTTAACGGCAGCCCACAAGGACCTGAAGGGAAGCTACAAGATGACAAAGTCAAACTCTTCTTGGTGGTGCCAGACAACACAAGAGGGAAAAAACTGCAAATTCCTGCTTGGGAGGTTGGGAGTGCCCATTAGGAAAAGCTTTTTTTCTCCAGGAAAGCCATGCAGGACTGGAAGGTGTGCCCAGAGAGGCCACAAAACCAAACTCCCTTGCACAAAACCACAGTGCTCTAGTGCTGGGAGTGTCCTGCTCCAAGCCAAACATGGTTTAGTGGGCATGGTGGTGTTGGATTGACAGTTGGACTCGATGATCTTAGAGGTCTTTTCCAACCTTAATGATTCTATGATTCTATGATTTGGGCTAGAGACCCCAAAACAACCCATCCCACCACCATTCCCATAATCCTGTGGCATTTCAGGGCAGAGAAACAGCCGGCACTGCTCCAGCTGGGCTGATGCCCGCCTCTGCCCCTGGAGGTGGGGTGATGCCCCTACCTTCGGGGACACGGCCATGGTTCTCCTCCTGGTCCAGCTGCAGGATGGTGGGGCTGAGGCAGCCGTGTGCCTGGCGCAGCTGGCAGGACACGTCTGCCTTCCAGGGGGGCCGCAGGCTGACAAAGAAGAGCTCGTACTCACTGTCTGACAGGGGGCTGCCCGGAGCGGGAGGCACCGGTAGAGCAACAGAGGATATCAGCAAGGTCAGCAGCCCTGGGGGAGAAGGCAAGCTGTGCTTAATCCTCCTTAACCGGGGCAAGTGGTGGGTGGAAATGAAAGAGTGGCTGGCAGAGCGGCCTGCTCTCCCCTTTGGCTGAGTGGGGCATGGGGATGGGATG
>NW_008796114.1:2071608-2098946 GCF_000699145.1 Aptenodytes forsteri
CAGTTTAATAGGTAAAGCAAAAGCTGCGCACACAAGCAAAGCAAAACAAGGAATTCATTCACTCCTTCCCATCAGCAGGCAGGTGGTCAGCCATTCCCAGGAAAGCAGGGCTCCATTATATGTAATGGTTACTTGGGAAGACAAATGCCTTAACTCTGAATGTCTTCCTTTCCTCCTTCTTCTCCCAGCTTTTATTTCTAAGCAAAACATCATATGGTGTGGAATATCCCTTTGGCCAGTTGGGGTCAGCTGTCCCAGCCGTGTCCCCTCCCAGCTTCTTGTGCACCCCCAGCCTGCTCCTGGTGGGGTGGGGTGAGAGGCAGAAAAGGCCTTGACTGTGTGTAAGCACTGCTCAGCAATAACTAAACACTGCTTATCAACAGTGTTATCAACACTGTTTTGGTCACAAATACGAAACAAACTACTATGAAGAAAATTGACTCTATCTATCTCAGCCAAAACCAGTACACAAGCCCAGAGATGAAATGAACAGAGAAGGGAACGGAGGCAGAGGTGGGGGCTGTCCTAAAACCTGGATCTCAAGTGGTTTGGACCATGATCTCGTCCATGCTTCTGCAAAATTTCATTGACTTCAGAAGAGTTATCTGATTTATGTCCAGCTAATGAATACTGTTGTTATCTTGAAGAGTGTAGTTGTTGGGACATCTGTGAACTTCCATTATATGGTAGTTCAAGGAGTAGAGCAGCACAGTCCTGCAGCACATGATGTTGTAAAGTTACCAAACCACTTCATTACCTTAGAAAATGGGAACAGAATTCTGCTATCATGACATTTAAGCCCAGAGGCAACACTGAAGTTAGCAGGGTTTCACCCAGTTTTTGCCGAGCAGAATATATCCCAAAATGTTTGTCATATTCAGCTCACTTCCAAAGTCTCTCAAATACAATGTTGGATTCGCAAAGAAAAGTGCTGCGGCTCATATCCTTCTTAAGGAGCATTGCACATCAGAGAACTGCAAGCAACAGCCATTGATCCAGAAGCTTGTGCAATGTATGTGTGTTTGTGCCACATCAACAGTGGAAGGTCACGTTTAATTTTCTCCCAGAAGAGCACCCTCTGAGCTGACACACGGAGATAAAGATACTACTCATTATAGTGGTTGTGATTTTTATACCCAAATAGGTTATGTTGGAAGGAGATCAGACTCCAGTCCCTCAAGTGCAAAACAATCTATACAGCAGCCCCTCAGCTTGCTGAGCCAGCAGAGCAACTCCTGTTTGCTTCTTAATTTCAGATAAGAGTTAAACATAAATAATACCAAAAAGACTGATTATCTCACAAGATGGTTTAAGGGCTGCATATAATCTTTGGGGGGGGAAAAAGAAGGAAAAAAAGAAAAAAAAAAAGAGAAAAAAAAAGAGAAAAAAAAAGAAAAAAGAAAAAAGAGAAAAAAGAAAAGAAAAAAAAAGAAAAAAGAATGAATGAAGAAAAAAAGAGAAAAAAGAAGGAAAAAAGAAAAAGGGAAAAATTAAAAAGAAAAAAAAATTAAAAGTTGGGGGTTTTTTGTAAGTTTGGTTTGGTTTGGATTTGGGGGGAGGTGTTTTGATTTTTGGTTTTGTTTGGGTTTTGGGGTTTTTTTTGTGTTGGTTTTTGTTTCCCCACAAAAGCCCCAGCCTCACTTGCCTGGTGCCTCCAGTGGCACCCGCAACGGCACAGGCTCCGCTGCCCACCCCTGTGAGCTGCCCCTCCACCACGCCAGGGGCCTGTACCTCTCCCTGGGGACATCCCTCCATCCCCTCCCTTCCCTCCTTTGCCTTCAGCTGAGCCCCCTCCTCTTCTGCCTCCAGCACCCTCCACAGGCCTAGCTCTGCCCCCCCGCCCCATGTCCCCTCTGAGAGCCTCCAGCAGCCCCCTGGGGCGAGCAGAGCCAAGGGCTGGTGCGGTCAGTGGGCCCAGTGGGGTGGTCTTGTGAGAGATGGGGGGGGGCAGGAACAGGGGGTGGCGGCAGCAGGCCGGCCCCCAGGCTCTGAGGTGGCCCCAGGAGGGTGGGTAGGGGCCGAGCAGGGGTCACTCACCCACCAGGCAGGGCAGCCTCAACATGTCTGCCCCGGGCCCCAGCACCCTGTCCCATTTGGTGACCCCGGCGACGGCGGAATGAGAAGGGGACAGCATAACAGCTGGGCTGGGGAGGGGGTGTGGAGGGGAGCCGAGGCACAGGCTCATGCCTGTGAGGCTGTGAGGGGAGGCGGGCACCCCACGAGGAAGGAAGAAGCTGGGGCCATGGGGACAAGGCAAGCTGGAGGAGCGGGAGCCAACCTGGGAGATTCCCCTTCCGCTCAGGGACACGGTGGTGGCTGGCAACAACCTGCAACAGCATTTGAGGCCTGGCCAGGCTATCCCCGAGCTGAGGGTACCCCAAAAGCAGTACCTTTGAGGTACCTTGCACCGCAAAGCATTTTGTGCTCTTCTGCTGGAGAAAGGGGACAAAATCTGTTCCTGTTCCACCTGCGCGGATTGAGACGCACCCCATGCCTCCCCAGGGAGCATCCCAGCACCAGCTCGCTTCAGGACACAATGGGAAGCTGGCTTGATCTCTCCTGGGCAGCTATGCCACTTTCTGAACACCCAGCGAGTCACAGGAGCACCAGCTGGTCTTCCTCTGCCTCCGGCGCAGGTGTCCCGAGCGCTGCTCTCTGCACGTTAAAACCTTCCCAGGCAAAAGGGGGTGCCGGCGAAAGAGGCTTTGGGACCACCAGCACAGAGGTGCCCAGAGCCCCACAGGGCTGATTTTGAGGGAGACCAACACCCACGTGCCCGTGCCCATCTCTTACTACAGAGGCTGAAGCGCGGGCCACAGATGCAGCAACCCATGTGTGCACCCCATGGAGAAACAGTTGATACAGCTGGGCAGCTTCCCACAGCTGGGCACTTTCTGACATGAGAGGGAAAGGCATGACCATAACCATCACGGGCAAGCAGCTGTCAGGGTGGTTGGAAGGAAAATGCTTGGCACAGCAGCTCCAAGAACTGCATCTGTAAGCAAAATGGAGGGTGGCATAGCGGCTTCGTGTACCCGCTGCATCACCCCACAGCCTCAGCTCAGCTGGGAAATGACACCCTTGCAGAACCAAAGAGGAGCTGCAAAGCGGACAAAGTTTTCGACAACGTAGCAGGATGCTGCTGAAGAAGTCACTTCTGTCACAAATCCTGGGAGAGTCGAGCAGCTCTGCTGTATGCAACGGCTGCAGAATGCTGCAGATACTCTGGCTGCAATTGCAAGGCTGATACATCACCTGCCAGTACCCTGAGTGGCCATACAGGTTATCAAGGTGAAAACTCACACCACTGGAGCCATGCAGTCCATTAGAAAGGTGTCTGGCAACAGCACGTAGCTCTGCGGTTCCTTGCAGGAGACAAGCTGTAGTTTGCTCTAAGATGTCTTGTTGGAAGGTAACATTTCTGAGAAGCTTGAAGCCATATCATTTAACAACAGCATTGAATTTTAGGATGCTTTTGCAGCTTCTCAGAAACACAGTGAGCAGGAGACATTTTCCAGCTAGCTCTTGCCACTCACATTAAAACAGGCAACACTGCTGGAGCTTGCAAATTTTAGCCAGTTCCTAGTCTTCCATTGCTTAGCTTGAGACATATTGCTTACTAGCTCATTTCAGACAACTCCAGGGCCTTCCACTCCCCAACTCTGTTAATCCCCTCTGCTCCCCAGTGACAATGCAGCCCAGACTGAGTTCAGTCGTCCCGACTTGAGCAGCTTCCCAGGGGAACTCAATGCTGACCTCAGTGGCTGATGGAAATGCATGACCTAGGAAAGCACACCAACATGGCATGTCACATAGTGTTATTAATGTCTGGCAGATGCTGGCTATACGGCCTGCGTCTACATGTGCCAGCAAGAGATTTATGGCGTATGAAAACAGGAAACAAGAATGAACGGACCAGAGTCCCTGGACATACACTGAGAACTCAAGCACAAGGCAGAAGATGAAGGAGCTGTCAAAGAAGTCATCCTTGGTTGGTGCTCTAGTAACAATGCCTGTGGGGACCTACTGTATATTTGGAAAAAAGGCAGTTGGGTACTTGGCATTTCTCATGCATTGTGGCATACGCTGGATTTGGTTCAGCTTGTCAAAATCATTCAGGGAACTCTTACGGTCTGCAAGTGCATTCAGAAGCCAGCTAGTCTGCGGCGTGCACCTGGCAGGGTCAGGAGACTGCGAGTGCGGGAGACACTGTTGTGCTGTTCAGCTTTGTTTGTGCCAGCTGGCTATGGGGCACTTGTGTTTTAAGTTTCTGCAAAAAAGAAGTCATCTTTGAGGGAGGGATGAGGATAGGAGGAACAGTAGTTTGGACAGGAGGCATCAATGTGGCAAGCTGGGGGGGGAGTCTACTCCCTACTGTGGTGTCAAGCAGTTGTAGTGGTCAGTAATGCGCAGTACAGGGGTGATGTTAATTCCAATATTTTCTGATTTCTGAGGGTTAACTCGGCACCTATAAGGCTGTACCACTGATGATGCATTACAAGCTGTATAATTCATGCACTGAAGCAGATTGGCAACCTTGTTTTCAGAGCCACCACAAAATGGCGTTTCCTGCAGATGGTGTTCCTGTGTTAGCCTGAGCTCGGCGGGCTGATGTATGCAGCTGTAACCCCCAGGCCTACAGCATGACTGATGCCAGCAGTAGGTGTGTGTAACAGCAGGATAACAACTCGCTGCTGTTACAAGGAAAGGAGCTGCATTTTCCATGTTGCTATCTGATTGCCATGTCGATTTTGAGCTTCGGAAGAGCCTGTCTGGTTTGTGAGGGACCACCCTTTGGCAGACAAGCTCCTCTTCCAAGTTAGTCTTCTTCTTGTCTTCAATAACTCAGTTATTTCTCAGTATTTTCCGCTCTGCATGTTCCACCACAAACACCACCACCAAGCAGCAATGTCTGAAAACCTCTTGAAAATCCCAGGACCGTGGCTCACAGACCCTTCTTCCTCTGCTCCAAGGGTTATATTGCCCCTTCCTTCATCAGGTTGATAGAAAACATCACAAGATCAAGGTGCGTGCCCCAAAATATCACCATCTTGGACACGACATGCTGATCCAATCCCCCAACCCTTTGTTTCTCTTCTACCTTCTGCAGATGCATGGTGTACGGTGCACAACCCTCAGCCCAGGACAGCTGAGTGCCATGTTTGGAGATGGCAAATACAGCCAGAAGAGGCTGACCTCGCCGTAGCAGCACGGTGCCAAGCCAGGCCCTGGCTCTAGTGAGCAACGGGCCAACAGGGAAAGGGTGACTGCAGAGCCAGGTCACGGAGATGCATAGCATGGTTCCTCAACATACACACTAGCCTAACTTGCCAAGAAAAAAGCACACTCAGGCACACACTGCGCTTAACCAAAGAAGAAGGAATGATGGCTAATGTTTGTTGGACTGTGTCAGCTCTGTGAGTTAAACTGGGGGGGGGGGGGAGAAGAGGGTAAAAGATGTCTGATCAGCTCAAGAAACTCATGAAGAGGGAGGCTACAAAGGTTAGGATTGAATTCCAGACTCAGTGCCTTGTCAAGCAGCATCCCTAGAAAGCTTGTGTCTTAATTTGAAATGTAAGCAGAGATGATAGAAAAATGCTTCCAAACCCACCTGTTATGGGGGGAAAAAAAAGTTATTTCAGAAAGGAAATTCTGGTAAAAATACATAAATCTGTTTTCTCATGTTAGCTGGAGTGAAAAATCAGAGTACTGGTACAGCCATAACGGTGCTGTTAACTGCAATATGTTTGTATATCAATATATTGCTAGAAAATAAGCAGTAGGCTCTTTGCTTGTGGGGGAGACCGTGAGCAATTTTGCTTGTGTAGCTGTTAGGGTGGACTAAGGAAGGGACCAGCAGAGCCCCTGAGACACGCCAGGTTATGTATTGCTGCCAGAGCATCAAAGGAAAGCGAAAACTGTGATACCTTCATTTATCAAAACATACACCTAAGAGAACAGCAACGCTGTGAATGGGTAGAGAAGGGGGTCCAAAGCCCATCACAGTTCTACCCTCTCCCCTCCATGGATGACAACATTCAACAGCAATGGCTCCAGCTCTCCTTGGGGTCCCCTCTCTCTCCTTGCCCGCCGGGCTCACTTTCTTGCTAGATCCCAGTTCCCAGGCCATACGGTTTTGCTCTGGACTCCGCAACCAGCAATCATCTGGCAGCTCCCAGGAACTCAGGCTTGCACAGGTGCCCTTGCTCCATGCTGGCTGCAGCTCTATCGGTGACACTGCTGGGTCTCACTTGAGGGTGCAGCAGCTTCAAGCAAGAGCGCGTTTGCTCCGTTCACATGAGGCGTTGGAGAGCACAGATTTTCCTTGATAAAACAGTGCTGGCACCTACAACCCTCTGCCCACGATCTGATCTCCCCTCCCCACACCCCTGTGCACTGGCCCTGTCTGTGTGCACAGCACAGGCCCTACCAGTGACCGTAAAGTCACAAGCAAAACCAGCTTCAGAGCCAGAGCACAGCCACCTGCTCACAAATCAAACGTCCTGGTGGGGGAATCTCAAGGAGAGGCGGAAGATGGGAATACTGTTACTCTGAGATGTGGGACAACGAAGCTGCTGGCTGAGACAGCAGTCCCTGCCCCAGCGCCTACAGGGCATGGATTTAGATGTCATCCAGTGCTGCATCTGGAGGATGTGGAGCTGCATCTCAGGAGCGTGCCTGGGCTGCTAAGATCAGCTGCCATCTGGTACTAATGGAAGAGTGGACAGCCCAGCCAAGAAGCCATCAGAGCCATTGCACAGCAGCCAAGTAAAGGTCCTCTTCCAGCTCAGCTCTAGGTCTTCCATGAAGCAGAACCTACATCAGCAGGAGAGCCTGATGCTGAACACCTTCATCCTAGTAGCTACGGCCCTGTGGGAAGGGACGTGGGTACCAGCCCACTCAGAGAAGGGCTGAGGTCTCCATCTCCACGGACAAAAGCATTAGAGAGTGTGCTGATTTAAACCAGAATGATATGAATTGCTGAATTTAATGACAGGTTAAATAATCTTCATTCCGTAGTTGTACTTTATTTTTGCAGGTTTACTGTCACTGGCTGAGAGCTATGTGAATGTGCTGATAAATATAGACTTTACATTAAAATTGGCACTCATTTTAACTTGGTGAATATGTTAATCTATTCACATTTATACAAGCACTGTACAGTTATAACATGCATTAATTCAGATACTTAATTTACATTTTATTTTGTTAGGAAATAGTGAATGAAGCATTTTTTTACTTGTCATTTAGAAAATGGAATATTTAATTGATTGCAAAAACAGCATTTAAAAATGGTTTCTTGAATTAATAATACAACCTAAAATGGAGTGGAGTCATAAAAGCATGCTTGAATGAACGGCTCTAGTCTTTTTAGGCAGGCTGGTTTAGTGCAAGAACAATCTGATCTAACCACAAAGTTAGCCCTAGTGTGAGCAGGGGCTTGGACTACAGAGCTCCAGAGACATCTCTTCCCACCTAAATCTTTCTGTAGTAACTAAACGGGTTTTTCCAATGACTGGATCCTTCAGGCTTTCAGAACGAGGAAATCTGATGGTCTCACACTTTTTTTTCTTGCTTCTTGTTGATGTGTAAAAAATAATTCCAGCCTTTTCTCCTCCCAGCCTGGTTTTCAGCTTTGAATGAGTTATTCCTTCAATGGCAGCGACCCAAACCACTGAAATTAAATTGTACATCTGCAAAAACAGAACGAAGTGGGCAAGTTGCTGAGCATTTTTTCACAGTAGGCTTTAGGAGCTTAGTGTTTGTCACAGGTTTGCCTGTCCTTAAGTCTTGGGCAAAAATGTCTTTTTTAAACTAAGACTTAAATTTCTTTTATGTATTCAGAATAATAAACATAAATTAGCATAAATTAATCAAGATGTTTGACTATTTTTATAAATGAAATGCATTTTATTTGATAAAAACAGCTATGTTTTTTCTGATACTCTACTAGGCAATGGAGTTGGAGGAACTTCCTTCAGTTGTCTTTGGAAAGAATGATAGGATGTTTTGTTTCCTTCTATCAGCCTTTAACTCTTTAAATACTGCAGTCTTCCTTGCTTACTGCCGCTGCTTTAGAGCAGCCGGGGATCGCACGCTCCCCAGGTGTTGCCGCTCAGCTTGTCGACGCCTCCACAGTTTGTCCTCCTTGTTCATACGGCAGGGAAAAAGTAGAGCCATGGTTGATTATACAAAGGACTCAGAAACCGTCAAACCTGCCAGGTCTGCTTCGTCCAGGGACCTCAATCTAAGCTCACTCAGAAGTTTGGGTAATCACGCTATGTTAAACTATCTACCGACGAGCACTTGGTACGTGACCAAGTGCCTTGCCCTGCTCCAGGAGAAATGAAACATCAGTGCTCCTGTTGCCAGTTTGCACAAGACTGTTCACCGTGGTTGCGTCATGGTCTGGGCTCAGTCACCTCAACATCCTGCTGTGCTTTGGCTGAAGCTTCACTTAGCCAAGAGAATGACAAGATACCCTTCATATCTCTCCTTTCTGGGACTTGGAGGAAGTGCCACCCGTTTCTCTGTAGATGTCAGAGGGGAGCAATCCTGCTGTCATCTGTAACTACCACTTCTCAACAACGTATATCTGCATATCTGCAACGAGAAATGTCCTGGGAGGACCTGGTCTTATTTTCAGCCAGTATAAGCAACTTATCTCTTGGGAATGTTTTCCTTCTCTGCTGCCAACTTGAGATCTCTGGACTGATTTGGCCAGCATTTGAATCGAGCCTTAAGATCTTCAGCAATATCACCTTTCACCTGGAGCCACGCAACTGCAGCTTCTTATCCTAGCTTGCTCTGCTACACAGTGTCTTGTTATCCATATCTGACCGGATTTAGGACCAACAGCAGCCCTGCTTTGAAGGGGAAGCTGGACCAGATGACCTCCAGGAGTACCTTCCAATCAGTGTTTCCAACTCTAAGATATATATATATTTATATGCGTTAATTGTCTCGTAATAATTCTTCCCCGATAATCTAAGTCAGTATCACCGAAACACACTCTACAATTGAGCCTCGAATAGTCTGCTTAAGCACAGAAGCCTTACGCAACCCGTTTAACAGACAGTAAGAGACTGTTTACCACATGGTTCTGAATGTATATTTAGGTAAATAATACCTTAAGAGCGCTTAATTAAAGGCTGAATGTTGCTGAGCTATGGGGCTAGTTTAATCGCTTGCTATGTTTGTAACAGATGAAGAAGAAAGTCCCACTGGTGGAAGGCGACGGTTGTGGCTGGGACAGTTTCTGTGCACATCACGCAGCGGACATAGCGGTGGCAGAGCCCGGGGGACGGGAGCTTGCTGAGGGCGTCTGCTGGCTAGAGAGGGGAATACTTTGCTGAACGGCCTCATCAGCCACGCTTGCCCAGCTACCTAGGAATGATGCCCACAGTTGGGGCAATCATAGCTGGACAAGATAAACCGGTCACTTGTGTGGATGACCAATTATTTTTAATAAATGGGCTTAAAGAGGCTGGCAAAAATCTTCCCTCTCGTCATGCTGTACGGCTCCAGCTTCCTGAAACTCAGACTTGACTTTACTCATCAACTAGGTTATTTCCAATCACTCTAAAAGGGCAATTTCTCCAGCTCCATTTTAGAAAGTGTTTATGTTGCACTGACAGCTGTTCCAGGAAATCTGCAAGCTAGCCAGTTCTTTAAAGGAGTTCATGATTACTTTGACTTAGTGTATCCCCTTTTTAAGCACTTCAATTCCAGGTGAAGTAAACTTTTCAGATCCCATTACCACTACAGTGATACAGGTAACTATTAACAGTGATCTTTTTTTTTTTTAAAAAATCAAATCAAGTAATTTTTGACTGACCTTTTTTGCTACTTCCAGGCAAACTGATTTTATTTTCTTGACTTGGATTTCTTGCTTGTTTTAAAGAGAAGCAATTTACTTATCTGCTGTTTCAGTATTTCACATCTGGACTGCTGTGGCAGCCTTCTTGACATCGTTAAGGACCAGCACAGAGCTAGCTCTTTTCCAGCCTTGTAGGCTTTCCCCAGCGGTCCAGAGACTGACAGAGAGCAGACCACAGACGCCTTCGGGTGGCTTTCACAGGACCACAAACACCATTTACTGAAGACTGCTGATCAAAAAACTGTTCGCCCCAATAGATGCTATTTAAAATCCTCCTTACTGTTTGCCTGGGAAGTACATCATCCCCATATGACACCAGCACCAACACAGAATAAATATTTACAGAACACTTCCCCCTCCTCTCATTACAAACAATTCTGCTATCTGCAGTTGGTAATGGACATGTGCCATGTTCAATTATATCAAAAACAAAAGGCATTCTAAAAAAAGCTGCTTATGTTTCTAGCCTTGTCACTTATAGGCTTTGTTCCCACTGGCTTCATTTTTGTACTTTGTAATTTCTAGCTTCTACTGATTCTTTTATTTCCCCCCTTCGGTGATTAAATATTGCACAGTTACTGCCCTTATTCCCTCTCTTCCAAGGTTAGTTTTTAATTTCCTTTCAGCTGCATTTATACTTGCAAGCCGTTTAAAAATTCTCGGGTTTCATCCATATTTTTTGTCTAAATTCCCTCTTCCTTTAAGTCAGAGCATTCCCTCAGCTGCAGCAAATGTCCCCTGAATGCTCCACGCTGCCGGTTGAAGCACCCCTTCATCAGACAGAAGCAGGACGTAGTGGCAGGACGGGGGGTGACTGGCAGCTTCCCGCCTAGCACTCCCCACCATTTTCTGGCACCGAATCAGAACCCGGCCTAGATGTTTCTCATGTGTTTTGCATTAAAAGTCATCAGGATGTTCCAATTCTCAGTGTCCCAAGAAGCACAATGATAAACCTGTGCCCAAGCTTTAGCCTGAAAACAGGAGTATTCTGGTCTACCTCCCCCTCTCAGTATCCTACATTGACTGCAGAAGACGCGACACTTGCGTTTCCTAAACCAGAGCTACCCTGAACAGTTACTCCTGCGCAGTAAGCAGCAACTAAGCAATGGGCCATCTTGTTTCCTGGTTTGGTGTGCAACACACCCCTGCCCACTCACACTGCCTTCACATTACACCACATGCATTTATAAACTACTTATTATCCTTCGTCAGCAGTGGCTTCATTACAGGGCCACCACTTCAAACACCTCTCTAGCACACAGTTCCTAGAAAGCTTGCTGCTAATGGTGGCCGCTACAATCCATCAAAACCCATCAAAACCAAACCACTTAGAGGAGTGTTTGCATCCTTTGTCACCCTTGCACTTTGCCCAAAGCCCATTTTCAAGCTCAGACCACATCCTCCCTCCCTTTGTTCTGTTAGTTGAGCACTGAGCTGATATCTGGGTAAACCCCAGCTGAAGAAATTCGTTCTCCTGCCACAGCTTTCTCACCCGCTGGATGTTGGCACAGCATCTCCTGTTATGAAGACCGTACCACACACACAACCGACATCTTCCAGGATTTACTTCCTCTCCGTTTAAGGAGGGAAGCCCTAGGAAAATGGTTTAAGCAGGAAGAGACGCAAGCTCATCAATCTCCAGGCCATGCCAATGGAATAGATAAAGGGGAGCTTCAGTATGGATCATCTCCTCACAGTTACCTGCAGACACTACAAAGGGAGACACATCTTCAGTAATTGTTTTGGAGCCTAACATTATCTTAGTAACAGCAGCTGGAGTTTCTGGCAACAAGAAAGTGATTCGAGGTGAAAGTGACCTGCTGGGGAACAAGTTACCAGGATATCTGGAAAACCTATCCACATTCTTGGATGCACGTGGTTTGCCCTGATGGCTTATTTTCTCAGCTGTGCTGCCCAACAGCCACAGTGAGGGCTGGCCTTCTATAACCTCCACTTTTCCTTGTTTGAGAGAAGACAACTGATGAAGTAAACAATCCAACAAAAACGTGAATAAATGTCCACCCTCTTGTGGGGTCATGACTGAAGGGGCAGGTATTTTTCACAGCCACTAGAAAGCTTAGTAACCTTTTGCAAGTATATTAAGGATATTTTCAAGCCTGACTTAGGCGGAATGTCACTTATTAACGCTGTTCAGGATTGTTACATGAAAAAGCTGTACCACATTCATCATTTAGAATAAAAGCAGAGCTGAGAGAGAAAGAATACCTAAAGAGACCAATTGTGGCAGTTTATTTTGGAGGTGACAGCAAGGCAAACCAAGTATTTGTTTCAATGAACTTTATTTAATTCCGTATTATACAAGTGGGATCTGAATCCCCAAACTTCCCATCATCAACATAATGGAGAAGCCCCACTGCACAAAAGGAAGGAAGAATTCTGGAGCCAGAAGACAGGCTAGATCAAGCCATTTCTCCCCGTGTGGTCAGAAATTCTTCCTCCTTCACACAATGTGCTTCCCAGACCAGCAGGTTTACCCCAGGAATAAGAGAGACAAAGCTAGCTCTAAACACTCCTCCCTCTTCCTCCTCTCCCCAACAAAAGAGGCTGCTCAATGCCAGTAGTGGAATGGTTAAAGATAGGGAGTACATTAGGTTTTCAGTTTCTCAACCAACCCACTAGATTAAGAAGCGGCCTGGTTACTCCCTCTCTCCTGAAAAAGATCCAGGAAAATCAAAGACCTAAAATGCTGAAGACTTACCTCCTTTCCTTCCCCCATCCCATAGCCTTGTTCTCTAAGCAGAGAGTAGGCAATGAACTCTGAGGAGGCTGAAGGAAAGCCAAGGAAAATCAGGGGCTACCTGAATCCCTGGGAATCTGGTGGCTACCCTGGTGCCCTCATTCATTCCCTTTGAGGCTCAGAGACCTGTTTGGAATAGTACACAGAGAGGGCCTCCCTTAGGGATTCGGAAGCAACCAGGGATACAGAACACACAGGAACCGCTGTGAGGGTACACACCATTCCAGGGATGGCCCAAACCACAAACAGGGCAAGGCTCCCCCCAGCCAAGGCCCCAAGGGCTGGGGGAGCTGGGACGAGGCCCTGGCAGGGGGAAGAGAGCTCCTGCAGCAGTACTGAGGGCTCGCGGGATTTTACTTCTTCTTCCTCTCCTGGGAACAGCGAGGGCAGAACCTGGTAGAAAGGGAAGTAAAAAGCCAGCGTTTAGGGCATGACATGAACCTTGAATGTGCAGTCCCAAAGGACCTTTCCCAAGGTCCCTGACAAAGCCTTAGTTCAAATTTTCCTTTTTAAGAGGTCTTCTAAGTGTGTATATACAGTACTCTCCCTTCTGCCACCCAGGACCTCCACTTTCCAAAGACCAATGGGCCCTCCAGGTTGCTCGTTCACTCACCATTTTCCTCTCGGTTTTGTTGTCAGACCCACACAGGCAAAATGAAACCATTCAATGGAACACTGTTGGGATGGAAAGCAGTCAGTTAAAGAGCAGTTTTCTTTTGAAATCATTGCTTCTGGGCTACCAGAGTTTCCCAACATTTGATCACAAACTCCTAAATCCCTAGCAGTGATCAGAGAATGAAGACTCACACCCAACCTATACACTGTTAGCAAGGAGAACTCCCCTTCTCCCTTGCTAAGCGTGGGGGCAAGAAGACAACCTGTCATTTTAAGAAAAACCCTGAAGAAAGAGGCACTTAACAGGTCACGGCAAGCCACCCCTCTGCCCTTCCAAACTACCTGAGGTAAGCCCTCTTCTTGTCACTGCTTGCTGTATCAGACCCCACTCAAGAGGGACAAGACTTTACGTGCAAGACTCTCTCCACTCCCTTCTCCCCCATTTCCATCAAGTGCAGGCTCTTACATCTGGGTTGTCGCAGCCAATCATCTCCCCATAGGAGACCTGGTGGCAGAGGCAGTAAGTAGGCTCATTGGGGTCCACGGGCATATCCAATACATCCGAAGGGTGCACATTTCCAAAGGTGACTGAAGGCATCCCATACTCTGTGCTACTGCACAACAGGAATAAAGTAGGTCAGCAAAATAACTGGCTTCGAGTCCCTTCATGTCTCCCAAGACAATGCCCTTGTTTGCCAGAGACCGCCACTTCTCTTTTTTTAAACACATACACCCAACTCCACTGAAGTGACCTGCTTTTCCCTTCACGCCACACTCCCCTGAAAGAATTAAAAGGTCTCCTTCCTCTTGCTTCCCAAGAAGGGACAGGGGACGCACCGTCTGGTCTGGGTGGGGATCAGGTCCTTCACAGGGAAGTCTGGCTAGGCCTCCCTTCGTCTGATTTGCAGTGATGCTCCTCACTCCCGCAAATCTCTTAAACACTTACGTGCGGACAAGTTTCAATTTCTTTTGGGCAGTTTTTGGCGCCTCCTCATCAGAGTTCTTCCCTTTAGAGCGAGCACGGGCAGCTTTCTTCTCTTTTTGGGCTCGGCCCTCTGGTAAGAAGAGAAAAAGGTGTTGCATCTGCCACCCCATCAAAATAGACACCTGATAGTAACAACCTCTCCAGCACTAAAATACTTCGGAGTGTATATTGGCTTTGGGCCATGCACCCCATCTTAATTTTATCTAGTGGCCTTGAATATGCTCACACAAGAAGAGCCCAGGTCACCATCTTTTTACCTGTCCTTCAGATTCCAGCGTAACAGTCTTTGATCTGTACCACTCCAGTGCCTGCCTTCATCCCCACCACTTCCATAGTCACTTGGCTGCCTCCTGTATCAATCTGCAGCCCAGTGGTGGTACTCACTCTTCTTGCCCTTGCTGGAAGAACTGTCATAGTCACTCGACTCTATCTGCTTCTCCTTCAGGTCTGCTTCAAAGCGAGCGAGGTCTGTGTCCAGCCGACGGATGTGCTTATCAACCTGCAAAGACGACAGTGACCAGGAGTTGTTACGACAGAACAGAGCCCAAGAGGGCAAAGAGGAGAGGGCATGGGGCTTGCACTAAGAGATGAGAAGCAAGAGTGGTTAGGGCCTAAAAAGAGAGATCAGGGCCTTCCAGGATTGAGGGCTTTAGTACAGCCTTTCATACGATAAGCACTAGACACTTCCCTTCATACCATCTCGTAGGTCTGCATAGCCAGCTGAACCTTGTCGTCCCCAAACTCCTTGCATTTCCCATAGGCCTCCTGGATTTGTTTGAGAAGCCCCAGTTTTTCCTCCGAAGACAAAGTCCGTGCATTGCTGATATACTCCGTGGCCAGCTTATCGATCTCCGCCTTGAGGTCTGAAACAAGTTTACCATTAAATACATAAACACACATACATACACACACACTACAGTGCCCTCCATTAAGAGAGACTGAAGGATCAGAGCAGCTGTAGGCTTCCTCCCCTGCCCTGAGATCCCCGTGATAAAGGCAAAGGCAAGAAAAGCCAGTCAAGCTGCATACTTCCTGTCTCGTCAACGAAACCATCTCTAATCCTCACCTTCCGTCCTCTGATCCAGATCTCGCATGAGCTGGAAGTTTCTCTGCAATTCAAACGGCAGGTTCTCAATACCTGCAGGGAAAGGAGGATACATGGAGAAGTCAGGTTCCTGTCCACAATGCCAAGGCAGAACAAAGCTGACTGATAACACCACAGACACCACTCCAGTGATTCCCAACATCCTTTCCTGGTGCACATTAGCGTGCTTCCACTTGTTGTCAACTCCAAAGTAGACAGACTATAAAAACGTGATATATTTAATGCAGGACCACAGTTCTATAATACATACCAGTTAACAGAAAACTGCTGCCATGCAGAAAGGCCTACATTAAGAAAGCAGAAAACCAAAATTTGTAATGAAGTCAGTCATTATAATACAACGTATCCATCCAAGAACTCCATTCAGTAATGAAAAAAGTAGTACAACAGCTGGTAAATAATGACATTTAGTTATTCCTATGCAAGGATGTCAAAATTAAAGTTGATCAAATGCTAATTCACTGAAAAATGAGTCCATTTTAGTGCATCTATTTCATGTATAGGGGACAGGAGACACTTTGTGCCGAGCCAAAGAGCAAGTCTGAGACAGGATGGGGGACCAGCGAACAGCAGTCTTAACCCCCTGTCACGTGTTCCTTGTTCTGCCTTCTGCACCGTAATCTCAGTGTGGTCTGTCCAACACCTGGAAGGATGCTATACATTGTGAATAATAAATGTTTGTAGGGCTCTGATAAGCAATGTGAAGTTGATAGTCAATTAATTTTCAATGCACCATGCTACTCACCCCCTAGGCATCACCAGATGCTCAATTGACAAAGCTGATAAAAACAGTTCTCATTTTTCCATGCCTGTCTAATCAAACTGAGATCTAGTGTCACTGCATTAACCTGAAGTCCAAGCTTGATTGTTGTCACCTTTATACCTAATAAAAAAAAAACAACTCTCTTGCAGGTTTAGAAAAAAAAAAGGTGGGAGGAAAAGCTCCTCGGAAACACAACATAAGCATGTCTGCTTCCCGAACCCACTCTCCAACATATAGAGAGTGTAAATGAAGGTGTGTCTACCCATCATCAAAACTGTCTAATACATCAGTCCCGCAGCTGCCTTTATTTTCACTGCCAGTGTTTCTACAGTAGAGACATTTCCCTGAAAAGCAATCAGTCGGCAGGGAAGGTCTGTATGCAAGAGGCAGGTTTTAACAAGTGTTACACACGGGCCATGAAACTAATTCCTGTAAGAGGTAAAAACAGCTGTGGGCCTCACTGTGTGCTCAGACGCTGTTCCTTTAACTTATTTTTTCGCACAAACAGAATATAGTAAGTTACATGCAGAATCCTTATAAGTAATCAAGCTGTTGCTTCAAGAGATTTCTGTTGCCGTTTCTAATTTAAGTATCTGAGAAATGCTCAGATAGTAGATATCCTTAAGCACCCAGATACATAATCACACAGTGCATAGACGTGGCCCCCCTGCATTCAAGGACAGTTAACAGTGCAAAATCAAATTCTCAAAAAATTAGTAAGCAGCAAAATTAACGCTGTCTGCACATTCGTAAATTTGATACTTCTGCATTTGTCCGGCATGACAGACTTCACACAAGGTTCAAGCAGCCAACTACCAGATTAGATCCCTATGGCTCAAAAAAGCATCTCAGAAGACAACGGGGACACAATGCTGAAAATTATCATTGCTTACAAAGGGAACTTATGGCAGGGATGAAATCCAGCTTGGGAATCTCAAGACCCTGCCTTTTTCCTTCCTGCAATCCCCAGCCTCGTCAACTCCAAACCTTTCAATTTGTACAGCAAATGAAACATGGGTCATACTGCAGCACGCTACTTTTCATTCCTCTCCAGAGCATCCCCTGCAGAAGACAAGACAGGCATCCTCTAGAGGAAAACAGTATCTGTTCTTGCACTGCACACAATATGTCAAATTTACACTGAGTTTATTAATCCTGGAAGATCATGACTTCTAAATTCTTGACTTTGTAGTTTTAAAAGAAGATTAATGTAATTTCTTTTTATCTTCTAAAAAAGAAAGTCGGTAAAAGCACAAATTCCACTGGGTACGGTCAGTTTTCCCTCGGCAGGGCTAGAAACCTTTTAGATAGAGCAAGCACCTGAGTTAGCACAAAAACCAGTAGGATGCTATTCTCCGAGCAGAACAATCCCACAGATGTTACGGCCACGTTTCACAGCGATGTTCTAGCAGCAGGAGAAACTCGGGCAGGAGTTTGCTTCTGCTACAGAACCTGAAAGGGACTGTGCTCTAGTTTTTACAGCCGTTACTGTAAAAATCTGCCACCGCCTGTCACCAACGCCAGCGCATGCCCTCGTCTGGAAAGCCTCTGTCCTCCCTTTGCCTCTACGTGCCTGGTCTCGTCTTTTCAGCCCAGGCCATCTGTCCTTCAGAGACTCTCTCTTCCCAGGGCCTCCTCCCCTCACGGCCAGCCCCTCAGCCAGGCCAGTGGCTCCCCTGCCTCGTTACCTACCTCCGCGTGTGCAGAGCTCTCTGCTCCCGGCAGTGCGGAGAGAGGCATTATCCAGCTCTGTCTCTGGCCTAGCAGATGCTCAGCACAGACACAATCGGCAGATCATTTACCAGTCAAGCACATACGAGCAATGATATTCCAGAAGCTCATTAGCTGGGCAGGTTTCCACGGGGACTGACGAGACAAACCCCTGTCATTTGAATTCCTTCCCTGCTAAAACCAGCAAAATGATTTCCTAAAACCCCAGCAAAATGTTTCACTCTGCAAATCTATTATTGGACCAATGTTCTGTAATTGCTTCTTCAATAAATTGGGAGAAAACAAAACAATTGACAGTACAGTGACTTTATAGCAGAACTGTTATGAAGATGCTTAATCTAGTCAACTAAAAGTGGAAAGAAGCTGAGTACAACATTAAAAATTATGATCCAGAGAGAGTTTGGCAAGAACAAAAAGCATAACAAGATAAAGCTGTAGCTAAGCAAGTTTTAACTGAGCAACAAACTATTTGTACGGTATATAGTTTATCTAAGTATGGGGAAGTTTTCTACTATCTGCAGCTTAACTCAAAAGCTCTCGTCTACCCTTAAAAAAAAAAAAAAAAAAGTGATGCTCTGCATCACAGAATTTATCACAGTGGTTCAGAACACTTGCTGAAATTGCTTGGCCTGTGCTGTGCTGGCTATCAGACATCACCACCCTAACAGTCCCATTAAAAAAAAAAAAAAAAAAAAGTTTCCATTTCCTCATTCCTACTAACACAAAACAATTTCCCCATCTTTCTAAAATCATTCACGTTATTTATGTAGTTTTGTTTCCTCCTGACTTTCTCCTTTTTCCTTTACAATTAATTTGCTCTTTTTTCTTATTGTAAGATGCACCTAAACTTTTCATGACTAAATACTATATATTGTAAATACCCAAATAATTCTCAGATTCTGAAATGGATCATAGTAAAGAAAACACACCCTACAGGCATCCTTGATCACTAGAGAAGAGGGCAGTGAAGGGCAGTCACCCTGTCCCAGATAGGCAACAATCTGACAGAAAAATGAAGAAAAGCGAGGGCCTCTTTCAACACAAATGGCATAGCAGCAAGAGAGGAAGAGGAGGATGGTGAAGATGTACAGCGAAGAAAGTGCTAGCAAGGCCTGCAGCTTGGCCCAAAGTGTGGGCTGGCATTAATGCAACTGTGTCCATCTGCACAGAGCCACGCACAGCCCCACTGTGCCCCATTCATTCCTGTTGCAGTACGATTACTCTGAAAATCATCAGCGCAGGTCTCTCACTGAGTTTTTCCCACCCCTTCCTTTTCTTACCTTGTTTTCATTTCTTATCACAAGTTAAAAGCCTCTCTACCTACCTTCGTCTCTCCTTTCCTCAATTCTTACCCCTTCGCTACCCCCATTCTTCTTTCATCTCCTTTATTTTCCTCTTTCCTTGTCATTCCTTCCCCCATTCATCCTTCTGCAGGCATCCATAACCACACCGTCTCGTCCCTTAAGAACCACGCACTCTCACTCTCCAAAAGTCAGAATCCATCACCACCCTCCTTCCCCTCCAATTATTATTATTTTATTTATTTCTTTTTAGAAACACATGTGGGGTGTCAAGAGTAGGCAACTGGTATTTAAACCTCAGCTACTTAACTCAGATGTTAACTCTGACATAAACACACAGACAGCAAGCCTACACAGCCTGGTAACTTTCACTGTGCTTCATTCTCCCACAGCGTGTCTTTTAATTGTGCCAGACAATGGGTTTGTACTGTGACAATGTCCAAATTCCTAAAAAGAGATCCACTGCACCAAGCACTATACAAATACATGATGCCTTTTTTGAGACATCTGTTCACCCACCATGTTCAGAGGCATGTTTAAATTTATTAAAAAAATGTGAAAATACATTTTGAAACATAACCACGGCTACTTTATTGAACAGTACAGATTTCAGCAAACATTTTAAACACCACATTGCTGAAGGCAATTAAAAAAATGCTGCTTGTGCCAGGGACTGCCACAATAAGAGGGTAAGTTCTTTGCCCCCTGAGATAGGAAATTGTCTGGGATCTTGCGGGGGAAGCACACAGGACTTTTCGGTACTCCGTGATTCTCATAATTTTGTAGCATTTGAAGTATACTGCAGGACAACTGGCTTACAGCAATCTTCAGGAGCTTCCTTATTAGGGGGGAGGATGTCCTTTATATCCCCTCAATCCCTCCTTTTAGAGGATATAACCCTTTTAAACTGCTGCTTCTACCTGTCCTGTGTTCTCAGCTAATTATTTATCCTCCTACGCAGTTTATTGAAATTGGTGCATGAGCATATATGGCTCAGCCCTACTGCAATATACGCATCCTAACCTGTAACATTATCCTCACAACAGCTCTGTAAGGGATAACACTACCTACATTTTTACAAACAGGGTACTCAGGTGCATGGTAGACTGACTTAGCCACAGGCACCCAGGAATTTTGTGGCCATGTCATATACCCCAAGCTCTGAGCCAGTGCATCGCACATTAGTCCACACAGGTGCATCTACTTCAGGGACTGTCCAAAGAAACAGGTATCAGTCAGCAACGACAGTCAATGTAACAGCCACAGAAACCTAATACTCCCCCAAAGAGTGGACCCTTTCCTCAGGGAAGGAGGGGCTCTTTTTGTCTTTGTCTTATTACACTAGTTCAGTGCTACAGCATCCACGGCCAAGATGGTTGGCAATGTTGTTAAGTCTCAGAAAAGGGATCTTTATTGCTGTGTTGAAGATCAACCTTGATTTCAGAAGCTTGGAGGACTTGGAAGACTGACACGTCAAATGAGACTCACGCCACTCCAGGCATTTCCAGCCTGTCACAGATCTCCAAAGGCAGGGACCACCACCAAAGAGATCACAGGGCTGTTTGCCAAAATGGTCACATCAGATTTGCTGTTGGGTAAGCGAAGAAATGCAGAGAAAATGCAGTATGCTTTGTCTTGCAAAGCCATCTTGAATCACCTCTGATAAAAAAACCAGTCAACAACAAATCAATTCTAAATACACTGGTCACTAACAACAATAAATGTATTAGCTTAGTGTGGGCTGTGCCAGTAGCTTTCACACAGAAACAAATGATGCCTATGAATCACCAAATCCTCTCCCCTGCATGAGACCTTTTGTAATTTTCCACAGATCATGTGTGCTGCATCACAGATGCAACTAATCCAATGTCTCAGTAAGGTGAAAGGCATCTTTCACTACACTAAAATGGTGTTGAATATAGAAACAATTTATTAAGATATCTGCATATCTGAAGTATGATGTGAGAAACTTTAGAGGCAAGAATGGGAGGGTATAGCTACATGTGACATTGGGGAGGGGATAAGAGTAATAACGGTAGGTAAGGTGAGAGGTAAAAGAACCGCTGGGGAATTTGGAATGCTGCCAGGACTGGGAAAGAATCAAGGGCTAGCCTACAGCAAGTTCTGACATCACACCCATGTCCTTGAAGAGTATTAAGATGACAATACACATCATACTCTCATTTGATGAAGCTATACAGAGGAAAATCCAGACAGATGTAGCTGTTACGAAAGAATAATCCTATTTCACTGGGTTAGCTAATGTTATCAAGGAATAAAAGGACATCCCCATGTCAGCTTTAGGAGAAAGACGACTTTCAAGAGGGTGTATGCTGCTCCTGTTGCTCTGCACTTATGCTGGTATAAGTTTTCTAGTATTGACAAGCCCTGAACTGGTGCAACTCTATGTGCCTATTGACATACGCAAATAGGAGCAAGGGAAACTTGATGCCTCCCTAACCGATATAAAAAAGGGGAAAAACCCAAAAGAAAATGACTACACAGTACCATGTTAACTTACCAGCTGAGGACTCCTCATGTAAGTCTGTTGTCCCCAGCATCCTCTTCACTGAGGCAGGTATGTCCTCATGTCTGTCTGCTCCTGGAACAGGTCCTGACTGCTAGCCTCCAAGACAATGGAATGAATATCAAGCAGCCATCTGAGTAGACAGGCTAGTGACATCCTTCTACCTCTCATGCTCACCAAGGTTACTAGCCCTCTGCTGATGACTCTCCCAAGCATTTAGGTCTAATTTAGACCAAATGTTGGCAGAATCTAGTTCCTCAGAGGTTTGGGGTGGGGGAAGGTGGAAACATTCTTTATTGTTTTGTTACCACTCCTTACCAACATTTTATGCTGACATTTATTCAGTAACAGACCAGTTCAACCATATGGAAATTTGAACGAACTTCCAGTCTGGCACACACTTCTCAACTGGAACAACGTGTGCTCCCCATTCATCAAGGCAAATAAAGCAACAGCCTCATCAGTCCAGGCAGGAACACGCAGTGATGGCTGAAACCAGCAGGGAAGGTGCTGTTTGATTGCTTCAGAAAGCACACCCACAAACATGACCCTTCCATTCACCTCAGCTATCTGAGCAACTGGGCAGACATGTCCTCAGCAGTAGAGCACAGGTAGGTGAGCAGAGAGGTCATTTCATAATAAATTCAGGCACCAGACAGTTGAGGAGAGGTACATGCCTTGGTTCTGTTGCCATAAAAGATAAAGTTGTGTGTGGTCACTAAGTATACTCACTTTATTCTGATACCCACTACGTGGGTAAACAGGGAAGCACTGATGGTAGAAAATACACGTGGTTGCACAGCAGCTCCCTCTACTATAAAGATAATCCCTACACTCATGGCACATTGACATATAAACGGAGACTTGTAGAAAACTACTTGGGACTGTTTTCTGAACATGTGTACTCCAACAATGCCTGTTACAAAGAAGCTCTGCGATCCTCTTGAAAATTCCAAACATGAAGAAAACTCAGTGTTTGCATCCCATCTTCTGGAAAATCTTATCAGTCACCCTTCCTTTCTCCTCCTCAAAGCCTCCACTACAGCATTTCTAACCCAGTACAAGAGCAAATATTGAGCCAAGTACAGTAACTCAAGTTTGAGCAAGCACAATCTCCTCTAATGAGTCTTCATGCACATTCAATCTTCTCATCACAAAACATTATGTTTTCGTCCTTCTTGTTCTTCCTCCATTCCCTTCTACATCTCTAACTCCTTTACACCCATAGTTTTTCCCCTGCTAAAGTTGCACTGCTTTCTTGGCGTGAAGGAAAGCACTTCAGTATCTTGCTTCCTCCTGTCAGAAGCAGGCATAAAATAGCTTAGACACCAGAAGGAAGACAATATTTGAAGAAATGGAAATCTTTTCATGCTTAAACTTCAGCCACTGAAGAGAACTGAGGAAAGAGCCATGCTCAAAGGAAAACACTCAGGAAGATGAGACCTGGAACAAGAAACATTCCTCCTCTTCCCCTTCCCCGAATCCTTTGGCTCAGTATAGTCATTGAAGAGGCAGCTTCAGTAGGATGAAGGAAGGTGATCAGAGTAGACAACATACGGAATTCCTCTGTCAGGATGTTCAGCACAGAAGGAATGTACATATTTTTCTGCTGCAAAAACATCTGCTAGGAGCATAACACATTTCAGACAGATACACTTTGCAATTAACAGCTTAGAGCAAAAGCAAGGGCATGTCTAATCCTAGGTCTAAACCCAGTTTCAGATTACAGCAAGGACTTGAAAGTTACTGAAATACCAGACGTAAGAAACTGCCAGACACCTTTTACTAAGAGAACTGTTGTTAACTTGGCTATTCCACAAAAATCTCCTGGGAAAGAACTTTAGATGTCCAAAGTAGAGGACTAAAAATTTATGAATTGAAACAACTGAGGCTGTATGCACAGCTTTGTCAGACCGCTTGTGCATTTTAACATACAGTTTTTAATTACCTAACCGTATGACATTTTCATACAAGGCATTTCTCATTCCCAGTGACTGAGCAGTGATTCAAAGTTGTATTTTATTCTCTTTGCTTGATACAGTCACACATACACAACCCAAACGTCAATCTGCCTTGGTAATCAGCCTTTCAAGGTATTCATTACTGTGACATTAGAATGCTTTTTCACAACACTGCTGTGGAGTAGCCCACTTCCGTTACCACTAAAATGAAGGTCAAGAGGTTTACTGAGGCAAAAGAGATTAAGGCCAAGAAGGCCAGCTCATTACAAACACACCTGTTGAAACGTCTAAAAATACTACATAGCCTGACTTTTCAGAATTATCTGTTCAAAGCAGACTTCAGTTGCAGCTATGAGCATTCTGCACATCTGCTCCTCTGACTACAAATTTTCACTCATAATTTGAGGGAACCACAATCTACGCAAGGAGCACCTGTAAAAAGCGTGACCCCCAAAATAAACACAAACATCAAACTCACTTTGTCAGAGTGGTATTCAACTGCCTCAAGCATGAGGCCACCTTTTTTCTTCTTACACTCCTCAATTCATTATACACCTTCCTTTTTTCAAGGATTTGAAGAGGTCCTACAAACAATTGCCCTCTTTCATCACACACTTCTCATTCATTCCCTGAGCAGATCCAGCCAGTAAACCATATGAAAGAGAAACTCTGTAGGAGGAAAAAAAAATTCAACTGAAAACTGTGTCTGCATTAGCACTACAATACTAAAAGAATTCAATTCCAAGAAGCAAATGTAAATATTAGACATTTTTAAAAGAGCTGACCAAAGGTTCTGGACTATTTATTTGTATCCATTTTCAGGAAGTTTTGGAACATTAGTGAACTTTAAAACTGAATTGAATGTTTTTAAAATACTGAAATAATGTAAAAAAAAAGGGGGGGGAAGGAAGGAGCGAGGGGGAAACTGAATGCTGTCAGGCAGGCATGAAAAGAAATGGAATAGCTGATCTGAAATCATCTCAAAGAATTAAGTGAAGGTGAAAACATAGATTAAGTGTTAAAAAAAACTTGCCTGACTAGATCATCTTTTTTGGTAAGAATATACATTTCATTAGTGAAAATATTTTTTAAAGTGATTAAACTACAACTTGCATCAAATACTTGATGTAGTATCAGAAAGTATCTTGCATAACAAGCTAGAATAAGAAAAAACCCCCATATTTAAAGTACTTTAAATGGCTACATAAGGCTTTAGAATGCATTACAGATAACTATCAGCAGTGTCTGCATCACTCATGCAAATCACACACGAAGCAGTTCTTGATCCAACGAAAGAAAAGTTAGTCACTTGGAAGTGAGATGCAGACTGGAAGAATGAGAATGGAAGGAGCAGACCACTGGGACAGCAAGAGACAGCCCAGCTGCAAACAGATACTTTCCATCAAGTCTTACGGAGGGTAATATATTTAGAAATAAGAAATATAACTGATGGATAAAGGATGCTGGACCATATTTCTAAGAAACAGAAAGACTGTATCATATCAATATCATAGTAGATAGTTACCTGAATACGAGCTCCCAGCTGAAATGCAATGGTGAACAGGGATAAGGACATACCCAACAGAAGAACAATAACCTGACTTCTTTAGTTAGTACCATGAAGATGACTGGTTACTAAAGGACTATACGCATTTTCAGAGAGTCAGAAGTTCAAGTAGGTTGTCAAAAGATTAGAGCAGGCTTGGAGAAGAACAAGATGGCTAATTAGAAAACTGAAAAATATATCACAGGCCATTTTTTTTTTTTTGCTAAGTTACCAGAAAGAAGGTTAAGATTTAATCAATTACAATCTACACAGGGAAGAAACTTTTAATAAGGGGACACTTCAACATGGCAGGTAAAAGGCGTTATAGGTGCAATGACTAAATATTGGAACTGTGAAAATTAACTACAGACAAAAGTCACAAAACCATGACAGGAAAGCCTATCAGCAAACTAACTTACTGAAGACTGAGATGGATGCTCTTTGACTGTATTACAATTCATATGATGTGCTTTTCTGAAAGAAACTCTAGATTAACTGTCTTACAATTAGCACAGCAACTGTCTTACAATTAGCTAATAAAGGGAAGTAATGTTGCATATACTATACAGGACACCAGACAAAATTGAAAAAGGCCTTAAGAGCTCTAAGAGTATGCAAAAAAGGCTAAACCATCGCAGCGAAGATTGCTTTGTTCTTCCTAACATCTTTGTAGTCAGATTTTTTTAAGTACTTTTAGATTGTGCACATTACTTTTTTTTTATTCAAGCAAGACACCTTAAAAATGACAGTCTACACCACCATATTAATATCCACCTTCAACAGGATGAGAATCTCTAATTCAATTGCAGGACCACACATCTCAGCTGAGAGAGAAAATAAGAATTTGTAATCTTCTCTGCATGCTTGTACTAGAGGGGAACAGAGGACTTTGCAGGGGGTTCATTGATTTTAGCTGACAGCGACGAGGTCCAGAAGTGTTTTACTTTGGTGGGAGCAACTCTCTAGCCACCAAGCACATCTACAGCTTCCTTTCTCTCCATCTTGGTATCTACCATACCACTCCACGCTCAGTGCTGCATCTTTCTCATCCCTGCCTAGCATCTGCAAATCTCAGTCTTTCACTCCTTTATCTTCACACTGCAGCTCTTACTCAAAATACACTTGTGCTCTCCTGTAGGAAAACCCTGCATCCTCCCCACACACTTACTCCTTGTCTATCTGCTTCTTTCCCCTCTTGTCTAGCCCCCGTTCTACCAACTCCTGGCCATCTTTGCTGAGGAGCCTCAGTCAACCGCAGTCTTCCACAACAGAATGAGAAGAGCAGAAGAACATACATCTTTGCTCAGAAATCCTTGCTCCTCTCTAACAATCTGCCTCCTCATCCAACTCTTCTTCCTGGTTTTTGCACCCTCCTTCCTCACAGCTCCTAGATTCTTGCCTGTTCACTTCCAGCTTCTTTTCAGCTTTCACTGAAATTTATTACGGTTCTTGAACTTTCTTAATTTAATTCACAAGAGGTTTCCTTTCCTAATGACAAAAGGAGCACTGCAGACACAAGGGATGAGATCCTTTGTCTCCATATCAACACGGTATCAACTCTGAGCTGGAGGAATCATACTGTAGGGAAATTTCTGAAGAACCAAGCTCCAATGTTTCCAAGCATATGCAGATAGCAAGAGATTTAACTTGGCCAGGTATAGCAAAGTAAAAGACACATTACCAGTACTACCATGCTTTAAACGCACCACCACATCATCATGCTCCCCCATTTCTAGTGTTGACACCAGATCAGATAGAAAACGTGAAAACAGCATTCCTCAAAGAACAGGTTACTACGTCTTAACCCATTAGCACGTTCCTTCAAAAAACCTCCTCTGATTAGTCTACTGTCTATTTTAAGAACACAGGGGAAAAACATGCATTCAAGGTCTTATTCCCCAAAGGTCTGAGTTTGACAAAGTTATAAGCACCTTAAGGCAGGATGATATCATAAGAGGGCTCAGATAACGTCACCAACTCCACTAGTATTTACAGAGCACTTCTTCGACCAGCAAAACAGGACTGCACTTTTAAAACGACAGCAAAGGAATCTATCGAAAGTACCTCCCTACAGACACAAAAATTACTTTCGGCTTTATTTCACCAGCCCTGCAGTTTGCCCCGGGAAAGCTACTGACAGCCAAGCTGACGCTCCCGAAAGGCGGC